>NC_142441.1:108249687-108557291 GCF_059453495.1 Arachis ipaensis | reverse complement strand
TAACTTTCAAATCAAATTTTTAAAGACCTCAAACTCAAATTAAAAATCCTCAATCATTAGCTCATAATCCTTAAAATCAAAGCTTTACCCTAAATTACTTAATTAAATTCTCAAATAAATCTGAAATTCAATTAGCCATGTCTCAACCAATATCATTCATCATTATTTAATCCTTACCCACTATTACTAACAATACAAAATAATTCATCAATTCAATCCATCAATTTTAGCCACAACCGTGGTCACCGTATTAGATTTAGTTACATAAATACCAAACCTTACTCAAGTGTTAAAATTTTTAAATTTCTTGTCCTTTAGTGTTTTTCTCCAAAAATTTTCGAAAAACAAAGGTATTAGATCTAAAAATTTTAAGTTTTTTGTCTTTTTTGTATTTTTCTCTTTCATCATAAAATTCAAAAAATTCAAAAAAATATCTTTTCTAACTAATTTTCAACCATAATTTTCGAAAATCATAAGTAAAATTCAGATTTTAATTTTTAAAATTTTATCTTATCATATCTTAGTAGTCAAGTTTTCAAAAATCAAATTTTTCAAAAATTAAAAATCATATCTTTTTCAAAAATCTTATCTTTTCTAAAACTTATCATATCTTTTTCAAAATTTAAAAATCTTATGTTATCTTTTTCAAATTTCAAATTTTTAAATCATATCGTTTTCAAAATCAAATTTCAAAATCTTATCTTTTTAAAATCAATTTCAAAATCTTTTTAATTTCATATCTTATCTTTTTCTAATTTCAAACTTTAATTTCAAATCCTCTCTTATCTTATCTTCTATTTTATTTTTAAATTTAAATATTTTCTTATCTTATCTTTTATTTTTATTTTTATCTTTTCTTAATTAATATCTTATCTTCTCTCTCTTATTTTTCAAAATTACCTAACTAACTCTCTTCTCTCTTAATTTTCGAAAAATAACTCTCATCTTCTCTCTCTTCTTTTTCAAAACCACCTAACTAACTCTTCTCTTCCTTAATTTTCGAAAATAATATCTTCTTGTCTCTCTCTTCTTTTTTAAAACTATCTAACTAACTCCCTTCTCTCTTAAATTTCGAAAACTTCTCTCTTTTTTCTCTCTTCTATTTTCGAAAATTTAACAATTAAAATTTTAACTAACTTATTTTCGAAAATAATTAAATTAATAAAAATAAAAAATATTTTAATTGTTATTTACTTTTTCTATTTATACCTCTCCTCTTCTCATCTCTATTCATTCAACTCTACTTTCTTCTACTCTTTGCCTACAATTCTTTATCTTCTCTCTTTTCTTCTAAACTTTCATCCTCTCTTATTTACTCTTATCTATTATTTCTAATGTATTTTTTCTCTACTTATTTTATTTATTTTTATTTTTATTTTTCATCTTCTTCTTCTTTCTCTACTTCTGACTTTCAAGAGGAGCTTCTTGCCTATTGGCATGGTCTCTTCTTCTTTCTTTCTTTTCTTCTTGTTTATGACCAAGAATAGCGATAAAGAACCCCTCTTGACTCCTGATCCTGAACCTGAGAAGACTCTAAAGAGGCATTTACAACTAGCTAAAGCACAACACTCTGGAAGAGACCTTTCAAAAAGTTTTGAACAAGAACTGGAGGATATGGTCGAACCACAAGAGGAGCCTAGAAAGGTCCTTGGTGATTTTACCATGCCTACCTCTGACTTTTATGGTAGAAGCATTGCTATACTTGCCATTGGAGCTAACAATTTTGAGCTTAAGCCTCAGTTAGTCTCTCTTCTGCAACAGAACTGCAAATTCCATGGACTTCCACTAGAAGATCCACATCAGTTCTTAGCATAATTCTTACAGATCTATGATACTGTAAAGACTAATGGAGTTAATCCTGAAGTCTACAAGCTGATACTTTTTCCCTTTGCTCTACGAGACAGAGCTAAGTTCTGGTTGGATGCCCAACCTAGAGAGAGTCTTGACTCTTGGAAAAAGCTAGTTAATACTTTTCTGGCTAAGTTCTTTCCTCCTCAAAGGATGAACAAGATTAGAGTGGAAATTCAAACCTTCAGACAAAGAGAAGGTGAATCCTCTCTGAAGCTTGGGAAAGATACAAGCAATTGATCAGGAGATGTCCTCCTGACATGCTCTTATAATGGTCCCTCATAAGCGTGTTCTATAATGGCGTATCTGAGATGTCCAAAATCTCATTGGACAGCTCTGCAGGTGGATCTCTCTACTTGAAAAAAAATACCTGCAGAAGCAAGAGAGCTCATTGAGATGGTTACAAACAACTAATTCTTGTACACCTCTGAGAGGAATCCTGTGAACCATGAAATCTCTCAAAAGAAAGGAGTTCATGAAGTTGAGACTCTGAATGCCATCCTGGCTCAGAATAAGATCTTGACCCAACAGGTCAATATGATCTCTCAACATCTCACTGGGATGCAAACTACAACTGGCAGTGCTTAGGAGGCTTCTCTTGAAGAAGAAGCCTATAATCTTGATCAACCCACCATGAAGGAGGTGAATTACATGGGAGAAGCCTATGGAAACACTTACAACCCTTCATGGAGGAATCATCCTAAACTCTCATTGAAGGATCAACAGAAACCTCAGCAAGGTTTCAATCAAGGTGGTAGGAACCAAAATAGGTTCAACAACAGACCACTGGTGCGCAGAAATTGTGATTACACTTTGATTATGTAGAATTCATCGCTCTTTCTTTCCCTGGTAATGGCGCCAAAAACATTATGCCAATACCATGGTTCACAACTTCGCACAACTAACCAGCAAGTGCACTGGGTCGTCCAAGTAATACCTTACGTGAGTAAGGGTCGAATCCCACGGAGATTGTTGGTATGAAGCAAGCTATGGTCACCTTGTAAATCTCAGTCAGACGGATATCAAATGGTTATGGAGTTTTCGAAATTAATTAATAAAATAGGGATAGAAATACTTATGTAAATCATTGGTGAGAATTTCAGATAAGCGAATAGAGATGCTTTCGTTCCTCTGAACCTCTGCTTTCCTGCTATCTTCATCCAATCAGTCTTACTCCTTTCCATGGCTGGCTTTATGTGATACATCACCATTGTCAATGGCTACTTTCGGTCTTCTCTCGGGAAAATGATCCAAATGTCCTGTCACGGCACGGCTAATCGTCTGGAGGCATCACCCTTGTCAATGGTTTCATCTTATCCTCTCAGTGAAAATGGTCAACGCACCCTGTCACGGTATGGCTATTCATCTGTCGGTTCTCGATCATGTTGGAATAGGATTTACTATCCTTTTGCGTCTGTTACTACGCCCGGCAATCGCGAGTTTAAAGCTCGTCACAGTCATTCAATCATTGAATCCTACTCGGAATACCACAGACAAGGTTTAGACTTTTCGGATTCTCATGAATGCCGCCATCAATCTAGCTTATACCACGAAGATCCCAATATCTCGGACTCGGTCCCTTGTATTAGTAATCTAAGAGATATTCATTCAATCGAAGGTAGAACGGGAGTGGTTGTCAAGCACGCGTTCAAAGGGAATGATGATGATTGTCACGTTCATCACATTCAGGTTGAAGTGCGAATGAATATCTTAGAAGCGAAATAAGATGAATTGAATAGAAAACAGTAGTACTTTGCATTAATCTTTGAGGAACAGCAGAGCTCCACACCTTAATCTATGGAGTGTAGAAACTCTACCGTTGAAAATACATAAGTGAAAGGTCCAGGCATGGCTGAGATGGCCAGCCCCCAAAACATGATCACAGGATCAAAAATACAATCCAGGATGTCTAATACAATAGTAAGAGGTCCTATTTATAATAAACTAGCTACTAGGGTTTACAAAAGTAACTAATTGATGCATAAATCCACTTCCGGGGCCCACTTGGTGTGTGCTTGGGCTGAGCTTTAACTTTCCACGTGCAGAGGCCATTTGTGGAGTTGAATGCCAGGTTTTGATCCATTTCTGGCGTTCAACTCTGGTTTTTGATCCCTTTCTGGCGCTGAACTCCAGAATTGGGCAGAGAGCTAGCGTTGAACGCCAATTTGCGTCATCTAAACTTGGGCAAAGTATGAACTATTATATATTGCTGGAAAGCCTTGGATGTCTACTTTCCAACGCAATTGAAACCGCGCCATTTTGAGTTCTGTAGCTCCAGAAAATTAACTTTGAGTGCAGGGAGGTCAGAATCCAACAGCATCAGCAGTACTTCTTCAACCTCTGAATTTGATTTTTGCTCAAGTCCCTCAATTTCAGTTAGAAAATAGCTGAAATCACAGAAAAATACACAAACTCATAGTAAAGTCCAGAAATGTGAATTTAACATAAAAACTAATGAAAACATCCCTAAAAGTAACTAGATCCTACTAAAAACATACTAAAAACAATGTCAAAAAGCGTATAAATTATCCGCTCATCACAACACCAAACTTAAATTGTTGCTTGTCCCCAAGCAACTGAAAATCAAATAGGATAAAAAGAAGAGAATACACTATAAATTCCAAACTATCAATGAAACATAGCTCCAATCATATGAGCGGGACTTATAGCTTTTTGCCTCTTGAATAGTTTTGGCATCTCACTTTATCCATGGAGGTTCAGAATGATTGGCATCTATAGGAACTCAGAGTTCAGATAGTGTTATTGACTCTCCTAGTTCAGTATGATGATTCTTGAACACAACTTCTTTATGAGTCTTGGCCGTGGCCCTAAGCACTTTATTTTCCAGTATTACCACCGGATACGTAAATGCCACAGACACATAATTGGGTGAACCTTTTCAGATTGTGACTCAGCTTTGCTAAAGTCTCCAATTAGAGGTGTCCATGGTTCTTAAGCACACTCTTTTTTTGCTTTGGACCTTGACTTTAACCGCTCAGTCTCAAGTTTTCACTTGACACCTACACGCCACAAGCACATGGTTAGGGACAGCTTGGTTTAGCCGCTTAGACCAGGATTTTATTCCTTTAGGCCCTCCTATCCACTGATGCTCAAAGCCTTGGGATCCTTTTTATTTGCCCTTGCCTTTTGGTTTTAAGGGTTATTGGATTTTTGCTCTTGCCTCTTGGTTTTAAGAGCTTTTGGCTTTTTCTGCTTGCTTTTTCTTTTTCTTTCTATTTTTTTTTTCGCCTATTTTTTTTTTTGCAAGCTTTGTTCTTTGCTGCTTTTTCTTGCTTCAAGAATCATTTTTATGATTTTTCAGATTATCAAATAACATGTCTCCTAGTCATCATTCTTTCAAGAGCCAACATATTTAACATTCTTAAACAACAACTTCAAAAGACATATGCACTGTTCAAGCATACATTCAGAAAACAAGAAGCATTGTCACCACATCAATATAATTAAGCTAAGTTCAAGGATAAATTCGAAACTCATGTACTTCTTGTTCTTTCGAATTAAAACATTTTTCATTTAAGAGAGGTGATGGATTCATAGGACATTCATAACTTTAAGACAAAGTTACTAACTACTAATGATCATGTAATGAAGACACAAACATAGATAAGCACATAACATAGAAAACGAAAAATAGAAGAAATAAGAACAAGGAATGAATCCGCCTTAGTGATGGTGGCGTTTCCTTCTTGAGGAACCAATGATGTCCTTGAGCTCTTCTATGTCTCTTCCTTGTCTTTGTTACTCCTCCCTCATAGCTTTTTGATCTTCTCTAATTTCATGAAGGATGATGGAGTGCTCTTGATGTTCCACCCTTAATTGTCCCATGTTGGAACTTAATTCTCCTAGGGAGGTGTTGATTTGCTCCTAATATTTATGTGGAGGGAAGTGCATCCCCTGAGGTATCTCAGGGATCTCTTGATTTGCAGCCACATGTTCTACCACTGAGCTATAGACCCTTGAGATGAATTTTTCCATCTCCTACGACTCGGAAGTGGAAGCCTTTGTCTTCCCTTTCCCTTTTCTGGAGGTTTCTCCGGTCTTAGGTGCCATTAATGGTAATGGAAAAATAAAAAGCTTATGCTTTTACCACACCAAACTTAGAATGTTGCTCGCCCTCGAGCAAAAGAAGAAAGAATAGAAGAAGAAGAAGAAGATATGGAGGAGATGGGGGGATGTGTGTATGGATGTGAGTGGTGAATAGAAAACAGAAGGGATGGTCATGAATGGAGAAAGAGAGGGCGAGGTGGATAGGGATCCTGTGAGGTTTCACAGATCCTGAGATGATCCTGTGGTGTTCACAGATCTTGAGGTGATCCTGTGGTGTCCACAGATCCGGAGGTGTCAAGGATTTACATCCCTGCACCCATTAGGCATGTAAAATGCCCTTGCACACAACTCTGGGCGTTCAGCGCCAGGTTGGTGCCCATTTTGGGCGTTCAACGCCCATTTGTTGCCATTTCTGGCGTTGAACGCCAGAACCATGCTTGTTCTGGGCGTTCAGTGCCAGGATGCTGCCCATTTTGGGCGTTCAGCGCCAGAACCATGCTCTGTTCTGGCGTTGAACGCCAGACAGATGCTCCTCCAGGGTGTGATTTTTCTTCTGCTGTTTTTTATTCCGTTTTTAATTTTTTTGTTTATTTTGTGACTCCACATGATCATGAACCTATAAAGACATATAACTAAGAAAAATATAGTTAGATAAATAAAAATTGGGTTGCCTCCCAACAAGCGCTTCTTTAATGTCAATAGCTTGACAGTGAGCTCTCATGGAGCCTCACAGATGTTCAGAGCATTGTTGAAACTCCCCAACACCAAACTTAGAGTTTGGATATGGGAGTTCAACACCAAACTTAGAGTTTGGTTGTGGCCTCCCAACACCAAACTTAGAGTTTGACTGTGGGGGCTTTGTTTGACTCTGCTTTGAGAGAAGCTTTTCATGCTTCCTCTCCATGGATGCAGAGAGAGATCCTTGAGTTGTAAACACAAGGTTGTCCTCATTCAATTGAAGGATTAATTCTCCTCTGTCTACATCAATCACAGCTCTTACTGTGGCTAGGAAAGGTCTTCCTAGGATGATAGATTTATCCTCTTCCTTTCCAGTATCTAAGACTATGAAATCAGCAGGGATGTAAAGGCCTTCAACCTTTACCAACACGTCCTCTACTTGTCCATAAGCCTGTTTTCTCGAATTATCTGCCATCTCTAATGAGATTCTAGCAGCTTGCACCCCATAGATTCCCAGTTTCTCTATTACAGAGAGAGGCATGAGGTTTATTCCTGAACCAAGGTCACACAGAGCCTTAAAGATCATGGTGCCTATGGTACAAGGTATTATGAACTTTCCAGGATCCTGTCTCTTCTGAGGCAATGTCAGTTGATCCAGATCACTTAGTTCATTGGTGAACAAGGGACGTTCATCTTCCCAAGTTTCAATACCAAATAATTTGGCATTCAGCTTCATGATTGCACCAAGAAACTTGGCAGTTTGCTCTTCAGTAACATCCTCATTCTCTTCAGAAGAGGAATACTCATCAGAGCTCATGAAGGGCATAAGGAGGTCCAATGGAATCTCTATGGTCTCTAGATGAGCCTCAGATTCCTTTGGTTCCTCAGAGGGAAACTCCTTATTGATTACTGGACATCCCAGGAGGTCTTCCTCCTTGGGATTCACGTCCTCCTCTCCTTCTTTGGGTTCGGCCGTTCTGGTTATGTCAATGGCCTTGCACTCTCCTTTTGGATTCTCTTCTGTATTGCTTGGGAGAGTACTAGGAGGGATTTCAGTGATCCTTTTACTCAGCTGGCCTACTTGTGCTTCCAAATTTCTAATGGAAGACCTTGTTTCATTCATGAAACTAACAGTGGCCTTAGATAGATCAGAGACTAGATTTGCTAAGCTAGATGGATTCTGCTCAGAATTCTCTGTCTGTTGCTGAGTGGATGATGGAAAGGGTTTATTATTGTTAAACCTGTTTCTTCCACCATTATTAAAGCCTTGTTGAGGCTTTTGATCCTTCCATGAGAAATTTGGATGATTTCTCCATGATGAGTTATAGGTGTTTCCATAAGGTTCACCTAAGTAATTCACCTCTGCTATTGCAGGGTTCTCAGGATCATAAGCTTCTTCTGCATAAGAAGCCTCTTGAGTACTGTTGGATGCAGCTTGCATTCCATTCAGACTCTGGGAAATCATATTGACTTGTTGAGTCAATATTTTGTTCTGAGCCAATATGGTATTCAGAGTATCAACTTCAAGAACTCCCTTCTTCATAGGCGTCCCATTACTCACAGGATTCCTCTCAGAAGTGTACATGAACTGGTTATTAGCAACCATGTCAATGAGTTCTTGAGCTTCTGCAGGCATTTTCTTTAGGTGAATGGATCCACCTGCAGAAGTATCCAATGACATCTTTGATAGCTCAGATAAACCATCATAGAATATATCCAGGATAGTCCATTCTGAAAGCATGTCAGAAGGACACTTTTTGGTCAACTGTTTGTATCTTTTCCAAGCTTCATAGAGGGATTCACCATCTTTTTGTTTGAAGGTTTGAACATCCACTCTAAGCTTGCTCAGCTTTTGAGGAGGAAAGAACTTGGCTAAGAAAGCCGTGACCAGCTTATCCCAAGAGTTCAGGCTATCTTTGGGTTGAGAGTCCAACCACACTCTAGCTCTGTCTCTTACAGCAAAAGGGAAAAGCATGAGCCTGTAGACTTCAGGATCTACTCCATTAGTCTTAACAGTATCACAGATCTGCAAGAATTCAGTTAAGAACTGAAAAGGATCTTCAGATGGAAGTCCATAAAACTTGCAGTTTTGCTGCATCAGAGAAACTAGCTGAGGTTTCAGCTCAAAGTTGTTTGCTCCAATGGCAGGAATGGAGATGCTTCTTCCATGTAAATTGGAATTAGGTGCAGTAAAGTCACCAAGCATTCTCCTTGCATTATTAGTATTTTCAGCTGCCATCTTCTTTTCCTATTTGATAATTTCTGACAGGTGCTTGCTGGTTTGTTGTAATTCAGCTTCTCTTAGTTTTCTCTTCAGAGTCCTTTCAGGTTCTGGATCTGCTTCAACAAGAATATTCTTGTCCTTGCTCCTGCTCATATGACAAAGAAGAGGGCACAGAAAAATAATAATAATAGAGATCCTCACTTTTTTTTTGTGAGTGAGGGAGAGATGTTAGTAGATGAATAAACAAATAGAAGGAGATGAGAGAGAAGAGAATTTTCGAAAATTATTTTTGAAAAAAGAGTTAGTGATTTTCGAAAATAGTTTTTGAAAAAGGTTAGTAATTTTCGAAAATTAAAATAAAAAATAAAATAATTAGTTAATTAAAAAGAAATTTTGAAAAAGAGGGAAGAGATTTTCGAAAATGAGAGAGAGAGAGAGTTAGTTAGGTAGTTTTGAAAAAAGATAAGAAACAAACAAAAAGTTAGTTAGTTAGTTGAAACAAATTTGAAAATCAATTTTGAAAAGATAAGAAGATCAGAAGTTAGAGAAGATATTTTAAAATCAAATTTTTGAAAAAGATAAGATAAGAAGATATTTTTGAAAAGATATGATTGAAATTAGTTTTTGAAAAAGATTTGATTTTTTTTTTAAAATCACAATTAATGACTTGATTCACAAGAAATTACAAGATATGATTCTAGAACTCAAAGTTTGAATCTTTCTTAACAAGCAAGTAACAAACTTGAAATTTTTGAATCAAAACATTAATTGTTATTGTTATTTTCGAAAGTTTGATATAAACATAAGAAAAAGATTTTTGAAAAATATTTTTAAAATTTTCGAAAATAACTAAGAAAAATGGAAAAGATTTTATTTTTGAAAAATATTTTGAAAAAGATAAGATTTTTAAATTGAAAATTTGATTTGACTCAAATAAGAAACACAAAAATATTTTTGATTTTTATGATTTTATGAATTTTTTGTATTTTCTTTTAATTTTTTCGAAAATATTTGGGAAAAAGGAAGCAATGAATTCATAGTCCTCAATCAAAATCCTGGGAATTAGACATGGCTTAATAGCCAGCCAAGCTAAAACATGTTATATGAAACACTAGAATTCATTCTTAAAAATTTTGAAGAAAAATATATTTTTCAAAACATTTTTTTAAAAATTTTTTTTTTCAAAAACAAAGGAGAAAATTTTGAAAGATTTTTGAAAAAATTTTGAAAATAAAATAAAAAGAAAATTACCTAATCTGAGCAACAAGATGAACCGTCAGTTGTCCAAACTCGAACAATCCCCGGCAACGGCGCCAAAAACTTGGTGCGCAGAAATTGTGATTACACTTTGATTATGTAGAATTCATCGCTCTTTCTTTCCCTGGTAATGGCGCCAAAAACACGATGCCAATACCATGGTTCACAACTTCGCACAACTAACCAGCAAGTGCACTGGGTCGTCCAAGTAATACCTTACGTGAGTAAGGGTCGAATCCCACGGAGATTGTTGGTATGAAGCAAGCTATGGTCACCTTGTAAATCTCAGTTAGGCGGATATCAAATGGTTATGGAGTTTTCGAAATTAATTAATAAAATAGGGATAGAAATACTTATGTAAATCATTGGTGAGAATTTCAGATAAGCGAATAGAGATGCTTTCGTTCCTCTGAACCTCTGCTTTCCTGCTATCTTCATCCAATCAGTCTTACTCCTTTCCATGGCTGGCTTTATGTGATACATCACCATTGTCAATGGCTACTTTCGGTCTTCTCTCGGGAAAATGATCCAAATGCCCTGTCACGGCACGGCTAATTGTCTGGAGGCATCACCATTGTCAATGGTTTCATCTTATCCTCTCAGTGAAAATGGTTAACGCACCCTGTCACGGCATGGCTATTCATCTGTCGGTTCTCGATCATGCTGGAATAGGATTTACTATCCTTTTGCGTCTGTCACTACGCCCGGCAATCGCGAGTTTGAAGCTCGTCACAATCATTCAATCATTGAATCCTACTCGGAATACCACAGAAAAGGTTTAGACTTTCCGGATTCTCATGAATGCCGCGATCAATCTAGCTTATACCACGAAGATCCCAATATCTCGGACTCGGTCCCCTGTATTAGTAATCTAAGAGATACTCATTCAATCGAAGGTAGAACGGGAGTGGTTGTCAGGCACGCGTTCATAGGGAATGATGATGATTGTCACGTTCATCACATTCAGGTTGAAGTGCGAATGAATATCTTAGAAGCGAAATAAGATGAATTGAATAGAAAACAGTAGTACTTTGCATTAATCTTTGAGGAACAGCAGAGCTCCACACCTTAATCTATGGAGTGTAGAAACTCTACCGTTGAAAATACATAAGTGAAAGGTCCAGGCATGGCCGAGATGGCCAGCCCCCAAAATGTGATCACAGGATCAAAAATACAATCCAGGATGTCTAATACAATAGTAAGAGGTCCTATTTATAATAAACTAGCTACTAGGGTTTACAGAAGTAACTAATTGATGCATAAATCCACTTCCGGGGCCCACTTGGTGTGTGCTTGGGCTGAGCTTTAACTTTCCACGTGCAGAGGCCATTTGTGGAGTTGAACGCCAGGTTTTGATCCATTTCTGGCGTTCAACTCTGGTTTTTGATCCCTTTCTGGCGCTGAACTCCAGAATTGGGCAGAGAGCTGGCGTTGAACGCCAGTTTGCGTCATCTAAACTTGGGCAAAGTATGGACTATTATATATTGCTGGAAAGCCCTGGATGTCTACTTTCCAACGCAATTGAAACCGCGCCATTTTGAGTTCTGTAGCTCCAGAAAATTAACTTTGAGTGCAGGGAGGTCAGAATCCAACAGCATCAGCAGTCCTTCTTCAACCTCTGAATCTGATTTTTGCTCAAGTCCCTCAATTTCAGTCAGAAAATAGATGAAATCACAGAAAAACACACAAACTCATAGTAAAGTCCAGAAATGTGAATTTAACATAAAAACTAATGAAAAATCCCTAAAAGTAACTAGATCCTACTAAAAACATACTAAAAACAATGTCAAAAAGCGTATAAATTATCCGCTCATCAACCACCATTCCTATCTTCTCAAGAGAATATGGAGACTTCTAAGCAGAGCCTTTCTGACTTAGCCATTCTAGTCTCCAGCCTCACTAAGACCACCCACAGTTTCATTAATGAAACAAGGTCCTCCAATAAAAACTTGGAGGTACAAGTTAGTCAACTGAGCATGAGAATCCCTGAGATCCCTCCTGACACTCTTCCCAGTAATATTGAGGTTAATCCTAAAGAAGAGTGCAAGGCCATAACCATGGAGGTTGAGGCCAAATTGGAGGAGATTGGGAAGGCATTGAACGCTAGTGAAGAAGCCTTCACTAGGCGTTCAACGCCCACTAACCCAGGGAAGTTGGCGTTGAATGCCAGCAAGAACATCCCTGCTGGGCGTTTAACACCCAGAATGCTAGAGGGACTGGCGTTAAGTTAGCAAGGATGTTCAACGCCCAATAATCTCACAGAGCAGGCATTGAACGCCAGCACAAGCACACCCTTTGAGTGCCTAAATCCCACTCAAGAACCCTCTAGTCCAGAACCAAAGGAAACCATAAAGACTATAGAGGTTCCTTTGAAAGCACTTCTGCAGTGCATAAGTTCTGATGACTAATCATCCATAAGTGAGGATGAAGACACTAGGGAAGAGCAAGTTGCTCGTTTCCTAGGAGCTCTAATGAAGATGAATACCAAGATATTTGGTACAAAGCGTCTGGAGGAAGAATCTCCACTGCTTACCAAAGAATTCCATGCTTTGGTTCAGCAAGAGCTACCTCAGAAGCATCCAGATCCTGGACGCTTTCTGATTCCTTGCACCATAGGCACTATGACCTTTGAAAAGGCTTTATGTGACCTAGGGTCAAGCATCAACCTCATGCCACTCTTTGTAATGGAGAAGTTGGGCATACTTGAGGTACAAGCTGCACACGTCTCTTTAGAGATGGTAGACAAGACCATGAAGAAGCCATATGGCTTAGTGGAGGATGTCTTTGTTAAAGTTTAAAACCACTACATCCCCGCAAACTTCATTGTCTTGGACATAGGAGAGGATGAGGATGACTGTGTCATCCTTGGAAGGCCTTTCCTAGCCACAACTAATGCTATCATTAATGTGGCTAAGGGAGAACTAACCCTAAAGTTAGGGGAGGATCACATCTTATTCAAGATGCCTCATCCTAATTCTCCCTCTAAAAGAGAGATAACAGTTCAACACCTAGAGTACAAACATTTTCTTTCTATGCAGAGCTCTGCAGAGCCCCCAAACATCAATTCTAAGTTTGGTGTTGGGCATCCCTCAACAAACTCTAAGCACAAATGTAACATCCCTTCCAGCAAAATACCTTGCTTAAGTCAGGGTATTTCTACTAGAAAGAACATTACGTAACCTTTTCCAGTATTAACTACTTAATTATCGAGCCTTTGTATCGAGTTCGCATTTCAGTTTTAAGGAAATGCCAGAAAATTTTGTATTTATTCAGTAAAGTCATGTTTCAAAGATTTCCAACAAATAATAATCACATAAATATTATTAATAATAACTCTTAATACAAAAGAAACCAAATAAAACTCAAATACAATATACTAAACCTACCCCTCTATGTAAAATAAAATCTCAAGGGACAACAGCAAGGGGACTCTATGAAAGCAATTAAAATCGTAAAGAAGGCCTACTAATTGCTTGCAGCTTCATATTGCATCTTCAAACCTGTGTCACTGAAAGGGTGGAAAATTTGGGGGTGAGAACCAAACCACATGTTCTCAGTAGTGGTCGAGAATGCCGTGAAAGTAAAGAATAAAGCGCAAATAGTTAATTTCGTTCAGAGACATCTAAAAGAAAACCAACCCTCTTTAAAAGCATTAGTTAGTTATTCAAAATCCTAAATCCATACTTTTCTTTATAAAACTCTTAAAAGTTTCCTAGACTGTATGAATGACTAATTTGTTCCAAGCATAGGTTCATTAAGTCTATGCTGAACCAGCTTAATCTTTCATACTTTACTAAACCTCAAACACAAACCAATCACGGCCTCAGGCCCAAGCAATTCAATCAATACCCAATTCACCACAATCCAGTCAATTAGTTACAAACACAAGTAATGAGGTCCAAACACAACCAAGAGCAAGTATATCAAGTATAGCAATTAACAGTTAACAGAATCATTCATTTAGGCAAACCAATTACAATATACACACCCAAACAATGTCACATAGATGCATATGATGAATGTCTAGTCCTAGTACAGGCCATGAGCTCATGTGTCAGTTAGCACCTGCATTCCCGACATTTATCTGGTCACGGGTTCATGATTTTCCGGATACGATTTTTCGTTCAAATAAATGCGCATATAATTATTAGCAGCTCTATTGAGACAGCCTCTGCTTTCTACTCGCAGGAAATATATACTCTTGGGAACGGAAAATTAATCTTGGGTTTCCTCAAGGAAACAAATAAACAAACATCTCTTAGGTTGCTTTAAGCAACAAACAAACATCTCTTGGGTCGCTTCAAGCAACAAAAAATCATACAATAAGTACTTTATTCTTCTCTTTTTCTTTCATATATGCAGATACGCAAGCGGGACAGGACCCACGCCCTTGCCAACAACCTCATAAATCAAATAATATTTTCTTAAAAGAATCATTGAAGTTATTATCATTAATCAAGCCTTAAATATTCATTTTGAATAAGTCCTTATACTTTTATAAAAATTCGGACATAATCTTTTCTGAAAATAGGACTTAACCACCCTTACGGGTTCAAACCAAACAATTTACTTTACTCTTTTCAACCTTTCTAGCATCACATCAATTCAGAATCAAGCAAAATTCAACATTGAATCATCCATATAGCACTAAGGTTCATCTTTAGTTTTATAAACTCATAACTGTCACTAGGACATCCTCAACACTCTATCCTCTTTTCTATTTTTAATATAGCAAATAAACTCGGAATTGCACAAACTTTATATCCAGGCGTTCATCTTGAAATAATATTTCTAAAAAACCAAAGATAATAATTTTTTGGTTTCTCTACCCTTAGAAATAGAGGAAAAATCATGACTGCTCTGCAGTGCATAAAACCATAAAAACAGCAGCAGCATGTGATATTTGAAATTCAATATAAAATCCAAGTTAAATCCAATGACTTTAAAAATTAATATAGTTCAACTTCACTCATCCAGGTTTCTTTCTCAATTGGTTCTGAGTTAATACCATTTTTAATGAAGAAGTTACATAACCTGGAAGTTAAGTAAAAATGAGTCAGAATCTGTTTTAAAAACCAACAAGCTTGGTATTTTCCAATTTGAATAACTTGTATTACAAAACTCCATTTAAGCTAAATTTTGGTTTGGAAACTCCTAACTCATCCAGAAACAAGTGTATCTTAGTTGCAACCCAATTGATATTTAATTCTAAGAGTTACAAGTATTGGAAGTGGATGCATAGCTTGCTGAAATCTGTTTCTTTTTAGCTTTGATCACCAATATTAAAAAATTCACAACTCCCAATCCTTAACTCCTAAAATTCTTAAGTTTTAGAGAAATAAAGCAAGTTAAT
Source organism: Arachis ipaensis (assembly GCF_059453495.1). Taxonomy (NCBI): domain Eukaryota; kingdom Viridiplantae; phylum Streptophyta; class Magnoliopsida; order Fabales; family Fabaceae; genus Arachis; species Arachis ipaensis. Next base: position 108,541,863 of record NC_142441.1, on the reverse strand, counting down.
CAAATTTTATAAAAAAATTAGTTTCGCTCCGAAGCTCAACTCATAGAAATCGCAGCAAGACAAACAAGTTGCTGCCCTGTTTAACCTTTTCTGCTGCAGGACAGATTTAACAACCTAACTTTAAAAATATGCCATAAATTTTATATTTATCAAGAAGGTCCCAAATTTTTCGATTTAGTTTCTTATATTCCCAAGTTTAGCCTAGACTTGGTCTCATGCAATTCTAATCATTACATAATTAGTTATAGCTTTTCAAAGTTGCTGACTTAGTTTAGAAATTATGCAGAAAATCAGATTTTAGAATTCAACTTTGAAAAATCATAACTAATTCTCTAGTTGATACGAAACCTTCAAAATGGAATTTTCACAATTATACTTAATATAATTTACTTAACATTTAAATTCTTATCATTTCAGTCGCTATAGAGTCACTGATTCACTTTCAAAGTTGTCGTTTTATTTCAAGAGAACCTGATTTTCAGCAAACAATTTAGTATTCAAAATCCAACCCTTCATTACCCCTCAAAACCAATTCCAAATCAACCACCAACCAAGTTCATTAACATTACAATATACCAAATAACAGCTCAACGGCAACAAATCCAACATAACCCATTAAAATTCAGGAATTCTCAACAATTAGTCATCAAACAATTCCCAATCCACACAATCAATCAATATCACTAATCAACAATTCCAAATCACAATCTCAACCATTCCAATCACAATTTTAGCCATAATTCAATATTCACATAGTCAATCAATTACTCACAGGTATTAAATCTATTTGCAGTTATTCGATAAACCTTGTAGGCATTCTTAAATTAAAATCGTTTTAAACCCCCTACCTCGATGTCGCATTAACCACACAAAATTGGAAATGCAGCAACCCTCTAGGTTCTAACGCGAGGATAACAGCATCAACCACAAATCTAATAGCAGCAACAGCTTTAATTTCACGGCAATGATGATGGTTGCAGTAGGACAAGAATTTTGGATCTAATGTAATCTAGGACAGAAACAGCCCTGGCAATTCAAGACAAGACATATACCAGAATCAACTCAGAATAAGCATGGCAGTGATAATAAAATGTGTAAATAGACAATAATCAAGGAAAAAAATCAATCCAGAATTAAAGTAGCATCAGACTCACCAATAGCAACTCTAACAGATTCATAATAGCATCAACACCGGTATTCCAAATAATAGCAGTAGAGAAACAGGTGCAGCAAAGGGGCATGAACGACGGGGGCGACTAGGATCCAGATTGACGATGGCGACAACAATACAAAACAGGAACATACTATTGTATTCAGAATGAAAATATAGTAGAGAAATAAAATCGGGAAGCAGAGCACGAGCAAGAGTGTTACAGTTTCAAGATTGGAATTGGGAACGCAGGGGAAGCTGCTGTCGGGTATATCAGTAGCGCTTCCCTTCAAGCTTAATGATGATTGAACTATGACGGCGAGCTCCCTTCAACGGCAGCGCTGACGGCGGTGCGCGGCGTTGGTAGCGACGACTCCAACGCGGCGACGAAGACAAAGCTTCTTCTCGGTCAGCGGCTTACAGCTCACAGTTTCCTCCCAACGTCGTTCTTTCTCTCCTCTTCGTGGTTCTGTTTCCGACGGTGGTGACACGTGTGACGGGCTCCACGGCTGCGCGGCGCAACCTCCTCTCTCTCCCTCACGAGTTCGTCCCTCTCTCTTTCTCCTGACACTCTTGATGACGACGGGCTCCAAGGTGGCAGCAGGAAACTCGAAGGCGTTTGGTCTCCACAGCGACAGCAGTGAGACACCGGTGATGGCGGGATGGACGGCGGCTGGACAACGATGTGGTGTAGCCCCCTCTCTTCATCTCAGCTCTCTCAGACGCTCTCCTCTCCTCTGTGTGTGTGTCTGTGTTTTGGGAGAAAGGGAGTAAGGGGTTAGGGTTTGTGAATTGGGGAAATTAGGGTTTCTGAATGAATTTGGGAATTTTGGGAATTAGTGTTAGAAATTAGAATTTTATAAAAGAATATGGATAGATATGAATAGATATTTTGATAAAATTGGAAGGTAGAGTAATTTTAAAACTAAATATACTCTCTTAAAAATATTTAAGAATATTATTTATCAAACATATTGCTAAGTTGAATTAATTATTTCTAATTTAAATTATAAAATAAGCATATTAATCACATTTTTATAAAATATAGTTTAAACTCAATACTAATTATTCAAATTAAATTATATAACTTTTTATTATTTTTCTATCACCGAAACTTTAATTTCAATTTACAAAATATCTAATTATAATAAAATTACTTAAACTTTAAGTATTTATAAAAATCTATTTAATCATTTCTAATAAATTAATCTCTAAAAACTCAAACTAATAAAATAAACCATAATTCATTCATAATAGAAATTACTTAAATTAAATTATATAATACTTCCATTACTAAATTTTATTTCCAAAGCATATGAAATAACCAATTATAAAAATTACATAAGAATATTAATTAACTTAAACTCCAAATATTAATAAAACTAATTTAGTTACTCTTAATTAATTAATTTATAAAATAAGATATCAAATTAATAAAATAAATCGTAACTTTTTCAGGATAAAAGTTACTTAAATTAAATTGTCCAATTCTTTCTTATTTTTCAATTACTAAAATTATACAAAATATTCTGTTATAATAAGATTACTTAAAAATATTAATTGATTCAAAATAAAACTATCTCCGAATCTATTTAATTATTTCTAACAAAACAATTTCTAAAATTACAATTTAAACTTAACAAGATAAAATCACAATTTATTTATATTTAGATTTTCAAAAATATGGGATGTTACAATAAAGGTACTAAAGAGAAAGTACCTAAAGGCTGGAAGGACAAAAAAGTCCCAACTGAAGGCCTGTCACCTAGCATGAGAGTTGTCTTCACTAAGAATCTAGTCCTACAATATACAGGGAGCCGTGTCCTATCTCTAGAGCATGTAAAGCTCATTCATGAGAGGACAGGAAGAAAATTCACTGTCAGGGGCAAAAATTTGAGCCCATACTCACCTCCGTAAGGAGCTAAAGGTCAAGCTAGTGACTTCAAAAGAGCGCTTGTCAGGAGACAACCAAACTTTACTCAACCATTTATTTTCTTTTTGTTCTTCCTTTCAGTTGTCAGAGTCATGATTATGTGCATCAGTCAAGAGACAGATTTTACAGCAGTGAAAACAGCACACTCCAAGTGGAGTGTTAAAGTTGAACACCAGTGAGGAAGCCCTCCTGGGCGTTCAACGCCCCAAGAGGGGAGCATTGCTGGCGTTGAACGCCAACCAGGGAAAAGCTCTTGGGCGTTCAAATGCTAGTGCAGAGAAGCAAGGAATCCGAAATTCCCTAACCTCTCAGGACCAAGAGGTCCCACAGAATCTCCACCTACCCCACCTTCTTCTTCCTCATTGATCATATTTGCTTGAGGACGAGCAAAACTCTTAAGTTTGGTGTTGCAAAAGCTTTGCTTTGTAACTTCTACCACTCTTAATTATAGAAGAAGAGGATGGAGCAAACTAGAGAGCATGCACATGAAACTGTGTAATCGCCTCAACAAAGACAAAGGAGTGACATAGAAGAGATCAAGCACTACACGGGATCCTCAAGGAGGAGCACTGGCCACCATCAATCAGGTGGATTCGTTCTCTTTTACTCCTTTCCTGTTATTTTTTTGGTTTTTGTCTGTTTATTTGTTTTCTTGTCCTAGTTGCATGATCATTTGCATTGATGTCTTAAAAAGTTGTAAAATGTTCCAGATATCTCTCACCTTGCTTAAATGAAAATTTTTTTAATCTGAAAAGAATTGAGAGATGCATGAATTTCAAGTTTAAAATAAGACTAGTGAATTACTTTGATGTGGTGTCATTTGCTTTTCTTTTCTGAATGTATGATTAAACAATGCATATTTGAAGTTGAAATTTATAAATGTTGGATCTTGAAAGAATAAGGAAAAAGGAAAAGTATTATTGGTGATCTGAAAAATTCATAAATTGATTCTTGAAGTAAGAAAAAGCAGCAAAAAGAAAAAAAAGCTTGCATGCGAAAAAAATAAAAATAAAAAATATAATAAAAAGAAAGAAAAAATAAAAAGTAAGCAGAAAAAGCCAATGGCCCTTAAAACCAAAAGAAAAGGATAAAAGGGCCCAAGGCTATGAGCATCAGTGGTTAGGAGGGCCCAAAGGAATAAAATTCTGGCCTAAGCGGCTCAATCTAAGCTGTCCCTAACCATGTGCTTGTGACGTGAAGGTGTCAAGTGAAAGGCTTGAGATTGAGCGGTTAAAGTCGTGGTCCAAAGCAAAAGAGTGTGTTTGAGAACTATGGATACCTCTATCTAGGGACTCTAGCAAAGCTGAGTCACAATCTGAAAAGGCTCACCCAGTTAAAGTGTCTGTGGCATGAATGTATCTGGTGATAATACTGAAAAACAGAGTGCTTAAGGTCATGGACAAGACTCTAAAAGCTGTGTTCAAGAATCAAAATAAGCTTAACTAGGAGAGTCAATAATATCATCTGGATTCTAAGTTCCTAAAGATGCCAACATCTCTGAGTTTCAATGGATAGTGAGATACAAAAACTATTCAGAAGCAAAAAGCTACTAAGTCCCGCTCATCTGATTTTAACTAAGCTTCATTTGAAACTTAAAAATTTATTGTATCTTAATTTTCTTTTGTATCCTACTATGTTTTTAGTGTCATGGGGACAAGCAACGGTTTAAGTTTGGTGTTGTGATGAGCGAATATTTTATACGCTTTTTGGCATCACTTTCATATAGTTTTTAGTAGTTTTTATTTAGTTTTTATTGAGTTTTTATAGGTTTTAGTGTTAAATTTACATTTTTGGATTCTACTATGAGTTTTTGTGTTTTTGTACAATTTCAGATATTTTCTGGATGAAATTGAGGAGCTGGAGCAGAAGTCTGATTCAGAGACAGAGAAAGCACTACAGATGTTGTTCGGATCTGACCTACCTGCATTCGGAAGAGCTTTTCTGGAGCTATAGAAGTCCAAATGGAGTGCTCTGAATGGCTATGGAAAGCTAACTTCCAGAGCTTCCCAGAAATATATAATAGTCTATACTTTGTTTCAGATTAGAAGGCCCAAAACTGGCATTCAACGCCAGCTCCCTGCCCCCTTCCAAGCGTCCAGCGCCCAAAGAGCAGACCCAGCGTCCAAAGGCCCAAAGAGGACTCCCTAGCTGGCGTTCCATGCCCAAGAGACCTCATAGCACGTGGATCTCATCAAAGCTCAGCCCAAACACTCACCAAGTGGGCCCCAGAAGTGGATTTTAGCACTAGATAGACTGTTTTACCCTTACTAGTCATCTGTTTAGTATTTAAAGTGTATTTTACATGATTTTCAGAGACATCATACACCATTCAGCCCTATTTTCGTTTTTACTATTGTATTTTACTTTCAGTATGAGTTTCTAAACCTCCTAGGTTGAGGGGAGGAGCCCTCCTGAGTCTAATGAATAAATAAAAGTATTACTGTTTCTCTTCGATCTGTGTTTGATTAATTCTAAAATGTGTATTCGTTCTTCATCAATATGAATACGTTGAACTGGAATAAGGTTATCACATTCTACATGGGTTCAGAGTGTATCTTTCATCGGACAATGATGAACCACCAGCTTGAATACATGTCTCTCAGATGGCTAATCCACAACTTCGTTGGGGACTTCTCGAGACATCAGTTCAGCCGATTTACGGGGAGATTAGGGTCTCTGTGGTAGAGGCTAGAACCTAACGCGCTTCACCATCAAGTAGATATGGATCCGCACTAAACCTGGGGTTCAGATCTGGAGGAGTATTGCTAGCTGCTCAAACCAGTGTCAATCATATACAGCCTGTCATTGAGGAAATCACTCACAAGCAAGGAGAGCAGTAGTACCAGAATTAATTCAGAAAGACAAAGCAACTCCAACTCTCAACTCTATTCCTATTATTTAATCCAATTTGTTTTATCCCTTTCGGACATTTTTCTTACAACTCTATTCCTATTCCTATCCTTTAACTTAATTACAGTTCGGTATTCCTTTCACAATCAACAACCTTTTGATCTGCCTGACTAAGACCTGCAAGATAACCATAGCTTGCTTCAAACCATAATCCTCGTGGGATTGACCCTGACTTGCTCAGGTATTACTTGGACGACCCAGTCCACTTGCTGGTACAATAGTATGAAAAGGTGTAGGGATTCGTGCCACCACAAAATCATACCTTGACTGATTCCTCCCTAAACTTGGAATACCTCAAAATGCCCTCCTTCTAAAATCTCCAAGCCTTCAACTCTTTACCAAATGAATTTCTGGCTTCCAAGGCTCAAATTAAACCTCCAATATCCACCAGTTGGACTCTAATTTAACAAGAAATACAATCTAATACATATAATATCACTATAATAAACATAGGTTTATCAATTTCAATTATTCACAAAGGTTCGATAATTTTCTCACCTTACCCACAGTTGTTTTGGACAAAACACAACAATTCCCACTTTGCTTGCTTGATCCTAAAATATGAAAACATCACAAATTTCAATGCTTGTAACCCAAAATTTTGAAATTGAAAGGAGGAAGGGATGTGTGAGAAAATATGAATTCCTTACCACTTTGTTTAGATGGTTTTGAAGAGCTCGATGTGATGGTCGCGTGGCCGCAAACAGTGCGGCGGTTGGAGTTTCGGATTGGAAGATATGACAAATTGAATTTTAGGAGGAGATGAAGTTAGGGTTCCATGGCTGTTGCTTCTTCTTCAGCGTTATTCCATTAAGTTTTTGGAGAAGAAAGCTGAGTTGTGTTATATATGTTGTGCCATGGGCTCAGTTCGGGCTTGATCCAACCGATTCAATCTGTTGGCCTGGTTTCGGACTAAAATCTTTAAAATTAGTGTCAAATTTTGTATTTTTAATATTTCTACTTCTCTAGATTATAAAAATTTAATTTCCTAATTTTTTTGAACAATATTTAATTTATTAACTAATTATTTATCAATTTTACAAAATTTATATAAATAATTAACAATGCTTGTGTTCAATTATTTACATTAATAAAGACTTAACCATACAGACAACCCAGAACAACAACAATGAGTAAATGTATATAATAAAAATATCAAATAAACTTTATACATCAAATACTTTCGAATGAGAACTAGAAACTTTATTCCAGGTACTCATATACTCAGTAGATAATATAATTATAATGTAATAACTTGCAATATTTTAGATATAAAAATGTGCAAAGTCTAGCTAACCCAATAATAGTGATAAAACTAATTTTAAAAGAATCATCAGAAAATTGCAAAAGCGGATAACTTTTTTTCAGATCTAAAATAATTTTCAGTCAGTTAAAAAACAAAAAGACTATGAATTAATAGTTACAGTTATAAATTAATAATAAAAAATTAAGTACAATTATAAAATTAATTAATCTAATCCCAAAATCCTATCCAATTAGAATTAAATATATATGTAAAATTAATTTATCATCCCTCATATTGCTAATTTCTCCTAAATTCTTTTTTTTATTTTCTTCAATAACTTTCAAATCAAATTTTTAAAGACCTCAAGCTCAAATTAAAAATCCTCAATGGTTAGCTCATAATCCTTAAAATCAAAGCTTTGCCCTAAATTACTTAATTAAGTTCCCAAATAAATTTAAAATTCAATTAACCATGTCTTAACCAATATCATTCATCATTATTTAATCCTTACCCACTATTACTAACAATACAAAATAATTCATCAAATTCAATCCATCAATTTTAGCCACAACTGTGGTCACCGTATTAGATTTAGTTACATAAATACCAAACCTTACTCAAGTGCAATTTCTCGTAATAAACATTCATGTTTTATTATCTTGAATTATGTTAAGTTGTTAAGTTTTCAAACCTTAGGTTAGTAAACAAGAGTCAAAATTCTAATCCACCTACTAAGAGGGTTGAAGAATTGTTGCTAATAAATTTTAATTATTATTCAATCAATATCAACTCTATTAACTCATTTTAATTCCTCCAAATATTCCAGATCAATTTCTAATTTTACTAAACATAAAAAATCCTTCAACTCTAAACTAGTAAGTTATTATTAAAGAAAATCAAACCAAAAATATTTATTAACTTAATTAGTTTTTATTAATAACTCACTTATTTGGAGACCGTGACGGCGCCAAAGACTATTTTGTTTTCGTGGCAGTGGCAGTAGACATTCAGAGCAGAGGCATGTAGGGTTAAGATTTAGCAAATGCCAATAATGTCAAAAAAATAAAAAAAGGAAGAGAAAAAGACACAACTAGAAAATTGTTTAATACAGACAGATTTGGTCATAGACGGATTTTCGGTTACCGACGAAATTACCGACGGATTTTGTCCCTCTGTAAAAGCCTCGTCGGAAAATATTTACCGACAGATTTTTTTCCGTCGAAAAATTACCGACGGATTTTTACCAGTTACCGACGGATTTTTTCTCTGTAAATTCTCCATCCATTTCCCGAAGGCGACGAACTTTTCGACGGATTTTCCGTATATAATTACAGACGGATTTTCCGTTGGTAATTACAAATAGATTTTCGGACGGATTTTTCCTCTGTAATTACAGATAGATTTTCCGTCTGTAATTACAGATAGATTTTTCGACAGATTTTCCGTCGGTAATTGGCAACAGATTTTCCGACAGATTTTTCATATGTAATTTGAACCTTGAAAAATCATCCCACACTCTGAATACAAACAGAAAATCCGTCTGTAAATCTGTCAGTAAGGTAAAATAGAATTTTTTTAAATTTTTCTATTGCAAAATAAATACTTTAGATTTGTTTTCTAAATTTACTCTATCAAACACACTATAAATTGAAAAAAAAAGAAAACCAAAAACCACATAGATAAACATAATATTCATTACACGATACTATAAAATTAAATGTTATTTTTCAACACCATTATCCAATATCTCACTGTCTCAATAAAAAGATACTCCAGAAAAATAAGATGACCATCCCAATGTTACATGGATCTCCTTCATTAACTGATGTCACAAATTACACTTAGCACTTAAAGATGGGATAATCTAAAATATTAATGGATAACCAAGCTGCATTGGCAGCATCAAGCTCCACATTGAAAGTTGATCTTGGCATCTTCTGACTGAAATAGAATTAAAACCCGAATTGGTTAAATCAACTATACAACTAATGTGTTAAAAAGAACCAAGTAGAACCCGATCTTGGCATCCTAAATTTATCCTTTATTCAATCATTAATCAACGTTATATAATACAAGTGTAGTGAACTAAAGTGAAAGCTTACCTTGCAACCTCAACACGTCTTTTTTCTTGCTCAGCAATCTCTGAAGCCAGGTTAATATAGAAACAAAATCCATCCAGACTTATATCTCTGCATAGCAAACCTGAAAAGATTCAACCAAGATCACAAGTTAGAACACGGTGAAACACTTCATTCCAATATCTGCACAAAAGAAAAACACTTCAGAAACTATTTAAAATTCAGAAAACAGTGAACTCATAGAAATTTGGAAATGGCTAAAAAGATAAGAAATTTTGCCATCTAAACCTCATCATAGCTATTATGTATGAAGTTATTCAAAGATAAATAAACAAATTTGGTGGTTCTCTATACAAGAAATACCTTCTGACAAATAAAAAATACAAGTCAGCATCGAGCTGCATATAGCCAAACTTCATTATACAGTAATCAATATCTAATTAAAAGTAACAAACCTTTAAATGTGTGAACTCTTCATGAATAGCTGGATCTAGTAACAACCTCCTTGCCTGAAAATTATATTCACAAGATATCAAGGCACAAAGGACAAGCTTGCACAGGTTTAGTTTAGTGAAGTAATATCCTAAAATCTTAACCTAGGCAAGTCATTAAGGCCAAGGTACATGTCACTATTCAAGTAAATGAATCAAAGTAAAAGCTGAAAAATAGCACACTAGTGTATTCCAATTTTTTTAAGGAGCAACAATGCTTGTTTACACAGGAAAAAGTGTATACCTAGAGTGTCACACTTAACATCCATGTTATAACAATAGCTGCATTGAAGGTGGCTTGAGTTGTGCTTTTAGATCCTGCACAGTAGACTGAATTTATAAAAAGCAATAAAATAGTTAATTTGATCATGGTATAAGAGGAATAAATAAATAATAATAGAATAAAAAGCATATCCAGCTTTTTCGAGCTTGATCACAAGGTGTTGTAAGATTATACAATTCACAGGGCAACGTGATAGTTTCATTATCATATCAACAACTATTAATCAAGTGAATGGCACTTTCTTAAGAACTACTAAATGAAAACCCCACACTAAAGATAATTTATTGGGTGTACCCTATCTAGTACTTAATTAATGAAGAGAATAAAATGAAAAGTTTCAATCGAAAAGTCCACTGTGTTAAGGATAAATTATACCACCCTACCTTGTGGTTAAATATACTAGCCAGAATATCTAAAAGAATACACTAACTTCTATGAAATTAGGTTATTTGACAATTCACATCCCTATATTTTGTAAAATGCCACCCTTTCAAACTACTTTCATATTTAACAATTGTAAATAGCTAACGAAATACAAATTGAGCATTGAAGAGTGGGTAAATTTGTTAGTATTCTTAAAAGGGTGGAAATAAATTTTACTCAGGTGGTCAAAGTTGATGTCAGAAAGAAATGTAATTGCACATATACAGCCATGCTATAGAAAAAATATTATTTTGAGCATGATACCTTCAACTCTGCTATCTCTTGTTCTCGTTTTGCAAATGTTACAATGAATGCAGCTTCCTTTTTCATTACCTTTTCAAGCTGATAATAATAGATATATGTCAATGGTCAATAATAATTGATAATTAATCAATGGATAGTGAACTACATCAATAGAAAAAAAGGGTAGATTAGATTCTAAACCTGCTCTCTTAAAGACTCTTCTGAGGATTTTAGGGCCTGAAGATAATCAAGCAACATTTTGGGCTCTGGAAAGAACAAAGGTTAACTAATAGTTCACGGATAAATTTATAACAAAATAATAAAGCAATTGTGTACAAAGAACTAAAACTTGAACAATTAAAATGCAGATGTATATCACAATTAACATACTAAAGACAAGGAATAAACTAACCAGGAGTGGCACCAGCAGGTACACAAGGCTCATTTTGAATTGAATAATGCCAACTTTGAATCTCAGATTTAGCAGCCTCAACTTCATTCTAGAAAATTCACTAATCAAGTCAATGAATTTTTTTAAACAATTAACTAAGAAGAGTAGGCTGCAACAATACTTTGTCCACATGGTTACAATACAATAGTTATAAATGAAGTCTTGTCATTGATAACCAATCATTCATCTCTTAAATTACATGAAATGTAACTAAAGTCCACTTTTAACATGACGACAGATAGTAAATAAATAAAATAGTAAAAAAACAGAATAATAAATATTTAGACAATAACGTGTGCACAAGAAAGATAATGGTAACAGAAGGGACAAATTCCAATAATGGAAGAAAACGTACTTGGCACGTTGCAAGTGTATCCTTACAGTTTTGAAGGCTGTCAATAACAAGATTCGAAAGAATGAAAGGAAAAAGAAGGGTTAGGCACAAACTAATGTTAATAGTAACTATACTTAAAGAAATTGTTAAAATAGCAATATGAAGTTGGATAAGCTTTAAAATAACTGCAGTTTATTGAGTTATTCCATGCACCATGCATCTGAAATGAACTTTTTTCTTTATATATATAGAAATAGGAGAAAAAGGAAAAATACGAGAAACTCAAGTGTATGAAGTAATTGAAACGACAAGAAGCTACGAATTATATGAAAACAACCTGCTTTCTTCTCTTCTTCATCCACCTACTTGTTATTGCATATCAATAATCAAATTTGCTTTCAACTATGAGAATAAATTTATAGATATAGTCATACCACAAGCTTTGCACAACTAATACGATCGTTGTCACTGTATAAAGCTGCATATAAAATTACAAATAAAACCAGTTTATGAATTTTCAAATAAGTAATATATATGCTTAAAAAGCAAATTTTATTGTCATATGATTCAGGAAATTAAATTCTACTGAAACAAAATTTGAAGCTGCCTAGTGGAGTCATAATTCAAGGTAAATCAAAGCATACACTATAAATAATCCAACTGTGCAAATTTAATGGAAACTATTATTAGTGTAAACCTGTACTAAGATCTATACCACTATCTTAGCTATCAATATAACTTTTTCTGCATAAACAGATTTTCTTATATGTTTCCAAAATCGATATAGTTGAAGGAGGAGGACTAGAGGTCAACTGACACAAACAACTCTGACATGACAGATTAGTTCAATTGTAAGAAAGAACAATAAGTCAATTAGTTGAATTGACCTGTGCACTGATTCAATCAACAGAGTAGCAAACACCTAAATTTTAACTAGAGAAACTATTCCAATTTTAATACTTCCTCACCTCTCCCTGGAATTAAGTTCATCACCTAAACATAATCTAAAGATAAAATAGAAAATCCATAGCACCAAAATGACAGCTAACAAATAACAGTAGCTAATTATTTCACAGCATCTGTGAAACCAACCAAAATGTAAGGAAAATTCTAAAGCCTCAACTATAGACTATAACCTTTATATGACATACTCGCTCTCTATTAGTCACAAATGTTTCACCTTTCTCAGGATTTTGTGCTGTCACCTGCACTCCATTTAGAAGAGGACCTATAAAGAGTGATATCTGGTTTTCTTTAAACTCCTTATATATTCAAAGCATCCCAGTTATACTCAACATAATAAGAGTCATAAACAAATAAACTCTAAAAGAGAAAAAATGATGGAAAAAAAAGTTGTTCTCATCGTTGTGCTAGAGCTTTCAAATCTTCGTGCAGTATCAATATATAGATGCCTTCCTAGAATATTTACTTGAACATTTGTATATAAACTAAGCATTGTTGTGGCCCATACTGACAACTTCATTCTTGTAAAACCTAGAGAAAAAGAAAATACAGTAGAAAAATACATTGTAATAATGGATTCATTGTATCAAAAACTAGAAGAAAATATAGTAGAAAATTCAAATACTCACCATCGGTGTTAGATTTGAAGGGAAGAAAAAGTCGCTGAAGGAGGATTAGGGTTTGTCCTCGTAAAAGAGAGGAAGAGAAGGGACAGCACAAGAACAGCGATGATTGACGACGACAAGAGTGATAGAAGTCTCAAAGGTGTTGATGATGGAAGAATGCGGTGGATCACTCATGGATGAAGGCACTGAGGAGAAAGGTTTGGAGTGTGAATGGAGAGGAAGATGACTGAAGTTCTCGTTTGGAGTGTGGAGCTCGAGAGGATAGAGGGAGAGTTGGATTTAACTCAATATTTTCAACAGAAAATTTTAAATTACAAATGGATTTTTTATCTGTAATAATTTAATAAAATGCAGCGTTTTTGTCCCTTTAATTACAGATGGATTTTTCGTCTGTAACTATTTTACACAAAAAAATTAATTTTTTCGACAAAATTATCGACGGATTCTCTTTTCCGTTTATAATTTATGATAATTCATTTTTTTGTTTTTCGACAAAAAATCCCTCTGAAATTCCGTCTGTATTTTTGTGGGATAAAATCCGTCAGAAATATCCGTCTGTGATAACTAGCTTTTTAGTAGTGATACATACCTGTATGAAAGAGAAAGGGTAGCATCGTAAATGACATAGGCAAGCAATAACGGTAGTAAACGACGAAGACAACTTGCAGGAGAGAAACAAGCTCCTCCATAGCAGAAACAAGCTCCTGGTGGACGCTCTCAACAGCAATCGGGGGCTGACGGCAAGAAAGAGAAAGAGAAAGGTGAGAGAAGTGAGGTTCATTATGTTGCAAAATAGGGGAAAGGATTCACAAATTCGAATTTATGGTAAATTTTACTGGCGAAAAAATTTGCCGTAACGTACAGTCTATGATCAAAATTTTCGCCCGTAAATTCGCCCTCAACTTTATCATAAGATTTTTCACCCTTAAATTCAATGGTAAAATGTGAGCCCACCAAAATTTTTTGGTCCATTTGTTTTTGTCAGATTTAGTGTCAAAAATATAAATCCGAGGGTAATGTATCGTGGATGATGAATTTACTGTTGCAACCGTAGCAAAATCTGCTAGTAAATTCAACGATAATGTCCGACACTAAATCCAACGGTAATAAGTATTTTTCTTGTAGTGGGCCACCTCCATTCTCCTTCAAAGACTACATGGACCCGCCTTGATCCTATTTCGTTGCCTGAAATGAAGCTGCTCCTTATGTCACCGCTGTTGTTGGTGTCGTTGCTGCCGATGCTCCCTCTTTCATCAGAGTTGCATATCTCTTCCTTCCTCTAGATAGGTTGCCCTCACCTCTCTTCTTACTCCATCTCCGTTTTTACTTCATTTTAAATAATAAAAAAAACAATAACCCATTTTTGAAACCTAACCCTACTTCTTCCACTCCTCAAACATGGAGTCTCCAATTTCATTTTTGATACCTGCAAATTGGTACTTTTCGATTTTGTTTACAACTTCGAATTTTAATTAATTAATTAATATTTATTTTGATTAGTCTTGTCAGTGGGGTTGGAGGTGTCGTGCGATATTGAGTATGTGTGGAATTAATATTTTGTATAAAATTTGTTAAAATTAGTTAATTAATATTTTAATAATTTAATATTTTGTATCTTTTATTTTCAAAAGACTGCATAATTTGTATGAAAATGGAATTATTTTTATTAGAGGCATTACGAGTGCATATGGGGTTATGGTATGGATGTTAAGATTGCACAGAAAATATTACTATCTAAGAAAATGTTATCATTCAAAAATTAAAAAAAATTAAAATTTAAGTTTATCATCAAATTTATCGTTGTTTAAATCTGCCAATGGTTATTAATTTAATTATTAATAAATAATATATTACTGTCGGATTTATCGGAAAATAAATCCGATAATAACAAGCTCCAAAATTTCGCCAATTGAAAGTTTACTTTCGTTGTTAAATTCGCTCATAATTAGTGGCAGATCAAAAAATTCACCAATAAACGGTTACCAGTGAGGCTTTTATCGTCTGATTTAGTCCGTCGCTAAATTCGATGGTAGATAGACTATCAACAAATTTTTTCGGTAAATTTGATGGTAATTGATGACTTTCTTGTAGTGTAGCTAAACACTTAAACACTCTCAGAAAAATTAAACATTTACAATTTAGATCTTCTAAAGTGAGGAAGTTGGTAAAGTGATAAAGTGAAGAGTTAATCACTATTAATTTTGTAACTTCTATGAAATATGTATCCTATCTTAATTTAAGAATGATTAATTCCTCATTTTATCAGTTTACCAACTTTCTCACTTTAGAGAATCTTAAGCATAGTTGTAAAAATCGGACCGGACTGATCGGTTCAATCAAAAAACTAATGAACCGGATCTTTAACTGGTCCGGTTGATCAATATGACCGAACAAGAAAGAGAACCATTGAGGACCGAGTTGAACTGGCCGATTCTGATGAAAAACGGAGAACCGGCGGTTTTTGCTCAACCGACTTGTTTTCGAAGCTTTTTTTTTTAAAAAATTCATTTGCCAAAACGACGTCGTTTTGGTTTATTTAAAAAAAAAAAGGAGACTCAAGTCTCGTATACGGTATACTCGGCCCCCCAATCCCTGTTTCCACTTTCCCCAACCCTAATCCCCTAACTAGTAACCACAATGGCTAACCCTCCCCCTCACCTCCTCACCTCACTCTGTCACTCACCGAGCCACTGCCGCCCGCCACCCGCCGTCGTCTTCTTTGTGTCATCGCCGGACACCCATTCTGATGTCTGAAGGAACAGGACAGACCTGCAGCTCCGCTTCGTCCCTATCTCTCATCACCGTCGCCGTTGCCGTCATCTTCGTCTTCTGCTCTGTCAAACAGGTTAGTTGAATATGTTGTTCTCCTCTGTTTTGCACTTCTGCTCTATGCTTGTCGAAAATTTGAAATTATGAAGCTGTTATGACTTATGAATAATGTTGTTATGTTATTCTGTTCTGTTATGAAAACTTGAAATTTCTGTGATGAATATGCTTGTTGAAAGCTTGAAACTATGAATAATGTTGTTATGTTGATGTATTATGTGTTGAATATGCCTGTTGAAAACTTCAAATTATGAAGTTGTTATGACTAATGTTGTTATGTTATGCTATTCTGTTATGAAAACTTGAAATTTCTGGGATGAATATGCTTGTTGAAAGCTTGAAACTATGAATAATGTTGTTATGTTATTCTGTTTTGTTATGAATATGCTTGTGCTGTGAATTTAATTATTTAAGGTTGCTGTGAATTTAACTATTTAAGCCTTTAAGGTTGCTGTCTTGCTGAATAGGGAATAGGCAATAGGGAATTTAGGATTGCTATTGTTTTATACTTTTGCTACTCCATATTCTTTTAAAATGGTTTCTGCGAATACACCATCAGAAACACTATCTTCGCAAGAATAAGGATATGTATTTTTAAACTTTAAAATTTGGTTGTTTTTTAAAATGTTGGTAAAGAATTGAAGATTTTTTTAATTTTTTTAAGTTTATGATTATTTTTAGTATTTTATATTTTTTATTTATGTGAAATTGATTTTATCAGTTCAACCAGCAATTTATCGATTGAACCAATAAACCAATAATTTAACTGATTTGATTACCGATTCGGTTCTTACAACTATGATGTTAAGGTAAACATTTATTACAATTTAAGTTAACATTGAATCTAATCGACTCGTAAACTTGGCCAAGTATTATAAAAGTCGTATAACCATTCCACAAGTAAACACTTCTTATCATGCATCGTTACCGTTCATGAGCCAAAGAACAATCTTGGATTCTAATTTCTCTTGTTTTGGGCTTTCTTCAAGTATAATTGCAAAAATTTGTTGTAGAGTAGCCTCAATTTTTCTTATTCTTGCTCTAGCCATAAGTCCACCTAATTTTTATAGGCCTTGCTCTTGATCAAATCTAATTGTATTGTCAATGCTCATGCTATGATCGGATTTGATTGTGCCTACATCACTACGAGGTGTAGAAAAAAACAAAAATTATGTTTGATAGAGAAATAATTGAAGTAAGATCAAACAATCAAGGAAACGTGGGTCTAAATGTGGATTAATTAAAATTTATCAAGTGATTATTATAAATTATTGGTCTGGGTATGAGTTAAAAATAAACCGCCTAAAGTACGTACTACCTAGAAAATTAAAAATTGAATTTGGTAATTGGTAAGTCTTGTGCAAGCTCAAAAGATGGCCAATAATTCTCGACAACCACTGCTATCAAACAAAGCCTTCTTTGTTTGCAAGTGAAAACCAATTCAACTTTGAACAACTTGAACAATATTATTATTATTACTTCAAGCAGGGACGAGTTGCATCCAATTCCAGTTTAAATGAAAAGAATACACCAATAAACATATATTTAATTTCAAGATGATAAGAATCAATCATTGAATTAAAATAATCCTTCATTCTCCTTCATTGTATACTTCATAATATAATAATAATCTACATCCTAATAAACACAGGACCTCTAACCGAATATCTATATCTGTATTATTACTAATACATTGCCGCTACAAACTCAATCTATAAAACTAATGGTAATTTAGGCAGCATTTTAGCTATGATCATGTTCAAAGCTTGAGCCACCAGCACTCGTTCCCTTCCATTAAAGCTTTTTAACATAAACCCCAATAACATAACATGATTAAAAGTCTTAACACATATAAAGTCAAGCGCTGCAATTCAACCCAATGTACTGCTTATAAAATTAAAAATTATATGATTATATCGAATAGTTATAATATCTTTGTTTTCTAGTATTTACCCGTCAACAATTCGTTAATTTTTAATACACACGCGTACGGTAATCCAGAAAATTTTAATATTATGTCTTTATAATGACTTTTCTTAATTTTTTGAAATATACAATAAAGAATATTAGATATATGCATTGAATATTATTCAACTATTAACTATTAGATTAAATGTTATCATTTATAAAATAAAAAATAACAAATAAAATACAGAATTATGCATTCAGAAAAGAACAAAAGTAAAACAGAACGAAAAAGGGGTGGTAATTTTAAAAAATGATAGAATAATAGCAGAATTTATTATTTTTAATGAATAGTTATTTAAAAATGTTTAAAAGATTACGAGAAATTTCTGGTATGAATTGTGAGATGGATCGGAGACTTGTGAGTCGAGGCGGTCGCCAGGTTACCTAACTGGAGCAATGGGAGGTAGTACCTGCAAAGACACTCCGAAACTCAAGTCAGAATCAATCTGAGATGTATAAGGTGTGTAGAATGAATGACATACCTGAGGGGGCCTTTCCTTTATAGAACTAGTAGAAGTTATCTCATGTTATCTTATTCGGCTAAGATAAGGGAGGTATTTGAATTTGAATATTGGTTAGAAGGTCTAGAAGGCCAGTTTGGTCCTTCTAGAAGAAGGAGTTGGGCCGTTCTCAGGTATTCGGGTTCTCGATCTTCGTCGCTGGAGGATTTGTGTTTGCCGTTTGTGGCTTTATTTTGGACTACTAGAAGTGGAGCCTGAGTCCGGATGGTCGGTCGAGAGGCCGTTCTAGCGTGGGGTCTGGGCACTTGGGCCCGTGAGTTAGGGAACGGGTGAGCTTGGAGTCATCGTTTTTCATAGGGTCTCATAATCAGGTTTTGACGGTCAGGGTCGGGAGTCGGACGAGGTCGGTTTTTGGGCATCTCGTTATGTGCCCGTTTGTTTTTTCTCCGGGGGGAGTCCGTCGGTTGAATTTTTCAAGGTGTCATAATGGCATTAAATGCGAGGGGCGTTTTGGTCTTTCTCCTTTCTTTTTTGTCTTTTCATTTTCGAAACGCTTGGTAACCGCTCTTCAATTCTTCTTTTGATTTCCATTGTCTCTGGGTCTATTTCTTCTTCTTTTCATTAAAAGAAAAAATGTTTTGCGTTCTTCACTTCGGTGCTTTTGAGTTTTCATGGGTCCTTCATGCATTGCTGTTTTAAGGTTCTCTGCACTCAGTCACTGTGTTCAACTATCGTCTTCTACCAGGTTGGTGTTTTCTTTTTCTTTGTGTAGTTGCCTTTTTTTTTCTCTGTTTGGTTTTTTGCATTTTAGCTTTTTGCATCATGTTGGGGGTTGTAGTTTTGGGTAGGGATGATGAGTAACTAGAGGGGTTGAGCACCACTATTCTGGGTGTAGCCGTAGTTTTCCTAGATAGTAGTTTTGTATTTTTTGGTGCCTTTTCATTGTCTGGTTCCGACGAGTTGATGGTGGTCCTCCTTTCCTTTTTAGGTATGTCTCGGCGGAGGAGTGAGGGTGGTGGTGCTCCGGTTGTTCCCACTGGTGGCATTTCCTCGACGTACTATTGGGTGACTTCCAATGTCTGGGGAATACCGTCTCGGATGACGGAGGCTGATCTCCAGCGGCTCCGGGATCAAGGAGCGGTTTGTGGGGGTGGTGACGCCGAGCAACAGTACGAGCTCGTGCTTTCTGGGTCCAATGAGAGGGTTTGTTATATAAACCCCGACTCACTCACTGTGGCGGACCAGATGTGGGTATACGAGTCAATGTTTACCCGGCTAGGGGTGTGGCTTCCCTTTTCCGGGTTTATCCAGTCATTACTGAATCCCTGCTCCATGGTGCCGTCTCAATTACATCTGAACAGTTGGGCAGTCATCCGGACTTTCGAACTTGTATGTGAGTACTTGGGGCTCCCAATTTTGGTTGATGTCTTTCTTTTCTTCTTTTTGTACACCCTGCCGACGAAAGAGGGGAAGCACAAGAAGGGATACGTGTCGTTTAGGGCCCAGCTAACCGACGCATATTCAGTTTGATTGAGGACTCTTTTTATTGTTTCAAGAGGGAGTATTTTAAGGTGCGCCCTGCTCAGGGGCACCACCCCTTCTGGTGACTTTGGAAGGAGATCATCGATTTGTGACAAATTGGAACTTTGGTCTCTGGACGTCGTATTTGACGTGGATCACCTATGAGGGGCTGTGCCCAAAAAACAAGGATATCGCCGATGTCCTTTGGCATGTTTTTGGGAAGCGTCCACTGAACCCTTGGGATATCATGTGAGATTCGGAGATGTGTCGGACTTATCTTAGTGTGTAACTTCTTTTTTGGCATTTTCTTTTATTTTCCGGGCTTATGACTTATGTATTTTTCCTTTTAATGTTCTTAGTTCAAATGGCCGGTGGTTTGAGTACTTTTGCGAGGTTGAAGGCCACCATGGATCAGGGGGCAGATCCAGATGCTTCTCCTTGCACTCCTTCATCCCGACCCCAAACAGATTCTTAGATTGTCTCTTAGGAGCTGGTTTCGGCTGGGGGTGGGGGTCCTGTTTCCTTGGGTTCGGGGATTGAGCGTCAAGAGGAGGAAGTGGTTGGGGTTTCGGGTGCCGAGGCCCCTCGTAAGTGGAAGAGGCCGGTTGAGGTCAACAGTGAAAACCTGGAGAAGGAGGGTCCAGTGGCTTCCATGATGGATCGGAGTTTTAATGTTCCGGCCTTCATTGATCGGTACCTCCTGCTTGGCACAGAAGAGTTTTTTTAGGATTGTGATGTTGCCGGGCAAGCGAAATCGGTGTATCGTGCCCTCCTTTGTTCCGCTGTAATAGTTTGGAAAGCGGAGCCAGTTATGGCTCAAGTGGAGCTTGCTGGACAGAAAGATGAAGGAGAAATTGGAGGCGGCGGAGACGGCTAGATTGAGGGCCATTAAGGAAGCCGATGATACCGGGGAAGAATTGCTCCGTCTATCTGAGGTCGAGACTTTGCTTTTATCCCAGCTGAGGGTGAGCATAAGCGGGCCTCGGATGCTGAATCTCAAGCTGCCGTTCTTCTTTCCGATGTGGAAGCTTTGCGAGCTGAGGTGACGAGCTTAAAGAAAGAAAAGGAGGCGCTGCTGGTGGTCGTAAAGGGGGACCTTTCTGCTGCTAAAGAGACGATGTTGTGGTAGGGCGGTCGAGGCCGTTACTTTCTTATTGTGTTGGGATTGTTTGAGCCATTTACTTGAGGTCGTTTCGTGAATTTATTTTAATGGGGCCGCTCAAGCCTTTTTAAGCCAATTTTTTTACTTATTTTTGTGATGGGACTATTCGGGCCGTGTTAAGCCATTTTTGTGACTTGATTGCTTTTTATTTGTGGATATCTGTGTTTCTTTTAGGCTTGGAGGTGATCGGTCCCCGGGGATAGCCGTGCGTGGTTTGTGCCATTGGTTAAATCAGTATTAGAAAAAAAGAAAGGGGAAAGTAAAATTTTTATTAAGGTATTCGCCCTTGTTAAAACCTCCCGAAACGGGTGGGAAAGAGTGCCCGACAATGATAAATGGAAAATGAATAAGATAAAAGAGAGACAAGGAAAACTAAAATGCAGTGTTTTCCGGCTTTTAGTTTGGTGTTCCTAGGTGTAGTAGCGCCGTAGATTAGCGACATTCCAGGTTCTTGGTATTTCGGTTCCATCAAGCTGTTCGAGTTTGTAGGCTCCTTTTCCAATTACTGTTTTTATCTAGTAGGGGCCTTCTCAGTTGGGGGTGAGTTTTTCTTCCCCGAGAGTAGAGGGACCGATGCTGTTCCGTCTCAAGATGAGGTCGTCAGGTCCGAAGTCCAGTCGAATTAGGCTGTGGTTGTACCTTAGGCTTATTATTTATTTTAGAGCCAGCTCTCGCAGGTGGGATATACTTCTGACCTCGTCTGTGAGGTCCCGTTCTGCTTCTTTATCGTTTCCTCCGACAGTTCTTCTTGGGCTGGGGTCCCCAACTTCGACAGGGATGACGGCCTCCAAGCCATAAGTTAACCGGAAGGGGGTTTTCCCGGTAGAAGTTTGGGGGGAAGTTCAGTATGACCAGAGGACCGATCCAAGCTCGTTAGCTCAGAGTCCTTTGGCTTCGTCAAGCCGTTTCTTAAGTTCCTTTACTATAATTTTGTTGGCCAATTCAACTTGCCCGTTTGTCTGTGGGTGTTCCACTGAACTGAATCGGTAGGAGATCTGGAGTCCTTCTAGGAGTTCTCTGAATTGCTTGTACCTAAATTGGGTTCCGTTATCTAAGATTATGACCTCAGGAATTTCAAATCGGGTTATGACATGCCTCAAGAAGAACTTCCTGCATTCGGCAGCCATGATGGAGGCTAAGGGTTTGGCTTCGATACACTTGGTGTAGTAGTTGATGGCAACGATGAGGTATCGAAGTTCCCTGGGAGCCGTGGAGAAAGAGCCGATGAGGTCAATACCCCACGTTTCGAAGGGCCAATCCGCTGTTATAGTGCTGAGCTGTTGTGGGACGACTTGGTGAAAATCGAAATGGATTTGGCATTTGTCGTAACTTTTGACTAGTTGGAGGAAGTCCTTTATGATGGAAGGCCAGAAGTAGCCTACTCGAATAACTTTTTAGGGCTAGGATTTTCCCTCCTCCATGGTGGCCACAACATCCTTCATGTATTTCACGAAGTATGTAGTCCGTGTCCCCAGGTTCTACGCACTTGAGGAGGGGTTGCGAGAGTCTGCGCTTATAAAGTTGGCCCGCTTTTCTCGTGTAGTTCACGGCTTCCCATTTCAAGTGTTTTGCTTCCTTGGGGTCCTTAGGTAATGTTCTGTTCATGAGGTATTGAAGGATTGGGGAGGTCCACGAGTTTTGGCTTGAGATTGGGAGGTCTACCGTGGTCGCATCGGAGATGGACAGTGTTTTGATGACCTCCTGGATCAGTGACCAGTTTTCCTGGCCTGGCTTGGTGCTTGCTAGCTTCGTGAGTAAGTCTGCCCTTGTGTTCCGCTCTCTGGAAATGTGTTTGATGGTTACTCGTTCGAACTCGGCCGCCAGTTCTTTTGCCTTAGCTAGGTATTGTTGTAGCAGGGCATCCCGTGTTTGGTAGTTTTCGTTAATTTGGGAGCTGACTACTTGGGAGTCGCTGCAAATTTCTAATGCTTTCACCTCGACTTCTTTGGCTAATATCAGTCTGGCCAAGAGGGCCTCGTATTTGGCTTGGTTGTTATATATCGGGAACTCATATCGAACGAACTGTTCGATGACGATTCCATTTTTATTTTTCAATATCACTCTTGGACGAGCTATCCACGTGTAATTTCCAGAGTTCTGTGGGTTTGTTTCCCGGGGTTATTCGGCGATGAAGTTAGCCATAGCTTGTGCTTTGATGGCGTTTCGGGACTTGAATCTGATCTGGTATTGAAATAGTTTGACAGACCACGCGAGCATCCTTCCTGCTAGGTCCGGTTTTTGTAGCACTTGCCTGACTGCCTGGTCAGTTCGGACCGTAATAGGGTGGGCCTGGAAGTATTATTGGGTCGCGAGGCCGTGAGTAGTGTAAAGGCAAGTTTTTTTGAGTTAGAAATAGCGTGTCTCCGTGCTTTTGAGGACCTTGTTTATGAAGTATATTCGCTCTTGTACATTTTGCTCCTTTTCTCGGACAAGCGCCGCGGCTAGTGTCTCTTTTGTTATGGATAGGTAGAGGTAAAGTGTTTCCCCTATTTTGGGTTTGGAAAGTATGAGGGGTTCTGCCAGTACTCTTTTGAAGTGCTGAAAGGCTTCTTTGCACTCGGTTTTCCACTTAAAATTGATGCTCTTTTTCATGAGTTTGAAGAAAGGGATGGCCCTTTGGGCCGAGGCCCCGAGGAATCGAGAAAGGGCGGATAGTTATCCAGTTAATCTTTGGACATCCATGAGACTTGCCGGGCTGTTCATATCAAGGATGGATCTGCACTTTTCTGGGTTTGCTTCGACCCCTCGTTGGGTAATCATGAAACCCAGGAATTTTTCGACTTCCATCCTGAATGCGCACTTTGTCGTATTGAGGCGCATTCAATGTTTCCATAAGGTATTTAACACGAGTTCGAGCTCACTGATGAGCTCTTTGCCAGTTTGGGTTTTGGCGAGCATGTCATTGATATAGATCTCCAATTTGGTTCTGGAGAGATCTTGGAAAATCTTAGTAATGAGCCTTTGGTAGGTGGCTCCCGTGTTTTTTAGTCTGAATGGCATAATTGTGTAGCAGTACGTGCCGTCCGGAGTTATGAAGGCTATCTTTTCTTCGTCGGGCCGGTGCATAGGTATTTGATTATACCCCGAGTAGGCGTCCATAAAGTTGAGATATTGATGCCCTAACGTGGCGTCGATGAGTCCATCGATGTTTAGGAGGGGAAAGGTGTTTTTGGGGCAAGCTTTGTTCAAGTCAGTATAATCGAGGCACATTCGCCACTTGCCGTTTGCTTTCTTGACTAATACAACATTGGCTAGCTAGGTCGCGTAAAGTAATTCTCAGATGAAGCTTGCTTTGAGCAGGGCTTTAACTTGCTTCCTAACTTCAGCTACATAGTCTCGTGACACTTTCCTCCTTCTTTGAGCCACGGGCATGGCGTTTGGATTTACAGCCAAACGATGGGAAATTAGATTGCAGTCTATACCCGGCATGTCAGCCAGAGTGAATACGAATAGGTCTCTGTTCTGCTTTAAAAGTTCGATTAAGTCCCCTTTCAGGTCGTAGGGAAAGTTCTTGTTGATGAATGTATATTCTTCCTTGGTTTGTCCTATTTGTAATTTTTCCATGTCTCCCTCCGGTTCTAGTCAGGGCTGACCATCTTAGCGTGCGTTGAGGTCAGCGAGAAAGATGCTGACGGCATCACGGGACTGATAAACCCCAATTTTGTGGTTTATCTTGTGCTTAATTTGGGGATTTTTATCACCTTTTCTCACATTTATTTAATGAAATAGCATGGTTTTGTGAATTTCTCCTAATTTGTGCTTAAGAGTGAAAACATGCTTTTTAGGCTCTAAAATGGATAATTTTAATTCACTTTAATTCCATTCGATGTCTTGGTATGTTTGTTAAGTGATTTCAGGATTAGGGACCTCTTGCGGAGGGCTAGGCTAGTGTTGTCACATTCTATCGCGACCTCCCGGTCCCCGTGAATTGTTCCGATGGTGCTGTTATCGGCTTCAAGCATCATGATGAGGAATTCGGTGAAAATAATGGTAGAAAGGTCGTTGATCATTTTCCTTCCGAGGATGATATTATAGGCAGTGGAGTCTTTGAGGACTAGGAACTCAGAGAGGATGGTCTTCCTTTGGCTTCTAGTTTCGATAGTGAGTGGTAACACTATGGATCCGTCCAGTTTCAGAAAGTTGTCCATGAGTCCGGTTACTCCGTTATGGTGGGTTTACAAATGTTTAGTTCAGAGGCCCAGCTTGTCGAAGTCTCCTCTGAAGAGGATGTTGGAGTCTGCTCCAGTGTCCACCAGTATTCTTTTCACGAGTCTGGTCCCAACTCTGGCCGAGAAGACAAATGGGGTGTCTTCCGCTGAGGTGTCATGTTGGCAGTCATCGGGGGAGAATGTAATTGCCTTTATTGTTGGGGTTGTTGGAGCTTGGTTTCTTATGGCCAGGACTTTAAGGTCCTTTTTCAGTGCCGATTTTGACTTTCTGGCGCGTCCTTTCCAGTAATGATGTTCACTACTATCGTGGGGTCGGACTCGGGACTTTCCTATGGTGTTTGTCATAGTGTCCTTGAGTTGCGGCCTTTTCGGTCTAGAGATCTTTCCCTTTCTATTCTTCTGGGTTCTCAGATAATCTTGGCAAACTCAGGGAGTTTGCCGTCTCGGATGGCTTGTTCGAGGGCATCTTTTAAATCAAAGCAGTCTTGGGTTTTGTGTCCGTATCCTCAGTGAGAGTCGCAATACAGGCTTTTGTTGCCATCTGTCCGCTCTTTCAGCTATCGTGCTTTCGGGAGGATGCCCCGTTTTGCTATTTGGTGGTAAATTTTTGTGATGGGAGCGGGTAGGGTGTGTAGATTGAAACCTTCTCACCCTGGGTTGCCGGTTGTTGTTTGCCAGTTTGAAGTGCTCTTTTTGGGGTTCTTTTGGTGGCAGGTTATTGCGAGGTGCCGTGTTGCTGTGCTTCTGTTTGTTGGCGGCCACAACTTGGCTCACATCTTCATCATTTATGTATTCCCTTGCGATGCTTTGAATTTCATGCATGGTCTAAACCGATTTGGTGGTGAGGTATTTTCGGAAGTCTTCATTCATGAGGCCGTTAGTCAGGCAGAGACTGGCAACCGAGTTCGTGAGCCCGTCGACCGTGAGGCACTCATTGTTGAACCTATCGAGGTATTTCCTCGTAGATTCGTCTTGTCTTTGGGTAATTCCGAGTAAGCTGATGGGGTGTTTGGCTTTGGTAATCCTGGTGGTGAATTCGGCCATAACTTTTCTGGAGATGTCATGAAAGTTAGTTATGGAGCCGTTTCGGAGGGAGTTGAACCATTTGATTGCAGGGCCTGCTAGGGTTACTGGGAAGGCCCTGCATCAGACCGCATAGGTGGCTCCATCCAGGTTCATCCTGGCCTCGAAGGCTGTCAGGTATTCCTGGGGATCTTTTGTCCCGTCATATTTCATGTTTGTGAGCTTGTCAAAGCCCTTTGGAAGCTTGGCTCATAAGATTCTTTCCGTGAAAGGCGTGGCTCTTATTATCATTTGTTCACTTCCTACCCGCTTGGCTCCCGGTGGTTCTGTCAGTCATCTTCTTCACGTCAATGTTCCGGGTCTCAAAAAATGTTGTGGCCGTGTCTTTTGCTGTGTCGCCATTTGGGTGACCTATTGTACCTGGTTTAACGGTGAGATCGGGTTTTGGAAGTCGCATGGCTTCTGTGTTCTGCGTGATACTATTCTTTGGTCGTAACCCGTCCTTCAAGGTCTTCTACCCGGAGGCACAGATCTTGGATTATTTGTATTGCCTTTTCTCCTAGGCCATCGAGGACTCAGGTTTCAGGGGGTGGACGGTTGTCTTATTTTGGTTGCTGCTTGGGCGGGGTTGGTTGGCGAACAGCGCTTGTTATTTTCCTCTGGGTGGAAGGAGTGGTCTCCCGGTGTTTGGGAGTTAGGCTTCATGTGTGTGAGTTGTGGTGGTGGCTTGGTGATTACTCCTCGGATTTATCCACCATGCCGCCAAGACATTGCAGTCCCCACAGATGATGCCAATGTACGAGAAGTCTCTGGTACGGATTGTGAGATGGATCAGAGACTTGCGAGCCGAGGCGGTCGCCAGGTTACCTGACTGGAGCAATGGGGTGTGGTACTTGCAAAGACACTCTGACGCTAAATTCAGAATGGATCTGAGAGGTATAAGGTGTGTAGAATGAATGACGAACCTGAGGGGGCCTTGGGCTCCCCTTGATATAGCTAGTAGAAGTTATCTCATCTATCTTATTTGGCTAAGATAAGGGAGGTATTTGAATTTGAATATTGGTTAGAAGGTCTAGATGGCCGGTTTGATCCTTCTAGAGGAAGGAGGTGGGCCGTTCCCAGGTATTCAGATTCAGAGGCTATTTCGAGTATAGGACCCGAGAGGCAGGTCCGTAAAAAAAGTATAAACTAAAAATATGTTGTTAAACTGTTAGACTAAAGAAATCACACTTATGGTTAATTTGAATATAATAATAGATTCTCCCTATATTAAAAAATTATTTTTAAAGAATTTAACTATGTTAAATATACACTAAAATTAGCTATTAAAATTAACTACTAATATAAAATACACATTAAAAATAAATTAAATAATATCAATTTGTATATGAATTCACTTTGTGTATAAATAATATTTGTTTGAGTAATGTATCATTTTTATCCCCAACGTTTAAGGTAATTCCCAAACTTAACCCTAATATTTTAATTTTCCTATTTATATCTCTAACGTTTTAAAATTATATCAATATTATTGTACCGTTAACTCAGTTCAAAATCTTTAAAAAATAGTTTTAATAATAAAAATACTCTCTCTAGTCTTTATTCTATCTAAACACAAAGCAGAAAAAAAAACCCTTTCTCCTTTCACTCGCATTCCACCGTCGCGTCATCACCATACAAAATGTACAACCCCACCGGTGTAGCAGCGCCGCCGCAGCAGCAGCAACAAGAACAGTCAGAGCAGAACAAATGATCAGTCGCAGCAAGAATGGGAGACAATGGCATGTGCGTCACTAAAAGAAAAACATTGAGTACCGTCAGCTTAACTGTCAGAAAATCAAATGAAAACCGACCGTATACCTATTACTATCGGATTTTGTGTCGGTACTTATCCGATGGAATAAACCTTGCTGGTAACATATTACCGTCGAATTTTTTTCATTCGACGGTAATTTCCATCGGATTTAGCAACGAAATATAGTTAGAAAGTAGACGAGATAAATTGAACGTTACCATCAGAAAACTTCCGACGGTAACGTTGGCGCCATTTGATATTCTCCGCGCGATTTTACTGTCGGAATGCCGATGAAAATGTTTATTAATTTTTCTTTTTTAAAAATTCGCTGGGTAGTTACTGTCGGTGTATTCTGACGGTAATTCCATCTGAAGTATTTTTTAATTTTTTCAAACTTTTCCATCCATCTGTAATATACCGTGGTAATTAATAATTGAAACAGTGCTTTAAACTTGCTGTGAAATATTAAACATACAAACTAAAAATACGGAATGATGGTAATTGAAATATCTAAACCGATACTAATTACATTACGTTCTTCTTAAAGTTTGGTAAAGAAATACATATCATGGAACTATATTTACATTAGCTCTATTTAGATTCATCATCTTCGTCCTCTGGTTCACTATCCTCATCTTCTGATGTAGTTTTCTGATCATCGAAATCGGCTTCCTCCTCTTCGTTTCCATCGACCCCATCTTCTTCTTGAACATCACCATCCTCTGGTTGTAGTGTGTCAGCATGTAGAACAAGGTCAATGATGTCATCATCCATAACAGCCGACGCAAGGGTGATCGGCTCATCGGTATCAACCACCATTTTTGAAGGAGTTAGGTCATCAATCTGGTAAGGTTCCTGACCCTGGGTCCTATCATCAGATTCGATAACCACCCAACTAGACTTTTATGAAGCTGGATAAGGCAAATAATACACCTATCATGAATTTTGAGATAGAATAAAAGGATCGTAGTACCTATATTTTTTGGTTACATTAACTTCAGTGATATCATAATCATTATGCTTTTGTGTTCTTTGTCACAAACTTGGATCATACCATTCCTATTTAAACACGCACACCTTGTGCGTATTGCAACAGAAATACTCTAATCCAATTATGTTGTGCAACACACAAAACCAATCAGAATGTCTCCCGCCTAAATCCCCACGAACCCAAACTCCAATGTTATCTGTTTTCTTTTCAATCGACCACTGTAAAAAATGAAACTGATATCCATTAACATTGTATATCAGGTAGCTAATTCCCTTGTTTATTGAGCCCCAACTAAGTACAACTAGTTCGGAATCTGTTGTGTCAGTTAGATACATGCTGATGTATTCTCTGAACTAACGTGGAAAACTGTTCAATGAGGTATCAGGATATGCCTCTTGGAATAACCTATATGATAGAATAGGAGTTGGAAGTTTTGATTAGATTAAGAAGTTAGTATCTTACGGATTGCAATATTTACAAAGACTTAAAAATTCACATGAGGTATGGTGAAATCTGGTCACAGTTAAGTAACACATGCAGGTGTGCGGTATCGATTTCTTTCTGCTCCAACCAGTAGTCATTGCCCGCACCCATTGCAGATCTTTCGAGAGCAAAGATTGGATATGTTGTTCTATTTGATGAGGATTCTCCCCTCTCAACGTTCCTTACAATCCTTGTTCTACGTGACTCAACATGAGGCTGAAAATAGAATGAGCAAAATGTAAATGTTTCCTTAGCTAGGAATGCTTTGCAAATATTACCCTCAATCTGAGTTCTATTCTTCATGGTGTGCTTGAATGAACTAATCATCCTCTTAAATACGTACATCTACCGAAATTCGACCGGCCCACATAGTATTGCTTTGTACGGTATGTGGAATGCTAAGTGTTCCATAACATCAAAAAATGATGGAGGGAATATCCTCTCTAGCTTACAAAGTATGATGGGAATGTTCTTGTCCATGACTTTGAGATCAATAATGCTAAGTTTCATGGCACATAACTCCCTAAAGAACTTACTTATTTCTGTGAAGGGTTTTCAGATGTTGGTTGGAAGTTCTCTGAATGCAACAGGAAGCAAAGACTCCATAAAAATGTGGCAGTCATGACTCTTCATCCCAACAAGCCTACTTTCTAACACGTTTGCACACCTGCTCAAGTTAGAGGCATAACCATCAGAAAACTTTAATCATCTAATCCACTTACAAAAGTTTTGTCTCTAGTTCTTTGTTAGAGCGAACACCACATTTAGTTTAGCCCATCAGCCATTATCAAATCTCTTTAAATTCAGATTTGTCTGCTTGCAAATATCCACCAAGTCTAACCTAGCCCTATCATTATCTTTTGTTTGCTCATCGTCCAATACTGTGTGCATGATGTTATCAAACATATTTTTTTCAATGTGCATGACATCAAGACAATGTCGAACTAAGTTGTCTTTCCAATAAATCAAATCCTAAAATATAATCTGTTTAGTCCAATTATGCTCCCTGCCATATCCCGAAGGTCTTATACTTGCCCCGTTATCAACGATCCTTGGCATTCTACTAACACGATACCAAACTTGCCTACCACCCAACCTCATGGGTACCTCTTGATGTTCAATTGTATTCTTTTTAAACAAATCCTTGTTGCGCCAAAAGGATGATCCATATTGAGGAATATTTGATGGCAATCAAACCACGAATTTTACCGCCAGTCGTCAACCATAATGCCTTTGTATCCTCCATGCGAATGGGACATGCCATTTTGTCCTGAGTGGACCAACCTGACAATATCCCATATGTAAAAAAATCATTAATGATTCTTCAATACAGCACGTAGTTGGAAGTTTGTCTTCATCGAAATATCATACATTTCTACCCCATGGATGCACAACTCCTTCAACTCATCCACCAAGGGCTGCAAGTAGACATCTATTTTGGCTTTGGATTGTTGAGACCAGGTATAATGTAAGTTAGGAAGATGTATGGGTCCTTCATGCACATTTCGGGACTCAGGTTATAAGGTATAACTACTACAGGCCAACAAGAATATGTTACCGAAATTGGAATTTGGTGCGAACCCATTAGAGCACAAAGCTAGTTTAACGTTTCTTGGCTCGCTCGCAAATGTAGGATAAACCCAATCAAAATGCTTCCATCCTTGTCCGTGTGATGGATGTGTCATGATTCCATCATCTTTCTTGTTACTATGACAAGTCATGTGAGGGGCCGAACTCATCGATGCATATAATCATTTCAGCTTAAGAATTAAGGGGAAATAGTGCATCCATTTCATTAGAACTCTCTTTAACTAGCATTTACCAATATGTTCTCTTTCGACATTAAACCTCGGTGATCTACAGAATCTGCATTCAGTTAAGTTTGCATCCCCCTATAATACAACATACAACCATTCAAACAATAATCAACTTTCACCGAATTTAGACCTAATTTTAAAACTAGCTTCTTTGCTTCTTAGTGGTTATGGGAGATGCCACTAGTCCCAACGGGTACCAGTTTGTTGCACAAGGTGGCTCACTTATCAAAAGACTCTTGGGTATGATTTGATTCCGACTTAATACTCATCATTCTAACACATGTAGACCATTCTGAATGAACGCAACCCTCAAACAACAGTCTCGCAGCAAATTCTAACAGATGATAAAATCTCTTTGCCTCTGGGTTAGGCTCTTGTTCAACTTCTTCCAATTCCATAACACCTGATGCATCAAATATCGTCTCGTTGTACCATCAAACACCATCTAGACCCTCGTTGATCGACAATTGGACCTATTCAAATTTGAGGCAGACCGGTTAATTCCCTGCTCGTCCACTTTTCCGTATTCCATCCACATCTAATACCCATCCTTCAACCCGTTATAGTAAAGGTGAAGCGTTATATCTGCAGGTCCTAACCACTTAGTTAGCTGACACTTTTTACACGGACACCTGGAAACCCTTCAAACATAAACAATTCCATGCTGAAGACATGCGCAACAAACACATCAACCCCCTCAAAGAATTCAGGTTATAAACCCCTCCCCTTCCACCATTATCCCTATCATACATCCGTAGACGATGACTTGGAATCATATTGAAACACACACCCTAGAATTTAATGAACAACACAAATTATTATATGTTTTAAAAATTTTAACAGTGTGTACTGATGGGAGGAAAAATATCGGTAAAAATTTTTACAAAAATATCATGTTGCAAGTATAGTTCTAAACCGATAATTAAACTTCAATCAACGTTTAATTTGTTTGTCACAAGTACAAACCCAATAAAAATAAACCAAAGTATTCAAACCTCGGGTCGTCTCTCAAGGAATTGCAGGGAAGTATGTTTATTATTGGCTATGGGAAAGTATATTTTTGGGGTTTTTGAAATAAGGAATAAGAAAATATAAATTGCGAGAAAAATAAACTGATAACTAAGAAAGCTCTTAGCAAGGATTGAGAATTAGAAGTCTTATCCTCATTATCATCGTCAATTGTGATTGTAAATGCGAATTGTCTTCACTATGTTAACCTCTAACCAATGGAGGAAAGTCAAGTGCATACAATCAACTTGAGTTCCCAAGTCCTAGTCAACTCAAAGAGAGAGACTAGAATTAGTGAAGTACAAGAAAACTGGCAATCTTCAATTACCAATCAACAAATGAGTTTTGATAACTCAAAACTCTCTAATAGATCAATCCAAGTTAAGAACATAAAAATCTAATTTAAAATCTACCCAAGCATTTTATCAAACACTTGGAAGGCACAAAATAAAAGCATAGAAAAGTAATAAGAGAATATAAAATCTAAGACCAACAATTGCAAGGAATCAATAATAGCAAATGAAGAAAGAAGCAATAAACATGAAATACCTCAAATTGCATTAAAAAGAAAATTGAATCTAACATGAAGAGTTCATAAACTATATTAAAAAAATAAAGAAATCAACAAGAGAAGATAAACTATATGTAGAATAGAAACTAAATTAAAGCAAGATGGGAATCTGAATTGGAGAAGAAATAAAACTAAAAACCCTAAAACCTAGAGAGAGGAGAGGCTCCTCTCTCTAGAAACCTACATCTAAACCTAAAATGTGAATGAATGATAAGTGAATGATTCCCCCTTCCAGCTTTACTCTACAGCCTCTAATCTTCATTTTTGGGTTTGAAACTCGTCCAAAAATAGCCAGAAATCGGCCCCCGGCGAATTCGCTTTACTGAGGCACGTGATGCTCTATCACGCGTACGTGTCAGCCACGCGTACGCGTACGCGTCACTGAACAAACCCCTAGTCACGCCTAAGCGTCGCTTGTCTGCTGCACCAGTCACGCGTACGCGTAATCAACGCTTGCACGTCGCTGCCAGCTTCTCAAAATTTTAATTTATTGTGTTCCTTCCAATATTGCATGCTCTCTTTCCATCCTCTAAGCCATTCCTGCCCTATAAACCTGAAATCACTTAACGCACATATCACGGCATCGATGGTAATAAAAGAGGATTAAAATTTTGCAATTTTAAGGCCAAAGAATCATGTTTTCAATCATAGAACGAAATTAGGAATGGAACTTAAAAACATGCAATTTACATGGATAAGTGTGAGAATAGTTGATAAAATCCACTCAATTCAATACAAAATAAACCATAATATAGTGGTTTATCAATTTTTCCAACACTTAAACATTAGCATGTCCTCATGCTAAGCTCAAGAGAACCAAAAGAGTGAAGAGGAATGGTAGGTTTTATGAAATGCGACCTATCTATATGAATGCAACTACATGCAAATATGCTTTTACCTACTTGGTTAAAAGTAAATAAATCTTCCAAGAACAAATATAGACTATATTCTACTAAATCAAATCTCAAAATAAAGTACAAGTAGACCTGCAAGAAGAAAGCTCGTGAAAGCAGGGAACAAAGAATCGAACATCGAACCCTCACCGGAAGTGTATACACTCTAATCGCTCAAGTATTTAAGGTTTGATTCTCTCGGTTCTCTACTAATCTTGCTTTTTAAGACTTTCTCTTTTTCAACCAATCAACAAAATTTTAATGCACAAATACACATATCAAGAGGTCTTTTCAAGAGTTGTAATGGGGTTAGGTTTAAGGTACGAATGTATTTGGTTAAGTGGACTAAAATCTGAATCCGTGATTAACCTAAACTTCCCACCTAACTTAAGACAATCCATGTAATCAGAGTGTAAAATCTAACTACCCATTGACTATGTTTCCACATATTAATGCATCCGAATTTGAGTACAGTACATATGCATTGCTATCACCATTTACTTTGGGCATTTTGTCCCCTTTTATTATTTGCTATTTTTCTTTTCTGTTTCTCTTTTTTTTTCTTTTCTTTTTTTTATTTTCTTTTTCTCAACGCATATGATTAAGGCATTGAATGTAAGAATATGTTCTCAACTATCTTTTTCACATTTTAACAAAAATATACGATACCCAAATTCCGAAACCAAATGTTTCCAAATCCAACTTCTCCACACTTAAATTATGAACACTCTCACTAGTCTAAACTAACCAAGGATTCAAATTAAAGACATTATTGTTTTCGCTTAGAGTTAATGATGTGCAAAAGTAAAGAACAAATGGGGTCAAATAGGCTTAACATTGGGTTGCAAAGGGTAATGAAATGGTAAGGCCATATGGGTATGTGGGCTTAGTGAAGCAAAGGCCTCAATCACATAAGTGCATGCATACATCAAACAATGAAAATATAGAATCAAGCAAGACAAAGATCACAATTTTAGAGAGAACAACACACCAAAACAAAACATATTGGTTGATAAGATGCAACCAATCAAATAAGTTCAAAAATCTCACTAGGTTTTCTGTGTTCGAGCTCTAAAACCATGGTCCAAAACAAAATTTTTCAAGCAAGTTTAAAAATTTTTAATTCAGATTAGTGAAATGCCTTAAAATAGTTTTTTTTGACAAAGAAATTCGTCACTTCTACCAAGTAGTACATAAATGCAAGCAATTAACTATACATGCAACCTGTTAGGCAAATGAAATAACTAACTAACACAGAAGAGTAAGAATTGGTGTTGGAAAAGAAAATAGTTACCCACGGAAGTCGGTATCGACCTCCTCACACTTAAATATTGCACCGTCCTTGGTGCATGCAAAGATGTGCAAGTGGACGGGTTGCTACAACTGATGCTTTTTCTCTAAAGATTGTGCGGTAGGACTTGTTGTCGCTCCATTTAGAAGTTTTCCGTTTCCCTTCTTGGTGGCCATCCTGAAAGAAGAGAAAAAGGAAGAAGAGTAGCCCACAAAAAAAGATATCAAAATGAATAAAATATATATGGGCTAATGCCAGATAATAATGAGGTTCTCAACTACATGGTAGCTACAATATGCAAGTGAGAAAACAATATAGGCGAATGGCATATCAATAGTGCAAGAATTGCAACAATGAGGGAGAGAGAGTGGGTCATGAAAGATAATATAAGTTCATATCAATGCAAAAGGAATACAAGTGTCATAAGAGATGAGCATTGACCAATAAATAATATCACCCAACAATATAAACAAGTCACTAAGCACCAAAATAATGCGAGAAATATTCAACAGTTGAGTAAGAAAATTCAACACCAATGGAAAAATAGCGAACTTAGAAAAGGAAATAAAAATATGCACAAAATTAAAATGCAATGAATGAAAGTATGCAAATGCAATAAGGAAAAGAGAATGAAAGAGAATAAAGATGAGAAGGGAGGAGAAGAAAGTGAGAAAGGAAGAGGAAAGAAGAAGAAAGGAGAGAAGAAAGAAGAAGAAAGGAAGAGAAGACGCGACGCATAAGCGTCGTCCACGCGCACGCGTCGGTTGCAGAATAAGAGGCAACGCATACGCGTCACTGACGTGTACGCGTGAATGTGAATTGCGCTTTGTGCACAACACTCGCACAGTGTCAGCCCAACTCTCTGGTTTTTTGAAGCAGAGGCAGCATGAAGAAACGACGCGTACGCGTCGTCCACGCCCATGCGTGGAAGGCTAGAAATGCAAATGACGCATAAGCATCAGTGACGCACACGCGTGGGTTGGGTTGTGCGCCTGGCACCCCACCCGTACAGTTCCAACGCAACTCTCTGGTTATTGTACCAGAGGTTGTAGCATGCAATTTGACGCGTGGGCGTCGGCTATGCGCACGTGTGGAATTTTTTTTTCTTACACCAACAAGCTATCAAATTAATGACAACCATGATTAAACAAGTGAAACCACAACATAAACTAAATAAACCTAAATAAAATTGAAAATTCAACGTATTACCAATATAAATAAAAGAGAAATTAGAAAGAATTTACCATGGTAGGGTGTCTCCCACCTAGCACTTTTAGTTAAAGTCCTTAAGTTGGACATTTGGTGAGCTCCTTGTCATGGTGGCTTGTGCTTGAACTCATCTTGAAACTTCCACCAACGCTTGGACTTCCAATAAGCTCCAACATTTCTAAGTGAATTCACCAAGCCTTGACGAAGTTCTTCATAAGCTTTTAGCTCCCAAAGTTGATCCTCTTGTATGCCAGGATCCCAAATCTTGTTTCTACACCCGTCTTTAAATGGATCATCATTGTTCCAACCGGGTGGCAAGCAATCCGAATTCTCAATGAAGTACCAAACTCTTCTCTTAGATCCAACCAATTGATCACTAGTCCAACCCTTGCATCTAGCTCTTGAAATCTCAACCTTGATGAGTCTTGATTTGCAACTCCAACCATTGAACATCCTTCTCTTACGCTTCATTCCACAAAGACTCCTAAGTTGGCCATCCGTTTCAAGCATACCATACTCAAGTGGGACAATAAAGCTAAGAGAGATAAGTTTTACCCACTCAATGGAAGGAGTAGACAGAAACCTAGGTAAAGAAATCTCCAACGATCTTGACAAAGCATATTCAACTCCCGTCCAACCTTGTCGTAGAACTTCCTTCTCCACATCATTCTCAAACTCAATCGGAGAAGGTTCTTCAAACTCAAGGAGTTCATCTGCGGATGTAGATTCATCACTAGGAGGACTTGATTCATGATCATCATCACCAAGGGAACTTGCCTCTTGATCTATTCCATCCAATTCTTCATAGGGAATATGCCTTGGAAGTTGTGCACTTTCTTCCTTAACCTCTTTTTCAAGTCCAAAGGGGGATGATTCAATTGTAGAAAGAAATTCATCAATTATTGAATCCATCTTTTGATCAACCTCCTCAAAGTCTTCAACCATGATGTGCCTTGGAGGGTGTACACTTCTTGGAATTATGCTCTATGACTTGAGGTTCCCATGGACTCTCAACATCCCCTAAGTCTTCAACCACTTCTTTCTCTTCAATAATTACGGCTTTCTCCAATTGTTCTAGTACAAAATCACATTCCTCATTTTCCACCGGAACTTCTAATCTCTCCTTTATGCTACGCTCCTCATTAAATTCTCCACATGTAGCCATGGGGGTACTTTGTGTGTTGAAGCATAGGGTTACTAAATTATTCACTACCTCGGTCAAGGTGGCTGATGAGCAGATAATTTATACGCTTTTTAGCATTGTTTTTACATAGTTTTTAGTATGATTTAGTTAGTTTTTAGTATATTTTTATTAGTTTTTAATTAAAATCCACATTTCTGGACTTTACTATGAGTTTGTGTATTTTTCTATGATTTCAGGTATTTTCTGGCTGAAATTGAGGGACTTGAGCAAAAGTTAGATTCAGAGGTTGAAGAAGGACTGCAGATGCTGTTGGATTCTGACCTCCCTGCACTCAAAGTGGATTTTCTGTAGCTATAGAACTCTAAATGGCACGCTCATAATTGCGTTGGAAAGTAGACATCCAGGGCTTTCCAGCAATCTATAATAGTCCATACTTTGATTAAGGATAGACAATGTAAACTGGCGTTGAACGCCAGTTCCATGCTGCATTCTGGAGTCAAACGCCAGAAACAGGTTGCAAAGTGGAGTTAAACGCCAGAAACAGGTTACAAACTGGCGTTCAACTCCAAGAAAGACCTCTACACGTGTAAATCTCAATGCTCAGCCCAAGCACACACCAAATGGGCCCCGGAAGTGGATTTCTGAATCATTTACTCATCTCTGTAAACCCTAGTAACTAGTTTAGTTTAAATAGGACTTTTTACTATTGTATTTACATTCTCTTTGATTAGTTTTATGCTATCTTAGACTTGTGTGAGGGCTGGCCATTCGACCATGCCTGAACATTTATCACTTGTGTATTTTCAACGGTAGAGTTTCTACACACCATAGATTAAGGTGTGGAGCTCTGCTGTTCTTCATGAATTAATACAAAGTACTACTATTTTTCTATTCAATTCAAGATTATTCCTTCTCTAAGATATCCATTCGCACCCAAGAACATGATGAATGTGATGATTATGTGACGCTCATCATGATTCTCTCCTATGAACGCGTGCCTGACAAACACTTCCGTTCTACATGCAAACAAGCTAGAATGAGTATCTCTTAGATATCTAATATAGGGGACCGAGTCTGAGCTATTAGAGTCTTCGTGGTATAAGTTAGAACCCATGGATGGCCATTCCCGAGATCCGGAAAGTCTAAACCTTGTCTGTGGTATTCCGAGTAGGATCTGGGAAGGGATGGCTGTGACGAGCTTCAAACTCGCGAGTGCTGGGCGTAGTGACAGACGCAAAAGGATAGTAAATCCTATTCCAGTATGATCGAGAACCGACAGATGATTAGCCATGCAGTGACAGCGCATTGGACCATTTTCACAGTGAGGATGGGATGTAGCCATTGACAACGGTGATGCCCTACATAAAACTTGCCATGGAAAGGAGTAGGAATGGTTGGATGAAGGCAGCAGGAAAGCAGAGGTTCAGAGGAACGAAAGCATCTCTATACACTTATCTGAAATTCTCACCAATGACTTACATAAGTATCTCTATCCTATTTTAATTATCTTTTATTTCACTATAATATCTTAATACATTTGAACCTGCCTGACTGAGATTTACAAGGTGACCATAGCTTGCTTCAAGCCGACAATCTCCGTGGGATCGACCCTTACTCACGTAAGGTTTATTACTTGGACGACCCAGTGCACTTGCTGGTTAGTTGTACGAAGTTGTGAAACAGAATTAAGATCATGAACGTGCGTATTGAGTTTTTAGCGCCGTTACCAAGGAATGATCACGATTTCGCACACCAAGTTTTTGGCGCCGTTGCCGGGGATTGTTCGAGTTTGGACAACTGACGGTTCATCTTGTTGCTCAGATTAGGTAATTTTATTTTAACTTTAACCTTTTTGTTTTTATTTCTTATTTTCGAAAAATACAAAAAAATTTCTTCTTTTTCATTTTTCCAATATAATTTTCGAAAAAAATCCAAAAAAAAATTTAATAAAATCATAAAATCAAAAATATTTTTTGTGTTTCTTGCTTGAGTCTAGAGTCAACTTTTAAGTTTGGTGTCAATTGCATCTTTTTAATTTTCTAAAAATTATTTTCGAAAATTTCATGCATTGCATTCTTCATGATCTTCAAGTAGTTCTTGGCCAGTCTTCTTGTTTGATCTTCATATTTTCTTGTTTTGTGTCTTTACTTGTTTTTCATATGCATTTTCAATTTGTTAATGTCTAAAGAATAAAAATTTTTAAGTTTGGTGTCTTGCATGTTTTCTTTTCTTGAAAATTTTTCAAAAATAAGTTCTTGGTGTTCATCTTGACATTCAAAATATTCTTGGTGTTCATCTTGACATTCATAGTGTTCTTGCATGCATCACATGTTTTGATCCAACATTTTCATGCATTGAGTCTTTTTGATGTTTTTCTCTTTCATCATTAAAAATTCAAAAATAAAAAAAAATATCTTTCCCTTTTCACTCATAATTTTCGAAAATTTGATTTGATTTAGTCAAAAATTTTAAAATTTAGTTGTTTTTATGAGTCAAATCAAATTTTCAATTTAAAAATCTTATCTTTTTCAAAATCTTTTTCAAAATCAAATCTTTTTCAATTTTCTTTTCATATTATCGAATTCCTTTTTTTAAAATTTTTTCAAAATCTTTTTCAATTTTTTTGAAAATATTCAAATTAATTTTCAAAATCTTTTTCTTATTTTATTTCTTAATTTTCGAAAATTTTATTAGCATTTAATGTTTTGATTCAAAAAATATTAAGTTTGTTACTTGCCTAGTAAGAAAGGTTCAATCTTTAAATTCTAGAATCATATCTTTTTAGTTTCTTGTTAGTCAAGTAATCAACTTTAATTTTCAAAATCAAATCTTTTTAAATTTCTTTTTCAAATCTTTTTCAAATTAAGTTTAAATCACATCTTTTTTCAAAATCAATTTCAAAATCTTTTCTAACTTCTTATCCTTTCAAAATTGATTTTCAAATCTTTCTCAATCAATCTTATCTTTTTGTTTCAATCATATCTTTTTTAATTTCAATATATCTTTTTCAAAAACAAATTTCAAATCTCTTTTAATCAATCTTATCTTTTTGTTTCAATCATATCTTTTTCAAAACTACCTAACTAATTCTCTCCTTCTAATTTTCGAAAATTCCTTCCCTCTTTTTCAAAATTCTTTCTTTTTATTAACTAATTGTTTTAATTTTTAATTCAATTCAATTTCAATTTTAATTTTCAAATTTTAAATTTAATTTTAAAATATTTTTATTTTATTTTGTTTAATTTTCAAATTCCTTTCTTATCTCTAATCCCCTTCTATTTATTTATTCATCTACTAACACTTCTCTTCCACCCAAAATTCGAACCCCATCTCCCTCTCTGAGTTCGAGTTTTTCCTCTTCTCTTTCTTATATTCTTCTCTTCTTCTACTCACATAAAGGAACCTCTCTACTG
The DNA here is from genome assembly GCF_059453495.1 of Arachis ipaensis. Lineage (NCBI taxonomy): Eukaryota > Viridiplantae > Streptophyta > Magnoliopsida > Fabales > Fabaceae > Arachis > Arachis ipaensis. The sequence goes on along the minus strand of NC_142441.1, from coordinate 108,500,987 downwards.
TGACAAAGAGGATCCCTATTATTTTCTGTTCTTTTATTTTTTATATGAGCAGGAACAAGGATAAAAACATTCTTGTTGAAGCTGATCCTGAACCTGAAAGGACTCTGAATAGGAAGCTAAGGGAAGCTAAAGCACAACTCTCTGGAGAAAATTTGACAGAAATTTTCGAAAAAGAAGATATGGCCGAAAATAATAACAATGCAAGGAGGATGCTTGGTGACTTCACTGCACCTAATTCCAATTTACATGGAAGAAGCATCTCAATCCCTGTTATTGGAGCAAACAATTTTGAGCTTAAACCTCAATTAGTTTCTCTGATGCAACAGAACTGCAAGTTTTATGGACTTCCATCTGAAGATCCTTTTTAGTTCTTAACTGAGTTCTTGCAGATCTGTGATACTGTTAAGACCAATGGGGTTGATCCCGAGGTCTACAGGCTTATGCTTTTCTCGTTTGCTGTAAGAGACAGAGCTAGAGTATGGTTGGACTCTCAACCTAAAGATAGCATGAACTCTTGGAATAAGCTGGTCACGGCTTTCTTAGCCAAGTTCTTTCCTCCTCAAAAGCTTAGTAAGCTTAGAGTGGATGTTCAAACCTTCAGACAGAAAGAAGGTGAATCCCTCTATGAAGCTTGGGAGAGATATAAGCAACTGACCAAAAAGTGTCCTTCTAACATGCTTTCAGAATGGACCATTCTGGATATATTCTATGATGGTCTGTCTGAGCTATCAAAGATGTCATTGGACCATTCTGCAGGTGGATCCATTCACCTAAAGAAAATGCCTGCAGAATCTCAAGAACTCATTGACATGGTTGCTAATAACCAGTTCATGTACACTTCTGAGAGGAATCCTGTAAGTAATGGGATGCCTTAAAAGAAGGGAGTTCTTGAAATTGATACTTTGAATGCCATATTAGCTCAGAATAAAATATTGACTCAGCAAGTCAATATGATTTCTCAGAGTCTGAATGGAATGCAAGCTGCATCCAATAGTACTCAAGAGGCATCTTCTGAAGAAGAAACTTATGATCCTGAGAACCCTGCAATAGCAGAGGTGAATTACATGGGTGAACCCTATGGAAATACCTATAATCCCTCATGGAGAAATCACCAAAATCTCTCATGGAAGGATCAACAAAAGCCTTAACAAGGCTTTAATAATGGTGGAAGAAACAGGTTTAGCAATAGCAAGCCTTTTTCATCATCCACTCAGCAAAAGACAGAGAGTTCTGAGCAGAATCCATCTAGCTTGGCAAATATAGTCTCTGATCTATCTAAGGCCACTCTAAGTTTCATGAATGAAACAAGGTCCTCCATTAGAAATTTAGAGGCACAAGTGGGCTAGCTGAGTAAAAGAATCACTGAAACCCCTCCTAGTACTCTCCCAAGCAATACAGAAGAAAATCCAAAAGGAGAGTGCAAGGCCATTGAATTGATCATCATGGCCGAACCTACAAGGGAGGGAGAGGACGTGAACCCCAGTGAGGAAGACCTCCTGGGACGTCCAGAGATCAATAAGGAGTTTCCCTCTGAGGAACCAAAGGACTCTGAGGCTCATCTGGAGACCATAGAGATTCCATTAAACCTCCTTATGCCATTCATGAGCTTTGATAAATATTCTTCTTCTGAAGAGAATGAGGATGTTACTGAAGAGCAAGTTGCCAAGTACCTTGGTGCAATCATGAAGCTGAATGCCAAATTATTTGGTAATGAGACTTGGGAAGATGAACCTCCCTTGCTCATCAATGAACTAAGTGATCTGGATCAACTGAGATTGCCTCAGAAGAAACAAGATCCTGGAAAGTTCTTAATACTTTGTACCATAGGCACCATGACCTTTGAAAAGGCTCTATGTGACCTAGGGTCAGGGATAAACCTCATGCCACTCTCTGTAATGGAGAAACTGGGAATCTTTGAGGTGCAAGCTGCCAGAATCTCATTAGAGATGGCAGACAACTCAAGAAAATAGGCTTATGGACAAGTAGATGACGTGTTAGTAAAGGTTGAAGTCCTTTACATCCCTGCTGATTTCATAATCCTAGACACTGGGAAGGATGAGGATGAATCCATCATCCTTGGAAGACCCTTCCTAGCCACAGCAAGAGCTGTGATTGATGTGGACAGAGGAGAGTTGGTCCTTCAACTGAATGAGGACTACCTTGTGTTTAAAACTCAAGGATCTCCTTCTGTAACCATGGAGAGGAAGCATGAAAAGCTTCTCTCACTGCAGAGTCAACCAAAGCCCCCACAGTCAAACTCTAAGTTTGGTGTTGGGAGGCCACAACCAAACTCTAAGTTTGGTGTTGAACCCCCATAACCAAACTCTAAGTTTGGTGTTGGGAGGTCCCAACCTTGCTCTGATTATCTGTAAGGCTCCATGAGAGCTCACTGTCAAGCTATTGACATTAAAGAAGCGCTTATTGAGAGGCAACCCAATGTTATTTAATCATTTTTATTTTATTTTCTCTTTGTTATTTCATGTTTTATTAGGTTGATGATCATATGGAGTCACAAAAACTACTAAAAAATTGAAAACAGAATGAAAAACAGCATTGAAAATAGAACACCCTAGAGGAAGGGCTTACTGGCATTTAAACGCCAGAAAGGAGCATCTGGCTAGCGTTTAACGCCAGAACAGAGCATGAAATTGGCGTTAAACGCCAGAAACAAGTAGCAGTCTGGTGTTTAAATGCCAGGATTGCACCCAGAGGAAAGCTGGCGTTAAACGCCAAAAACAAGCATCAGACTGGCGTTTAACACTAGAAACATGCACCATACTGGCGTTCAACGCCAGAAACATGCTATAGACTGGCGTTGAATGCCCAAAACAAGCATGGAAGTGGCGTTTAACGCCAGAAACATGCTGCAGTCTGGCGTTAAACGCCAGGATTGCATATATAGGGTGTTTCACACGTCTAAAAGGTATAGGGATGAGAATTCCTCAAACACCTCAGGATCTGTGGACCCCACAGGATCCCCATCTACTTCTTCTCTCCTCTTCACACTTTTTCATAACACTCTTTCCTAAATACCCCTCACCAATCAACTCAATCACTCTTCCCCATCACCTCTTCACCACTCACATCCATCCTTTCTTCCCCAAAAATCTCACCTACCTTTAAATTCAAAATAATTTCCCTCCCAAACCCAACCCTAAATGGCCGAACCCTAAACCCCTCCCCACTCCTATATAAACCCCTCATTCGTTGTTCATTTTCACACAACACAACCCTTTCTTCACCCCTTGGCCGAAACCACTTCTCCCTCCATCTCCTCCATTCTCTTCTTCTTCTACTTCTTTCTTTCTTCTTTTGCTCGGGGACGAGCAAACATTTTAAGTTTGGTGTGGTAAAAAGTATCGCTTTTTGTTTTTCCATAACCATCTATGGCACCTAAGGTCAGAGAAACCTCTAGAAAGAGGAAAGGGAAGGCAATTGCTTCCACCTCTGAGTCATGGGAGATGGAGAGATTCATCTCTAAGGTCCATCAAGATCACTTCTATGAAGTTGTGGCCAAGAAGAAAGTGATCCCTAAGGTTCCTTTCAAACTCAAAAAGAATGAGTATCCGGAGATCCGACTTAAGATCCAAAGAAGAGGTTGGGAAGTTCTCACCAACCCCATTCAACAAGTTGGGATCCTAATGGTTCAAGAGTTCTATGCAAATGCATGGATCACTAGGAACCATGATCAAAGTGTGAACCCGAATCCAAAGAATTGGCTCACCATGGTTCGGGGGAATTACTTAGATTTCAGTCCGGAAAATGTAAGGTTGGCGTTCAACTTGCCAATGATGGAAGAAAACGTACGCCCCTACACTAGAAGAGTCAACTTTGATCAAAGGTTGGACCAAGTCCTAATGGACATATGTGTGGAAGGAGCTCAATGGAAAATTGACTCAAGAGGCAAGCCGGTTCAATTAAGAAGGCATGACCTCAAACCAGTGGCTAGGGGATGGCTAGAGTTCATTCAATGCTCAATCATTCCTACTAGTAACCGGTCTGAAGTTACTATAGACCGGGCCATCAAGATCCATAGTATCATGATTGGAGAGGAGGTGGAAGTTCATGAGATTATACCTCAAGAACTTTACAAGGTAGCTGACAAGTCCTCCACTTGGGCAAGGTTAGCTTTTCCTCACCTCATATGCCACCTCTGCAATTCAGATGGAATTGACATAGAGGGAGACACCCTCATTAAAGAGGACAAGCCCATCACTAAGAAAAGGATGGAGCAAATAAGAGATCATGGACCTCAACATGAGCATGAGGAAATTTTTCACCATGAAATTCCTGAGATGCCTCAAGGGATGCACTTCCCTCCACAAAACTACTGGGAACAAATCAACACTTACCTAGGTGAATTAAGTTCCAGCATGGGACAACTAAGGATGGCACACCAAGAGCATTCCATCATCCTCCATGAAATTAGAGAAGATCAAGGAGCTATGAGGGAGGAGCAAGAAAGACAAGGAAGAGACATAGAGGAGCTCAAGAGCACCATTGGTTCTTCAAGAAGAGGAAGACGCCACCCTCACTAAGGTGGACTCATTCCTTAATCTCCTTGTTTAGTTATTTTCCTATTTTTCGGTTTCCATGCTTCATGTTTAATTATGTTTGTGTCTTTACTATATGATCATTAGTGTCTAAGTGTCTATGCCTTAAAGTTTCATCACCTCTCTTAAATGAAAACTATTCTAAAAATAAAAGAACAAGAAGTACATGGTTTCGAATTCATCCTTGAAACTAGTTTAATTATTTTGATGTGGTGACAATACTTTTTGTTTTCTGAATGAATGCTTGAACAGTGCATATGTCTTTTGAAGTTGTTGTTTATGAATGTTAAATATGTTGGCTCTTGAAAGAATGATGAAAAGAAGAAATGTTATTTGATAATTTGAAAAATCATAAAAATGATTCTTGAAGCAAGAAAAAGCAGTGAATACAAAAGCTTGCAGAAAAAAAAATGCGAAAAAAAAGAAAAAGAAAAAGCAAGCAGAAAAAGCCAAAAGCTCTTTAAACCAAAAGGCAAGAGCAAAAAGCCAATATCCCTTAAAACCAAAAGGCAAGGGTAATAAAAAGGATCCAAGGCTTTGAGTATCAGTGGATAAGAGGGCCTAAAGGAATAAAATCCTGGCCTAAGTGGCTAAACTAAGCTGTCCCTAACCATGTGCTTGTGGCGTGAAGGTGTCAAGTGAAAACTTGAGACTGAGCGGTTAAAGTCAAGGTCCAAAGTAAAATAAGAGTGTGCTTAAGAACCCTGGACACATCTAATTGGGGACTTTAACAAAGCTGAGTCACAATCTGAAAAGGTTCACCCAGTTATGTGTCTGTGGCATTTATGTATCCGGTGGTAATACTGGAAAACAAAGTGATTAGGGCCACGGCAAGACTCATAAAGTAACTGTGTTCAAGAATAAACATACTGAACTAGGAGAATCAATAACACTATCTGAATTCTAAGTTCCTATAGATGTCAATCATTCTGAACTTCAATGGATAAAGCAAGATGCCAAAACTATTCAAGAGGCAAAAAGCTACAAGTCCCACTCATCTGATTGGAGCTAAGTTTCATTGATATTTTGGAATTTATAGTATATTTTCTTCTTTTTATCCTATTTGATTTTCATTTGCTTGGGGACAAGCAACAATTTAAGTTTGGTGTTGTGATGAGCGGATAATTTATACGCTTTTTGGCATTGTTTTTACATAGTTTTCAGTATGATTTAGTTAGTTTTTAGTATATTTTTATTAGTTTTTAATTAAAATTCACATTTCTGGACTTTACTAAGAGTTTGTGTGTTTTTCTGTGATTTCAGGTATTTTCTGGCTGAAATTGAGGGACTTGAGCAAAAATCAGATTCAGAGGTTGAAGAAGGACTGCAGATGCTGTTGGATTCTGACCTCCCTGCACTCAAAGTAGATTTTCGGGAGCTACAGAACTCCAAATGGTGCGCTCCTAATTTCGTTAGAAAGTAGACATCCGGGGCTTTCCAGAAATATATAATAGTCCATACTTTGATAAGGATAGACGATGTAAACTGGCGTTGAACACCAGTTCCATGCTGTATTCTGGAGTCAAACGCCAGAAACAGGTTGCAAAGTGGAGTTAAACGCCAGAAACAGGTTACAAACTGGTGTTCAACTCCAAGAAAGACCTCTACACGTGTAAAGCTCAATGCTCAGCCCAAGCACACACCAAGTGGGCCCCAGAAGTGGATTTCTGAATCATTTACTCATCTCTGTAAACCCTAGTAACTAGTTTAGTTTAAATAGGACTTTTTACTATTGTATTTACATTCTCTTTGATTAGTTTTATGCTATCTTAGAATTGTGTGAGGGCTGGCCATTCGGCCATGCCTGAACATTTATCACTTGTGTATTTTCAACGGTAGAGTTTCTACACACCATAGATTAAGGTGTGGAGCTCTGCTGTTCCTCATGAATTAATACAAAGTACTACTGTTTTTCTATTGAATTCAAGCTTATTCCTTCTCTAAGATATCCATTCGCACCCAAGAACATGATGAATGTGATGATTATGTGACGCTCATCATCATTCTCACCTATGAACGCGTGCCTGACAAACCCTTCCGTTCTACATGCAAACAAGCTAGAATGAGTATCTCTTAGATATCTAATACAGGGGACCGAGTCCGAGCTATTAGAGTCTTCATGGTATAAGTTAGAACCCATGGATGGCCATTCCCGAGATCCAAAAAGTCTAAACCTTGTCTGTGGTATTCCGAGTAGGATCTGGAAAGGGATGGCTATGACGAGCTTCAAACTCGCGAGTGCTAGGCGTAGTGACAGACGCAAAAGGATAGTAAATCCTATTCCAGTATGATCGAGAACCGACAGATGATTAGCCATGCAGTGACAGCGCATTGGACCATTTTCACAGTGAGGATGGGATGTAGCCATTGACAACGGTGATGCCCTACATAAAGCTTGCCATGGAAAGGAGTAGGAATGGTTGGATGAAGGCAGCAGGGAAGCAGAGGTTCAAAGGAACGAAAGCATCTCTATACACTTATCTGAAATTCTCACCAATGACTTACATAAGTATCTCTATCATATTTTAATTATCTTTTATTTCACTATAATCTCTTAATACATTTAAACCTGCCTGACTGAGATTTACAAGGTGACCATAGCTTGCTTCAAGCCGACAATCTCCGTGGGATCGACCCTTACTCACGTAAGGTTTATTACTTGGACGACCCAGTGCACTTGCTGGTTAGTTGTACGAAGTTGTGAAACAGAATTAAGATCATGAACGTGCGTATTGAGTTTTTATCGCCGTTACCAAGGAATGATCACGATTTCGCACACCAGTGGCCATGAGTTCTAGTGTTGTCCTTTGCATCTCTCCTTGCCCTTGAAGTAGTAAAGTGAGAGAATCATCTATTAGGGATTGGGGTGGATAAGAGGGTTCATTGGTTGGGAGAAAGGGTTCATGATAGGAAGGTGGTTCATCTTGATAAGGATATAGAGATGATGTATATTGAGATGGTGGTTCTTTGGAGTAATTGTGTTGGAATTGGGGTGGTTCTATGTACGGTTCATATCGCTCATAAGGTGGTTGGTATGGTGGATATGGGTTAGGGTCATATGGAAGTGTTTGATTGTAGGGAGCTTGTGAGTATATTGGTTCAAAGCTATGTTAAAAAGGGGGTTCATAGGCATATGGTGGTGGTTGTTGGTAGTCACAAGGAGGTCCACCATATCCATTGTCTTGGTATGCATCATGGAATGGCTCTTGCTCGTAGTACATTGGAGAAGGTTGTTGCCATGCAGGTTGTCCATAAGCTTGAGGCTCCTCCCACCTTTGATTGTTCCATCCTTGATACATGTTCTCATTGTAGCTTCCATTCCCTACAACATAATTTGAACTAAACTCATAGCCAAAGGGGTGAGAATTCATAGTAACAAGAGAAAATAAAAACAAAAACTAACAAGAAATAATGAAATTAAACTCCTAAAAATAGCAACAACTAACAAAGAAACAAAAGACAAATATATTCACAATATTCACAATAACTAATAATAAGGCACACATTTGCAATTCCCCGGCAACGGCAGCAAAAATTGATGGGAGCAAAAATATCGGTAAAGAATTTTACAAAAATATCACGTTGCAAGTATAGTTCTAAATCGACAATTAAACATCAATCAACGTTTAATTTGTTTGTCACAAGTACAAACCCAACAAAAATAAATCGAAGTATTCAAACCTCGGGTCGTCTCTCAAGGAATTGCAGGGAAGTATGTTTATTATTGGCTATGGGAAAGTATATTTTTGGGGTTTTTGAAATAAGGAACAAGAAAATATAAATTGCGAGAAAAATAAACTGATAATTAAGAAAGCTCTTAGCAAGGATTGAGAATTAGAAGTCTTATCCTCATTATCATCGTCAATTGTGATGGTAAATGCGAATTGCCTTCACTTAGTTAACCTCTAACCAATGGAGGAAAGTCAAGTGCATACAATCAACTTGAGTTCCCAAGTCCTAGTCAACTCACAGGGAGAGACTAGAATTAGTGAAGTACAAGCTAACCGGCAATCTTCAATTACCAATCAACAAAAGAGTTTTGATAACTCAAAAGTCTCTAATTGACCAATCCAAGTTAAGAACATAAAAATCTAATTTAAATTTCACCCAAGCATTTTATCAAACACTTGGAAGGCACAAAATAAAGTATAGAAAAGTAATAACAGAATGTAAAATCTAAGACCAACAATTGCAAGGAATCAATAAGAGAAGATAAATATGAAATACCTCAAATTCCATTAAAAAGGAAATTGAATCTAACATGAAAAGTTTATAAACTAAATTGGAAAAATAAAGAAATCAACAAGAGAAGATAAACTAAGATGCTAGAATAATAGAATGTAGAATAGAAACTAAATTAAAGTAAGATGGTAATCTGAATTGGAGAAGAAATAAAACTAAAAACCCTAAATCCTAGAGAGAGGAGAGAGCCTCTCTCTCTAGAAACCTACATCTAAACCTAAAATGTGAATGAATGATAAGTGAATGATTCCCCCTTCCAGCTTTACTCTGCAGCCTCTAATCTTCATTTTCGGGTTTGAAACTAGGCCAAAAACAACCAAGAAATTGCCCCTAGCAAATTTGCTTTACTGAGGCACGTGACGCTCTGTCACGCATACGCGTCAGCCACGCGTACGCGTACGTGTCGCTGAACAAATCCCAGGTCACGCGTACGCATCATCCACGCATACGCGTCGCTTGTCTGCTGCATCGGTCACGCGTACGCGTCATCCACACGTGCGCGTCTCCGCCAGCTTCTCAAAACTTCAATTTCTTGTGTTCCTTCCACTTTTGCATGCTTCCTTTCCATCCTCTAAGCCATTCCTGCCCTATAAAGTTGAAATCACTTAACGCACATATCACGGCATCGATGGTAATAAAAGAGGATTAAAAATTAGCAATTTTAAGGCCGAAGAATCATGTTTTCAATCATAGCACGAAATTAGGAAGGAAACATAAAAACATGCAATTTACATGGATAAGTGTGAGAATAGTTGATAAAATCCACTCAATTAAATACAAAATAAACCATAAAAAAGTGGTTTATCATGTACCCTATAATTAGAATCTTCTGCCAAATACAATTATCATTATTTGACAAACCATACATGTTCTATAACAAATTAAAGGAAATTTTGGTAGAGCTTCCCCTTAATTCAGAGACATCCATCAAATAAATATAACAGTTTTAACAGAGGAAACAGCTGCAGGTATAAATTAGAACAAACACAAATTTGATAACATATCAAATCTTAACCATTCTAGTGCGCAACCCCTTATAACTCCACAATTTTCCAGCAAACATGGGTTTCGAGAAGGTGCCTCTACGCTACTTTCTCCCACTTCCATCTTAAAACGCTATCCTAGGAAAAGAAAGTCCAACATTAAACTTAAACAATTGATTATAGTTAGCGATAGAAAATCTACCTGAAATACGGATGCACAGAATATGGAAGAAGCAAAATCCAATTGATCTCAGAGAAATAGCACCCTCCTAATAAAAAAGAAAGCTTATTAAACTCACAAGATGAAACTAATTAATTAACACACTACACAAAGTCTTCCAACAATGTTGATCACTCTTAATCTCACTCTACCTAACCTACTTTAACTTAATTTAATTTCCATTTATATTAAATTAAAATAAAAATTCCTAATCACAGACTTCATTACCCTAATTTAATCAATAATTTGATAATAAAATATATAATAAAACCCTAAACTCACAAAAAAATCTGAAAAAAAAATTAAAAATTCTAAACCAAACCCTAACTACAAACTTCATTACCATAATTTAATCAATAATTTGGTAAAATACCTAACAAAACTCTAAACTCACAAAAAAAATCTAAAAACCCTAAAAAAACTATACCAAACCTAATCACAAACTTCACTACACTAATTTAATCAATAATTTCATAAACTACTTAACAGAAAATCCTAAACTCACATAAAAATCTTAAAAAATAAAAAAAAATGTCAAAATTACCTCTTATGGTGGCTGCAGGGTGCTGGAGGGCGTGGTGGTAACAGGAGGCGGCAATGATGGCAACAACGTCACTATCACCGACGAAAGTGACCACAAAGAACAGTGGCAGCATTTCCGACAGCTTCAGCGGTGACCGACAGCTCCAATAGTGAGAACTCCCAGCGGCAGCGGCAGTAGAGGCTTTCACGGGTGGCTGATGGGGGAAAATCATCGTTAAAGAATTTCACAAAAATAATTGCGTTGCAAGTATAGTTCTAAACCGACAATTAAACCTCAATCAATGTTTAATTTGTTTGTCACAAGTACAAACCCAATAAAATTAACCAAAGTATTTAAATCTCGGGACATCTCTCAAGGAATTGTAGGGAAGTGTATGTATTATTGGTTATGAGATTTTATCTTTTTGGGTTTTGAGTTTAATAAGCAAGGAATGTAAATAACAAGAAAATAAACTAATAACTAAGAAAGCTCTTAGCAAGGATTGATAGTGAGAATTCCTATCCTCATTATCATCGTCAATTGTGATAGTAAATGTGAATTGCCTTCACTTAGTTAACCTCTAACCAATGGAGGAAGGTCAAGTGCATACAATCAACTTGAGTTCACAAGTTCTAGTCAACTCAAAGTGAGAGACTAGCTTTGGTGAAGTTCAAGCTAACCGGCAATCTTCAATTACCAATCAACAAAAGAATTTTGATAACTCAAGAGTCTCTAAATAATCATTCCAAGTTAAGAATAGACAAATCTAAATTAAAATCTTCCCAAGCATTTTATCAAACACTTGAAAGGTACAAAATAAAAACATAGAAAATTAGCAAGGGATATTAAATCTAAACAACCAATTGCAAGCATCAATGACTAATAATTAAAGAGAGCAACAATAAACATAGAAAACATAAATTACATTAAAAGAGATCAAACGTAACAATAGCTCATAAACATAAAAATGGCGAAAAAGAGAAATTAACAAGAGAAGATGATGAACTATAGTGCTAGAACAAGTAAAAGTAAGAAGAAAACTAAATTAAAGTAAGATTGAACCTGAATTTGAGAAGAAATAAACCTAAAAACCCTAAACCTAGAGAGATGAGAGACCCTCTCTCTCTAGAAAACTACGTCTAAAACCTAACTAACTGTATGAATAAGAAATGAATGATTGATTCCCCTTCCAGCTCCATTCTGTAGCCTCTAATGTGCATTTTCGAACTTGAAACTCGGCCAAAAGCAGCCCAGAAATTGCCCCCAGCATTTTCTATAAATTGCAGCACGTGACACTCGTCACGAGTACGCGTCAGCCACGCGTATGCATCGCTGAACAAATTCCTAGTCACACGTACGCGTCATCCACATGTATGCGTCGCTTCTCTGCTGCGCCGGTCACGCGTACGCGTCATCCACGCGTGCGCGTCACTATCAGATGCTCAAAACTAAAATTTCTTGTGTTCCTTCCACTTTTGCATGCTTCTTTTCCATCCTCTAAGCCATTCCTGCCCTATAAACTCTGAAAACACTTAACAAACACATCACGACATCGAATGGTAATAAAAGAAGATTAAAGTTAGCAAATTTAAGGCCAAAGAAGCATGTTTTCAACCATAGCACGAAATTAGGAAGAAAAATGTACAACATGCAATTTCTATGAATAAGTATGAGAATAATGGATAAAATCCACTCAATTCAGCCTAAAATGTACCACGAAATAGTGGTGCATCAAATCTCCCCACACTTAAATGTTAGCATGTCCTCATGCTAAGCTCAAGAGAAGTTACAAAGGAGGTGAAAAGGAATGGTAGAATGTATGGAATACAACCTATCTATATGAATGCAACTAAATGTGAAATGCTTCTAACTATTTAGTTAAAAGTAAATCAAATTCTTCAAGAACAAATATGAACTGGATTCCACTAATTCAAACCTCAAAATGAAATACAAGTAGACATACAAGAAGAAAGCTCGTGAAAGCTGGGAACAAAGAATCGAGCATCGAACCCTCACTGGAAGTGTATACACTCTAATCACTCGAGTGTTTAAGGGTTGATTCTCTCAGTTCTCTACTAATCTTGCTTTCTAAGACTTGCTCTTCTTCTACCAATCTACAAAAATTTGATGCACAAATACACATATCAAAAGGTCTTTTCAAGGGTTGTAATGGGGTTAGGGTCAAGGTAGGATTGTATTTGGTTAAGTGGACTGAAATTCGAAACCTTGATTAACCTAAACTTCCCACCTAACTTAAGACAATCCATGTAATCAGAATACAAGATCTAACTACCCATTAACTATGTTTTGCCACATATTCATGCATCCGAATTTGAGTACAGTACATATGCATTGCTATCACCATTTACTTTGCGGCATTTTGTCCCCTTTTTATTATTATTATCATCATCATCATCATCATCATCGTCGTCATCATCATCATCATCATCATCATCATCATCATCATCATCATCATCATCATCATCATCATCATCATCATCATTATTATTATTATTATCATTATCATCATTATCATTATCATTATTATTATCATTATTATTATTATCATTATCATTATTATTATCATTATTATCATTATTATTATTATTATTATTATTATTATTATTATTATCTTTTTCCTTTTCTTTTTTTCTCTTTTTTTTCTTTTTATTTTTCTTTTCTTTTGTTTTTCTCAATGCATATGATTAAGTGATTGAATGCTAGAATATGTGCTCAACTGTCTCTTTCACAGAAATATAAATTACCCAATTCCCAAACATAATATTTCCAACCCAATTTTTCCACACTTAAATTATGAACACTCTCACTAGTCTAAGCTAACTAAGGATTCAAATTTAGGACATTATTGTTTTCTGCTTAGAGTTAGCTATGAGCAAAAGTAAAGAACAAATGGGTAAAATAGGCTCAACATTGGTTTGCAAAGGATAATGAAAGGTTAAGGCCATATGGGTATGTAAGCTTAGTGAAACAGAGGTCTCAGTAACATAAGTGCATGCATACATCAAACAATGGAAATATAGAATTAAGCAAGACAAATATCACAATTTTAGAGAGAACAACACACACCAAAAATAAAATATTGGTTGATAAGATGCAACCAATCAAATAGGTTCAAAAAGCGCACTGGTTTTGTGTGTTCAAGCTCTAAAACCATGTTCCAAAATAAAATTCTTCAAACAAGTTTAACAAAAATTTTAATCCAAACTAGTGAAATGCTCTAAAAAGTTTCTTGAAAAAGAATTCATCACTTCATCCAAGTAAGTCATAAATGCAAGCAACTAATTACACATGCAATCTATTATGCAATGCAACAACTTAATAACAACGAAAACTAAACATTGGTGTTGAAAAGAAAGTAACTAACCCACGGAAGTCGGTATCGACCAATCTCCCCACACTTAAAGATTGCACCGTCCTCAGTACATGCAAAGATGTACAAGTGGATGGGTTGCTATAACTGTTGCACTTTTCTCTAAAGTTTGTGCGACAGGCCTTGCTTGTCGCCCCATTTAGAAGTATTTCATTTTCCTTCTTGATGGCCATCCTGAAAGAAGAGAAAAAGGATGAAAAATAACACACAAACAAAGATATGCAAACAAATAAAGTATGGTTGGCTAATGCCAAATAATAATGAGGATCTCAACTATATGGTAGCTACAATATACAAATGAATAAACAATATAGGTGAATGGCATATCAATAGTGTAAGAATTACAACAATGAGGGAAATAGTAGGTTGTGAGAGACAATAGAAGTTCACATCAATGCAAAAGGAATACAAGTGTCATAAAAGATTAGCATTGATCTATAAATAATATCACCAACAATATAAACAAGTCACTAAGCCAAAATAATGGAAGAAATATTCGACAGATGAATAAGAACATTTAACACCAATGGAAAAATAACAAATATAGAAAATAAAATAAAAACATGCACAAAGATAAAGTGCAATGAATGAAAGTATGAAAATACAATAAGTAAAAGAGAATGAAAGAGAATAAGGATGATAAGGGAGGAGAGATGAAGAAGAATAAAGTAAGAAAGGAAGAAGAAAGAATAAAAAAGGAGAGAAGCAAGAAGAGTAAAGTAAAAGAGGACGCGACGCGTAAGTGGTGTGGGAAATCGTGATCGTTCATTCCTTGGTAACGGTGCCAAAAACTTAGTACGCACGTTCATAATCTTAATTCTTTGTCACAACTTCGCACAACTAACCAGCAAGTGCACTGGGTCGTCCAAGTAATAAACCTTACGTGAGTAAAGGTCGATCCCACGGAGATTGTCGGCTTGAAGCAAGCTGTGGTCATCTTGCAAATCTCAGTCAGGCAGATTCATATGGTTATGGATATTTGATAATTAAAATATAATTAAAATATAAAACAGGATAGAGATACCTATGTAATTCATTGATGAGAATTTCAGATAAGCGTATGGAGATGCTTTTGTTCCTTCTGAATCTCTGCTTTCCTGTTGTCTTCATCCAATCATTCCTACAACTTTCCATGGCAAGCTTTATGTAGGGCATCACCGTTGTCAATGGCTACATCCCATCCTCTCAATGAAAATGGTCCAAAATGTGCTGTCACCACACAGCTAATCATTTGTCGGTTCTCGATCATACTGGAATAGGATTCAGTAATCTTTTTGCGTCTGTCACTACGCCCAGCACTCACGAGTTTGAAGC
The DNA here is from genome assembly GCF_059453495.1 of Arachis ipaensis. NCBI lineage: Eukaryota > Viridiplantae > Streptophyta > Magnoliopsida > Fabales > Fabaceae > Arachis > Arachis ipaensis. The sequence continues at coordinate 108,485,761 of NC_142441.1, read as the reverse complement.
TCGTCACAGCCATCCCTTCCCAGATCCTACTCGGAATATCACAGACAAGGTTTAGACTTTCTGGATCTCAAGAATGGCCGCCAATAATTCTAGCCTATACCACGAAGACTCTGATCTCACGATCAGGAGGCTAAGAGATATGCATTCAAGCTTGTTTTCATGTAGAACGGAAGTGGTTGTCAGGCACGCGTTTATAAGTGAGAATGGTGATGAGCGTCACATAATCATCACATTCATCATGTTCTTGTGTGCGAATGAATATCCTAGAGAAGAAATAGGCTTGAATTGAATAGAAAAACAATAGTACTTTGCATTAATTCATGAGGAACAACAGAGCTCCACACATTAATCTATGGTGTGTAGAAACTCTACCGTTGAAAATACATAAGTGATGAAGCTTCAGGCATGGCCGAATGGCCAGCCTCCATAAAGGTCTAAGATAGCATAAGACTAATCAAAGATCGGATCTTGATGTAAAAACAACAGTAAAAAGTTCTATTTATACTAAATTAGTTACTAGGGTTTACAGAGATAAGTAAATGATGTAGAAATCCACTTCCGGGCCCACTTGGTGTGTGCCTGGGCTGAGCATTAAAGCTTTCACGTGCAGAGGTCTTTCTTGGAGTTAACCGCCAGTTTGTAACCTATTTCTGGTGTTTAACTCCAGAATAGGGCAGAGAGCTGGCGTTAAACACCAGTTTGCGTCATCTAAACTCGGGCAAAGTATGGACTATTATATATTTCTGGAAAGTCCTGGATGTCTAATTTCCAACGCAATTGAGAGCGTGCCATTTAGACTCCTGTAGCTTCAGAAAATCCACTTTGAGTGTAGGGAGGTCAGAATCCAACAACATCTGCAGTCCTTCTTCAGCCTCTGAATCTGATTTTTGCTCAAGTCCCTCAATTTCAGCCAGAAATTACCTGAAATCATAGAAAAACACACAAACTCATAGTAAATTCCAGAAATGTGATTTTTATTTAAAAACTAATAAAAATATATTAAAAACTAACTAAATCATACTAAAAACTATGTAAAAACAATGCCAAAAAGCGTATAAATTATCCGCTCATCACAACACCAAACTTAAATTGTTGCTTGTCCCCAAGCAACTAAAAATCAAATAGGATAAAAAGAAGAGAAAATACTATAAATTCCAAAATATCAATGAAACTTAGCTCCAATCAGATGAGCGGGACTAGTAGCTTTTTGCCTCTTGAATAGTTTTGGCATCTCACTTTATCCATTGAAGTTCAGAATGATTGGCATCTATATCAACTTAGATTTCAGATAGTGTTATTGATTCTCCTAATTCAGTATGTTGATTCTTGAACACAGCTACTTTATGAGTCTTGGCCGTGGCCCTAAGCACTTTGTTTTCCAGTATTACCACCGGATACATAAATGCCACAGACACATAACTAGGTGAACCTTTTCAGATTGTGACTCAGCTTTGCTAGAGTCCCCAATTAGAGGTGTCCAGGGTTCTTAAGCACACTCTTCTTTTTGATTTGGACCTCGACTTTAACCACTCAGTCTCAAGTTTTCACTTGACACCTTCACGCCACAAGTACATGGTTAGGGACAGCTTGGTTTAGCCGCTTAGGCCAGGATTTTATTCCTTTAGGCCCTCCTATCCACTGATGCTCAAAGCCTTGGATCCTTTTTACCCTTGCCTTTTGGTTTTAAGGGCTATTGGCTTTTTGCTCTTGCCTTTTGGTTTAAAGAGCTCTTGGCTTTTTCTGCTTGCTTTTTTCTTTTTCTTTCTCTTTTTTTTCGCCATTTTTCTTTTCTTTTTCTTTTTTTTTTCGCAAGCTTTTGTGTTCACTGCTTTTTCTTGCTTCAAGAATCAATTTTATGATTTTTCAGGAGCCAACATATTTAACATTCATAAACAACAATATTTAACAAGAGCCAACAATATTTAACATTTCTCCTTTTCATCATTCCTTCAAGAGCCAACATATTTAACATTCATAAACAACAATATCAAAAGACATATGCACTGTTCAAGCATTCATTCAGAAAACAAAAAGTATTGTCACCACATCAAAATAATTAAACTAGTTTCAAGGATGAATTCAAAACCATGTACTTCTTGTTCTTTTGTAATTAAAGCATTTTTCATTTAAGAAAAGTGATGGATTCATAGGACATTCACATCTTTAAGACATAGACACTTAAACATTAATGATCTTATAGTAAAGACACAAACATAAATAAAATATGAAGCATAGTAAACGAAAAACAGGAAAATAAGAACAAGGAGATTAAGGAACGGGTTCACCTTAGTGAGGGTGGCATCTTCCTCTTTTTGAAGAACCAATGGTGCTCTTGAGCTCCTCTATGTCTCTTCCTTACCTTTGTTTCTCCTCCCTCATAGCTCTTTGATCTTCTATAATCTCATAGAGAATGATGGAGTGCTCTTGGTGCTCCATCCTTAGTTGTCTCATGTTGGAACTTAGTTCTCCTAGGGAGGTGTTGATTTGCTCCCAATGGTTTTGTGGAGGGAAGTGCATCCCTTGAGGCATCTCAGGGATTTTATGGTGAGGAATTTCCTCATGCTCTTGTTGAGGTCCATGATCTCTTGTTTGCTCCATCCTTTTCTTAGTGATGGGCTTGTCCTCTTCAATGAGGATGTCTCCCTCTATATTAATTCCAGCCGAATTGCAGAGGTAGCAAATAAGGTGAGGAAAGGCTAACCTTGCCAAAGTGGAGGACTTGTTAGCCATCTTGTAGAGTTCTTGAGGTATAATCTCATGAACTTCTACTTCCTCCCCAATCATGATACTATGGATCATGATGGCCCGGTCTACAGTAACTTCAGACTCGTTGCTAGTAGGAATAATTGAGCATTGAATAAACTCTAACCATCCTCTAGCTACAGGCTTAAGGTCTAGTCTTCTCAATTGAACTGGCTTGCCTCTTGAGTCAACTTTCCATTGAGCTCCTTCCACACATATGTCCATTAGGACTTGGTCCAACCTTTGATCAAAGTTGACCCTTCTAGTGTAGGGACGTGCGTTTTCTTGCATCATTGGCAAGTTGAACGCCAACCTTACATTTTTCGGATTGAAATCTAAGTATTTCTCCCGAACCATTGTAAGCCAATTCTTTGGATTCGGGTTCCTATTTTGATCATGGTTCCTAGTGATCCATGCATTTGCATAGAACTCTTGAACCATTAAGATTCCGACTTGTTGAAAAGAATTAGAGAGAACTTCCCATCCTCTTCTTCTAATCTCTTGTCGGATCTCCGGATACTCCCTCTTTTTGAGCTTAAAAGGGACCTCAGGGATCACCTTCTTCTTGGCCACGACTTCATAGAAGTGGTCTTGATGGACCTTTGAGATGAATCTCTCCATCTCCCATGACTCAGAGGTGGAAGCAATTGCCTTCCCTTTCCTCTTTCTTGAGGTTTATCTGGCCTTAGGTGCCATTAATGGTTATAGAAAAACAAAATCAAGGCTTTTACCATACCAAACTTAAAATGTTTGCTCGTCCCCGAGCAAAAGAAGAAAGAAAGAAGGAGAAGAAGAAGAAGAAAAATGGAGGAGAGGGAGAAAGGTGTGTATTCGGCCAAGGGGAAGAAGAAAGGGTTGTGTTGTGTGAAAATGAAGAAGGAATGAGGAGTTTATATAGGAGCGGGGGAGGTTTAGGGTTCGGCCATTAGGGTTGGGTTTGGGAGGGAAAATAATTTGAATTTTGGAGGTAGGTGGGGTTTATGGGGAAGAGTGGATGGACGTGAGTGGTGAAGAGGTGATGGGGAAGAGTGATTGAGGTGATTGGTGAGGGGTATTTGTGGAAGAGAGTTATGAAAAGGTGTGAAGAGGAGAGAAGAAAAGGTGGGGATCTTGTGGGGTCTACAGATCCAGTGGGGTCAAGGACTTAACATCCCTGCTCCAATTAGGCGTGTAAAACACCCTTAGAATGCATGTCTGGCGTTAAACGCCAGCTTGCTGCTTGTTTCTGGCGTTTAACGCCACTTCCATGCTCTGTTCTGGCGTTAAACGCCAGTCTGGTGCTTGTTTCTGGCGTTTAACGCCAACTTGATGCTTCTTTCTGGCGTTAAACACCAGTTTGATGCTTCTTACTGGCATTTAAACGCCAGTAAGTTCTTCCTCCAGGGTGAGCTATTTTTAATGCTATTTTTCATTTTGTTTTTGATTTTTCAGTAGTTTTTGTGACTTCACATGATTATCAACCTAAAAAAAACATAAAATAACAATAGAAAATAAATAGATATAATTAGATAACATTGGGTTGCCTCCCAACAAGCGCTTCTTTAATGTCAATAGCTTGACAGTGAGCTCTCATGGAGCCTCACAGATGTTCAGAGCATTGTTGGAACCTCCCAACACCAAACTTAAAGTTTGAATGTGGGGTTTAACACCAAACTTAGAGTTTTGTTGTGGCCTCCCAACACCAAACTTAAAGTTTGACTGTGGGGGCTTTGGTTGACTCTGCAGTGAGAGAAGCTTTTCATGCTTACTCTCCATGGTTACAGAAAGAGATCCTTGAGTTTTAAACACAATGTTGTCCTCATTCAGTTGAAGGACCAATTCTCCTCTGTCCACATCAATCACAGCTCTTTCTGTGGCTAGGAAGGGTCTTCTAAGGATGATGGATTCATCCTCATCCTTCCCAGTGTCTAGGATTATGAAATCAGTAGGGATGTAAAGGCCTTCAACCTTTACTAGCACGTCCTCTACTAGTCCATAAGCCTGTTTTCTTGAGTTGTCTGCCATCTCTAAAGAGATTCTGGCAGCTTGCACCTAAAAGATCCCAAGTTTCTCCATTACAGAGAGTGGCATTAAGTTTATTCCTGACCCCAGGTCACACAGAGCCTTCACAAAGGTCATGGTGCCTATGTTACAGGGAATTAGGAATTTACCAGGATCCTGTTTCTTTTGAGGTAGAGTTTGCTGAACCAAGGCATTTAGTTCCTTGATGAGCAATGGAGGTTCATCCTCCCAAGTCTCATTACCAAATAATTTGGCATTCAGCTTCATGATTGCTCCTAAATATTGAGCAACTTGCTCTTCAGCAATGTCTTCATCTTCTTCAGAAGATGAATAGTCATCAGAGCTCATGAATGGTAAAAGGAGGTTCAATGGAATCTCTATGGTCTCTAGATGAGCATCAGATTCCTTTGGTTTCTCAAAGGGAAACTCCTTATTGGTCAGTGAACGTCCCAGGAGGTCTTCCTCACTAGGATTCATGTCCTTCTCCTCCTCTCTGGGTTCGTCCACACCAAGTAAGGTTATGGCCTTGCACTCTCTTTTTGGATTCTCTTCTGTATTGCTTGGGAGAGTACTAGGAGGAGTTTCAGTGTCCCTTTTACTCAGCTGGCCCACTTGTGCCTCCAAATTTCTAATGGAGGACCTTGTTTTATTCATGAAACTTAGAGTGGCCTTAGATAGATCAGAGACTATATTTGCTAAGCTAGATGGATTCTGCTCAGAATTCTCTATCTGTTGCTGAGAGGATGATGGAAAAGGCTTGCTATTCCTAAACCTGTTTCTTACACCATTATTAAAGCATTGTTGAGGCTTTTGTTGATCCTTTCATGAAAAATTTGGATGATTTCTCTATGAGGGATTATAGGTATTTCCATAGGGTTTCCCCATGTAATTCACCTCTGCTATTGCAGGGTTCTCAGGATCATAAGCTTCTTCTTCAGAAGATGCCTCTTGAGTACTATTGGATGCAGCTTGCAATCCATTCAGACTCTGAAAAATCATATTGACTTGCTGAGTTAATATTTTATTCTGAGCCAATATGGCATTCAGAGTATCAATTTCAAGAACTCCCTTCCTCTGAGGCGTCCCATTACTCACAGGATTCCTTTCAGAAGTGTACATAAACTGGTTATTTGCAACCATGTTAATAAGTTCCTGAGCTTCTGCAGGTGTTTTCTTTAGGTGAATGGATCCACCTAAAGAATTATCCAATGACATCTTTGATAATTCAGACAGACCATCATAGAATATATCCAGGATGGTCCATTCTGAAAGTATGTCAGAAGGACACTTTTTGGTCAGTTGCTTATATCTCTCCCAAGCTTCATAGAGGGATTCACCTTCTTTTTGTTTGAAGGTTTGAACATCCACTCTAAGCTTGCTAAGCTTTTGAGGAGGAAAGAACTTGGCTAAGAAAGCCATGACCAGCTTATCCCAAGAGTTCAGGCTATCTTTAGGTTGAGAGTCCAACCATATTATAGCTCTGTCTCTTACAACAAACGGGAAAAGCATAAGCCTGTAGACCTCGGGATCAACCCCATTGGTCTTAACAGTATCACAGATTTGCAAGAATTCAGTTAAGAACTGAAAAGGATCTTCTGATGGAAGTCCATGAAACTTGTAATTCTGTTGTATCAGAGAAACTAATTGAGGTTTTAGCTCAAAATTATTTGCTCCAATGGCAGGGATTGAGATGCTTCTTCCATGTAAGTTGGAATTTGGTGCAGTAAAGTCACCAAGCATCTTCCTTGCACCTCCACCATTGTTATTGGTTTCGGCCATCTCTACTTCTTTTTCGAAAATTTCAGTAAAGTCATCTTCAGAGTGTTGTGTTTTAGCTTCTCTTAGCTTCCTCTTCAGAGACCTTTCAGGTTCAGGATCAGCTTCAACAAGAATGTTCTTATCCTTGTTCCTGCTCATATGAAAAAGAAGAAAACAGAAAAGAAAATATAGAATCCTCTATGTTACAGTATAGAGATTCCTTATATGAGTATAAGAAGAGAATGATGGAAGAAAGAAAAGATAAGAATTCGAACATAGAGGAGAAGAGTTGGTTCGAATTTTTGAGTATATGAGAAGTGTTAGTAAATAATTAAATAATTAGAAGGAGATGAGAGAGGGAAGAATTCGAAAATTAAATAAAATAAAATAAAAAATATTTTTTTTTTAATTAAAAAAATTAAAGTTAGAATTCGAAAATTAAAAAAAGAAAAATAAAATTGAATCAAATTAAAATTTAAAACAAATAGTTAATTAAAAAGAAACTTTGAAAAAGAGGGGAGGGATTTTCGAAAATAAGAGAGAGAAAAGTAGTTAGGTGGTTTTGAAAAAGATAAGAATCAAACAAAAAGATAGGATTAATTTGAGAAAGATTTGAAAATCAATTTGAAAAGATAAGAGGTTAGAAAAGATTTTGAAATTGATTTTGAAAAAGATGTGATTGACATTTATTTTGAAAAAGATTTGAAAAAGAAATTTAAAAAGATTTGATTTTGAAAATTAAAGTTGATTACTTGACTAATAAGAAACAAAAAGATATGATTTTAAAATTTAAAGATTGAACCTTTCTTACTAGGCAAGTAACAAACTTAAAATTTTTGAATCAATCACATTAATTGTTAGTATTAATTTTGAAAATATGAAATAAAAATAAGAAAAATATTTTGAAAATTTTGAAATTATGAAAGAAAGAATGAAAAAGATTTGATTTTTGAAAAAAGATTTGAAAAAGATAGAATTTTTAAATTGAAAATTTGATTTGACTCATAAGAAACAACTAAATTTTAAAAAGTTTTGAAAAAGTCAACTCAAATTTTCGAAAATTTATGAGTGAAATAAGGAAAGTAATTTTTTTTTGAATTTTTAATGAAGAAAGAGAAAAACAACCAAAAAGACTCAAAACATGAAAATTGTGAATCAAAACACATGATGCATGCAATAACACTTTGAATGTCAAGATGAACACCAAGAACACTTTGAAGATCAAGATGAACATCAAGACTTATTTTTGAAAATTTTTAAGAAAAGAAAAAAAACATGCAAGACACCAAACTTAGAAAATTTTAATTTTTAGATACTATGAAATTGAAAATGCATATGAAAAATAAGAAAAGACACAAAACATAAAAATGCAAAGATCAAACAAAGCAAATCATCAAGAACAACTTGAAGATTATGAAGGACACATGCATGAATTTTCAAAAAATGCAAGAAAGTTTGAAAAATATGCAATTCACACCAAACTTTAAGATTGACACAAGACTCAAACAAGAAACACAAAATTATTTTCGGTTTTAGGATTTTATTAATTTTTTTTTGGATTTTTTGAAAATTATTTTGAAAAAGAAAAATAAGGATTTCAAGATTTTTAATAAGAATTCCAGGAATCATGCAATGTTAGTCTAAAGCTTCAGTCCAGGAATTAGACATGGCTTACTAGCCAGCCAAGCTTTCAGTGAAAGCTCCGGTCCAAAACACTAGATATGGCTAATGGCCAGCCAAGCTTCAGCATACATAGTTCAAGCATGTGAAGAAGAACCCTCTGTCCAAAAGAATTTAGACATGACTTTACAGCCAGCCAGGATTCAACATTTCCCATGAAATTCTAGAATTCCTTCTTAAAATTCTGAAGAACATAAATTAATTAATATATATATATATATATATATATATATATATATATATATATATATATATATATTGAAAATTTTTTGAAAATAAAAGAATAAAAACAAAAAGCTTAAAATTAAAATAAGATTACCTAATCTGAGCAACAAGATGAACCGACAGTTGTCCAAACTCGAACAATCCCCGACAACGGTGCCAAAAACTTGGTGTGGGAAATCGTGATCGTTCATTCCTTGGTAACGGCGCCAAAAACTTAGTATGCACGTTCATAATCTTAATTCTTTGTCACAACTTCGCACAACTAACCAGCAAGTGCACTGGGTCGTCCAAGTAATAAACCTTACGTGAGTAAGGGTCGATCCTACGGAGATTGTCGGCTTGAAGCAAGCTATGGTCATCTTGCAAATCTCAGTCAGGCAAATTCATATGGTTATGGATATTTGATAATTAAAATATAAAACAGGATAGAGATACTTATGTAATTCATTGGTGAGAATTTCAAATAAGCGTATGGAGATGCTTTTATTCCTTCTGAATCTCTGCTTTTCTATTGTCTTCATCCAATCATTCCTACAACTTTCCATGGCAAGCTTTATGTAGGGCATCACCGTTGTCAATGGCTACATCCCGTCCTCTCAGTGAAAAAGGTCCAAAATGCGCTGTCACCGTACGGCTAATCATCTGTCGGTTCTCGATCATACTGGAATAGGATTGAGTAATCCTTTTGCGTCTGTCACTACGCCCAGCACTCACGAGTTTGAAGCTCGTCACAGCCATCCCTTTCCAGATCCTACTCGGAATACCACAGACAAGGTTTAGACTTTCTGGATCTCAAGAATGGCCGCCAATAATTCTAGCCTATACCACGAAGACTCTGATCTCACGATCAGGAGGCTAAGAGATATGCATTCAAGCTTGTTTTCATGTAGAACGGAAGTGGTTGTCAGGCACGCGTTTATAAGTGAGAATGGTGATGAGCGTCACATAATCATCACATTCATCATGTTCTTGTGTGCGAATGAATATCTTAGAGAAGAAATAGGCTTGAATTGAATAGAAAAACAATAGTACTTTGCATTAATTCATGAGGAACAGCAGAGCTCCACACCTTAATCTATCGTGTGTAGAAACTCTATCGTTGAAAATACATAAGTGATGAAGCTTCAGGCATGGCCGAATGGCCAGCCTCCATAAAGGTCTAAGATAGCATAAGACTAATCAAAGATCGGATCTTGATGTAAAAACAATAGTAAAAAGTTCTATTTATACTAAACTAGATACTAGGGTTTACAGAGATAAGTAAATGATGTAGAAATCCACTTCCGGACTCACTTGGTGTGTGCTTGGGCTGAGCATTGAAGCTTTCACGTGCAAAGGTCTTTTTTGGAGTTATACGCCAGTTTGTAACCTGTTTCTGGCGTTTAACTCTGCTTTGCAATCTGTTTCTGGCGTTTAACTCCAGAATAGGGCAGAGAGCTGGCGTTGAATGCCAGTTTGCATCTTCTAAACTCGGGAAAAGTATGGACTATTATATATTGCTGGAAAGCCCTGGATGTCTACTTTCCAACGCAATTGAGAGCGCGCTATTTGGACTTCTGTAGCTCCAGAAAATCCACTTTGAGTGCAAGGAGGTCAGAATCCAATAGCATCTGCAGTCCTTCTTCAGCCTCTGAATCTGATTTTTGCTCAAGTCCCTCAATTTCAGCCAGAAATTACCTAAAATTACAGAAAAATACAAAAACTCATAGTAAAGTCCAGAAATGTGATTTTTATTTAAAAACTAATAAAAATATATTAAAAACTAACTAAATCATACTAAAAACTATGTAAAAACAATGCCAAAAAGCGTATAAATTATCCGCTCATCAGTAAGCGTCGCCCACGCGTACGCGTGGGTTGCAGAATAAGGAAGTGATGCGTATGTGTCAGTCACGTGTACGCGTGGATGTGAATTGTGCTCCGCGCACAACACTCGCACAATGGCAGCCCAACTCTCTATTTGTAGTACTAGACCATTATAATTTTGGGTCGACGCGCACGCACAATCAATGCTTACGCGTGGATTGCCAAAGTACGCGTCATCGAGGCACACGCGTGGGTTTGTGAAAATGGATGGATGACGCGTACGCATGGGTCACGCGTACGCGTGGGTTGGCTATGCGCCTAGCACCCCACCAGCGCGGTCTTGGCACAACTCTTTATCCAGGCCACGCTGTCGCGCCATTCCAGCATGCTTTGGGCATGAATCAAATTCAAGAGGGGACGCGTACGCGTCGGTTACACGCACATGTGACAGTTCCTTTTTTATTTTTTTATTAAGAAACTAACAAGCTATCAAAATAAATCTAAACATTATTAAACAGGCTAGATCACAACTTAAACTAAATAAACCAAATTAAAAATGAAACTTCAACTTATTACCAATAGAAATAAAAGGAAAAATAGAAAGAATTTATCATAGTGGGGTATCTCCCACCTATCACTTTTAGTTAAAGTCCTTAAGTTGGACATTTGGTGAGCTCCTTGTCATGGTGGCTTGTACTTGAACTCATCTTGAAACTTCCACCAACGCTTGGACTTCCAATAAGCTTCAACATTTTCAAGTAAATTCACCAAGCCTTGATGAGGTTCTTCACAAGCTTTGAGCTCCCAAAGTTGATCCTCCTGTATGCCGGGATCCCAAATCTTGTTTCCACACCCATCTTTAATTGGATCATCATTGTTTCAACCGGATGGCAAGAAATCCGAATTCTCAATGAAGTACCAAACTCTTCTCTTAGATCCATCCAATTGATCCATAGTCCAACCCTTGCATCTAGCTCTTGAAATCTTAGCCTTGATGAGCCTTAATTTGCAATTCCAACCACTAAACATCCTTCTCTTACGCTTCATTCCACAAAGCCTCCTAAGTTGGCCATCTGTTTCAAGCATACCATACTCAAGTGGGACAATAAAGCTAATAAAGATAAGTTTTACCCACTCAAATGAAGGAGTAGACGGCAACTTAGGTAGAAAAGTCTCCAACGGTCTTGACAAAGTATATTCAACTCCCGTCCAACCTTGCCGAAAGACTTCTACCTTTTGAAAAGATTCTTCACTTTCAAGCTCTTTCTCACCGAGTTCCTCCAACTTTCCTCCGTCACTCAAATCATAAATATGATATTGAGAGAAATCTACCTCAATGTTGCTTTCAATTTCATCGGGAGAAGGCTCTCAAACTCAAGGAGTTCACTTGTGGGTGCAAATTCATTACTAGAAGGGCTTGATTCATGATCATCATCACTAAAGGAACTTGCCTGTTGATCTATTCCATCCAGTTCTTCATAGGGAACATGTCTTGGGGGTTGTGCACTACCTTCCTTAACATTAATTTCAAGCTTCTTGGAGGAATACTCTACAACTCTAGATTCCCATGGAGGTTCAGCATCTTCTAAGTCTTCAACCACTTCTTCCTCTTCAACAAGTATGGCCTCCTCCAATTATTCCAATACAAAATCATATTCCTCATTTTCCACCGGAGTTTCTAATCTCTTCTTCATGCTACGTTTTCCATTAGATTCTCCACATGTAGCCATGGGAGTTCCTTGAATGTCCAAACGTTGGGAGGCTAATCGATTTATTACCTCGTCCAATGCGGCCGTGAATTTCAGTACCTCCCTTTTCATCTCCTCTTGCTCTAGAAGAATAACACCAAGGATGTCATCCATTGGAGGTTGGGATGGATGGAAGGTTTCATTGCATGGGAAGAATGGTTCATGATAGAAAGGTTGTTCATCTTAATAAGGATATGGAGATGTTTCATCTTGATAGGGATATGGAGGTTTTGTATATTGAGGTGGTGGTTCTTGGAAGTAATTATGTTGGAATGAGGGTGGTTCTAAGTATGGCTCATAAGGCTCATAAGGCTCTTGGTATGGTGGATATGGATTAGGGTTATATGGGGGTGTTTGGTAACATAGGGCTTACGAGTACGGTAGTTCAAAACTATGTTGAGGTGGGGGTTCATAGGCATATGGTGGGGCTTGTTGGGGGTTCATAGTACGTTGGTGGAGGTTGTTTCCAAGAGGGCTGACCATAAGCTTGAGGGTCCTCCCACCTTTGATTGTCCCATCCTTGATGCATGTTCTCATTGTAGCTTCAATTCCCTACAATATAGTTATAACCACTCTCATAGCCAAAGGGGTGAGAATTCATAGTAACAAGAGGAAATAAAATAAAAACTAACAAGAAATAATGAGAATAAACTCCTAAAACTAGAAACAACTAACAAAGAAACAAAAGGCAAACATATTCACAATATTCACAATAACCAATAATAAGGCACACATTTGCAATTCCCTGGCAACGGCGCCAAAAATTAATGGGGGTAAATCATCGGTAAATAATTTCACAAAAATAATCGCGTTGCATGTATAGTTATAAACCGACAATTAAACCTCAATCAATGTTTAATTTGTTTATCACAAGTACAAACCCAATAAAATTAACCGAAGTATTTAAACCTCGGGTCGTCTCTCAAGGAATTGCAGGAAGGTGTATGTATTATTGGTTATGAGATTTTAACTTTTTGGGTTTTGAGTTTAATAAGCAAAGAATGTAAATAACAAGAAAATAAACTAATAACTAAGAAAGCTCTTAGTAAGGATTGATAGTTAGAAGTCCTATCCTCATTATCATCGTCAATTGTGATAGTAAATGTGAATTGCCTTCACTTAGATAACTCTAACCAATGGAGGAAGGTCAAGTGCATACAATCAACTTGAGTTCACAAGTCCTAGTCAACTCAAAGTGAGAGACTAGCTTTGGTGAAGTTCAAGCTAACCGGCAATCTTCAATTACCAATCAACAAAAGAGTTTTGATAACTCAAGAGTCTCTAAATAATCAATCCAAGTTAAGAATAGACAAATCTAAATTAAAATCCTCCCAAGCATTTTATCAAATACTTGAAAGGCACAAAATAAAAATATAGAAAATTAGCAAGGGATATTAAATCTAAACAACCAATTGCAAGTATCAATGACTAATAATTAAAGAGAGCAACAATAAACATAGAAAACATAAATTGCATTAAAAGAGATCAAACGTAACAATAGCTCATAAACATAAAAATGGCGAAAAAGGGAAATTAACAAGAGAAGATGATGAACAAGAGTGCTAGAACAAGTAAAAGTAAGAAGAAAACTAAATTAAGTAAGATTGAACCTGAATTTGAGAAGAAATAAACCTAAAAACCCTGAAACCTAGAGAGAGGAGAGAGCCTCTCCCTCTCTCTCTCTAGAAAAATACATCTACAACCTAACTAAGTATATGAATGAGAAGTGAATGATTGATTTCCCCTCTAGCTCCACTCTGTAGCCTCTAATGTGCATTTTCGGGATTGAAACTGGGCCAAAAGCAGCCCAGAAATCGCTCCAGCATTTTCTGTAAATTGCAGCACGTAACGCTCGTCACGCGTATGCATCAGCCACGCGTATGCGTAGTTAAACAAATTCCTGGTTACGTGTACGCGTGGCTTCTCTGCTGCGCCGATCACGCGTACGCGTCATCCACGTTTGAGAGAGATAAGAGAGAGAGAGTGAACTCACAGAAGTGAGGGAGAGGGGATTCACGTTTGAATTTTACCCCAATATTTCCATCGGATTTATCGACAGAATATTTCGCCGGTAAATTACAGAATTGCAACATTTCACTAAAGTGAGTTACCGTCGGCAAAATCTGATGGTAGATTCACCAGTAAAGTTGGTGCCACTAAAATAATATTTCGAACCACTTATCACCATCGGATTTAGAGTCGGAACATAAAATCCGACGGTAAACAATTCGTGGAAATAAATCAACCTTGTATTTGACGCAGAAAATTGCACTAAATCCGACAGTAATTGATGACGCTAAATCCAATGATACTCAATATTTTTCTTGTAGTACATGGCTGAGCTCATAGAGGCAAAAGAAGGTGACGATACCGGAGGTTGAGGCATGGCCTGAAACCAACCTCTCTTCCCTTCCTAAAAGGTCTTTGATCCATGTTGAGACTCATCTCCCTTCAGACCTGCATGAGGTTCCCTCTCCAAACCCCAAATAACAAACCCTCATCCTCTTCCAGTTCCCTAAATTTCATTCTTTGGAAGGGCGTTTGTCAACGAAACCTGGTGGAAATCAAAACAGCATAGCAGCCCCTGCTTATTGTTGTTCACGAACCTTCTCTTCGTCTTCTTGATTGTTGCCTCACCGCTAGTGCCAGAGCATTGTCGAGCGTGCAGTTCTTCAATGATGATTGATGAATCCACATTTCATGATATTTATTTGCTCTATTTGGGTGGATTTCATCAAAGTTTCTTACACTTATCCATTGAAATAGCATAGTTTCATGATTTCTTCCTAAATTGTGCTTGAAAGTGAAAACATGCTCTTTTGTGCTTAATTTAGTCAATTTTATTCACTTTAATCCCATATGGTGCCTTGATGTATTTGTTAAGTGATTTCAGGTTTCCAAGAAAAGTATGGGATGAATATGTGAGAAAAAGAGCATGAAAAAGGGAAGAAACCATGAAAAAATGGAGTTTGGAAGTTCCAGCATTCGTGCATGCGCACAGGCGACGCGTACGCGTGAGTGTGAATTTTTCCAGGTGATGCGTACTGATGAGTCCATATTTTACGATATATTTTGGTTTGATTTGAGTGGATTTCATCACATAAACCCACATTTATTCATCTAAATAGCATGCTTTTGAGATTTCTTCCTAAATTGTGCTTGAAAGTAAAAACATGCTCTTTTGTGCTTAATTTAGTCAATTTCAATTCACTTTAATCCCATTTGGTGCCTTGATGTATTTGTTAAGTGATTTCAGATTTCCAAGGCAAGTTTGGGTTGAAGAAGTGATGAAAGAGCATCTAAAAGGGGAGAAATCATAAAGAAAATGGAGTTTGGAAGCTGCTGCGGAGGTGCGTACGCACAGTGATGCGTGTGTACGCACAACGGTGACTTCGTGCAAGGATGCGTACGCACCAAATGTCATGCATACGCACGATGGGAATTCTGCGCAACCGTACGTATGCACAGTAGGTCGTGCGTACGCACGCATGCATGCACGTAGGTCATTAATTGCAAATCGTTGGGGGCGAATTCTAGGCCTCCAAAACCCAGTCCAACTCATTTTCTGAAGCTATTTAAGGCCAAAGTGAAGAGGAATGAAGGAGGGGCCAATTAAGTTTAGTTTTTATGATGTTTTCTCTTAGTTTCTAGAGAGAGAAGCTCCCCCCTTTTTCTAGAGTTAGGGTTTTCTTAGTTTAATTTCCTTTAATTTCAGCATTTAATTCTTGTTTTAGTGTAGTTTCATTTATGTTTCTATGCTTTCCATCTTCTTCATCTCTTTTGTTATTTTTTCTTTTATGGCAATTTTCATGTTATGAACACTTTTGTCATTTTAATTCTAATTAATGTAAATTTATGTTTCCATGTCATTTATTGCTTCCTTTAGTTGTTATTGTCATTTTCTTGCTTTTGGTAGTTTTAGAATTTATTTTATTACAATTTAATATTATTTTATTTTCATGCACACCAAGTGTTTGATAAAATGCTTGGCTTACTTAGTTTTTCTACACTCTTGGCTTGGAATTGTTGACTTTGGTGATCCTTGAGTCATTGATGCCCATTCTTGTTTGATATATTAGAGTAGTTAGTTGATTTGGTCTCCCTTGACTCTATGTGACCCCTTAGTGTTGACATAGGACTTAGGGATTGAAATTAACTATGCCTATTTGACTTATCTTCGATGTAAGGTTAACTAAGTAGGATTAACTCTTCATAATCATCATATATTTGTGGTCAATGGCTAGGATAGGTAACCTTAACTCTCAATTACTTGGCAAGATGTTTTCTTGCATTTGAAGTTTCCTTTCCTTGCATTTAATTGCTTTGACTTTTATTGCTTTGATGTTTAATTTCTTGCATGTTTATTTTTCACACTCTTGGTTGAGAAATTAGATGTTTGGGTGGAATTGAGTTGTGGATGTCCATTCCGCATTGTGTGAGAATAGTTAATTGGTTTGGTTTCCATTGACGCTAGTCTTTCACTAAATAATTAGTGAGTTGACTAGGACTTATGGATTGAGACCAATTGCACTCTTTTGACTAATTCTCAAGGAGGATTGACTAGTTTGAATTGATTCTACACAATCGCCATGTTTGTGGTCTACAACTAGGATAGGAAACCTAGATTATCCACTTCTTACCAAGAATTGCCATTTACATTCCTTGCATGTTTACTTGCTTTCTTGCTATTTATATTTCTTGCCACTTGCTTTCATTCCCAATTCCCATGCTCTCTCTCATAGCTAATAATTATACATTTCATTGCAACTCCTAAGGAAGAACGACCTGGGAGCTAAATACTGTCGGTTTATATTTGATTTGAATTTAACATTTGATCTTGAGAATTCATTGTTGGTTTGGACTATGCTACTAACGAATTGATCCTTGTTTTGATTGATTCCGAACCATGCAAGAATTTTCATTGTCACATACGCATGATACAAGCGTACGCATGACCTGAGTCACGTGAGCTCATTAATTGCAAATTGCTGTGGGCAAATTTTGGGCCTCCAAAACCTAATCCAACTCATTTCTGAAGTTATTTCAACCCCAACTCAACTAGAAGCAAGGGGGGCAACTAGAGTTAGATTTTATCATGTTTTAGAATAGTTTCTAGAGAGAGAAGCTCCCCCCTCTCTCTAGAATTTAGGGTTTTTGTCTTAGTTAACTTCTCTTTAATTTCAGCTTTTAATTCTTGTTTTAATGTAGTTTCATTTATGTTTCCATGCTTTATTGTCCTGTTCATATTCATTTCTCTTGTTATTTCCTTTATTTTGTCACTTTTATGTTATGAACACTCTTTGTTATTTTTACTTTCATTTAATGCAAATTTATGTTTCCATGTCATTATTGCTTTCTTTAGTTGTTATTATCATTTTCTTGCCTTTGGTAGTTAGATTTTATTTTTAATGTAATTTAATATTATTTTATTTTCATGCACACCAAGTGTTTGATAAAATGCTTGGCTTAGTCTTTACTTAGTTTTTCTAAACTCTTGGCTTGGAATTGATGACTTTGGTGACCCTTGAGTTATTGATGTCCATTCTTGTTTGATATATTAAAGTAGTTAGTTGATTTGGTTTTCATTGACTCTAAGCCTCCCATTAATAGAGTTGGCTAGAACTTATGGATTGGAATCAACTATGCCTATTTGACTTATCCTCGATGTAGGGTTGACTAAGTAGGATTAACTCTTCATAATCATCATGTGTTTGTGGTCAATGGCTAGGATAGGTAACCTTAGCTCTCAATTACATGCCAAGAGGTTTCTTGCGCTTGAATTTTCCTTGCTTTGAATTTTAATTTCTTGTATGTCCATTTAATTTCTTGCTATTTATATTTCTTGCCTATCTTGCTATCCAACCCCCATTTTCCTCCCATAGCCAATAATTGCGCACTTCAATTGCAACTCCTAGGGAAGAACGACCTGAGGTTTAATTACTCTCATTATTTTAATTTGAGTTTAAACTTTGATTGAGAATTTTTTGTTGCTCTAGGCTATACTTGCAACGAACATATATATTTTTGTGAAATTCTAGATCAACGATAGTTCTCACATCAAGTTTTTGGCGCCGTTGCCGGGGAGTTGCAATGGTGTTATTGTTGGCTATTGTGCATATGTGAATATTGTGAATAGCTGAATTTTTGGTTGATTGTGCATATGTTGCTTGCTTATTTTTAACTATTGTGAATATGTTTTTCTTGTTTGCTTTTTGTTTTTCTTGTTGGGATCTAATAACTTGTTGGACACTCCATCAAAACTTGGTGCAATCAATTGAGAATTTTGGAGATTCAAGTATTGTTGGAACCTCCAAGATGCATATAAGCACAAGATTAAAGCTCTACATAAGTCCAACTTAAGGACATTAAACCAAAGTGCTAGGTGGGAGACAACCCACCATGGTAACATTGTTCCGACCCTTCTCCTTGTTTATAATTTTGGTTTGTTGCATGTTTGCTTGTCTTGGTTGGTTTAGGATTAGTTTAATTTTGAGTTTAGTAGGTCAATTTGCATGTAGGTCATGAAATTTTGAATGTTTGAAGGTTTGGAGTTGAGATTTTGATTGAGCTAAGGTTGAGTACCTTAGGCTTTTTGATAAAAAAAAAATTTTGGAAAACAATGCATCTGTGCATGCGCACTCATCTGTGCGTGCGTACACAACTTCTATTTTCTGTGTCCTGTGCATGTGCACCGAACTGTGCGCATGCACACTAATGGCTATGCCCTCTGTTCGCAGCGCCAGCACAGCTTGTGCGTGGGCGCTCCCCTATTTTTTCTTGATCTGTGCGTGTGCACGGACCTGTGTGCGCACGCACACATGACCCTTCCCCAAGTTTGAAAAAAAAATCGCCTTTCTGTGCCTGGACACAGGCTTGTGTGTGGGCACACATCAAAACAAGGCCTCTGTTCGCAATGTTTGCACACATAGTGAGAACGCACAACCTTTTCCTTTTCGCCCACCGACGCGTACGTGTCCCTCACGCGTACGCGTCATCTTGCATTTTCTCTCTTTCACGCGCACACATCCCCCACGTGCGAGCGTTGATTTCCTTTTTCACACACACCACGCGCACGCGTCCCTATGCGTGCGCGTGACCCTTTGTGCGTACGCACGGCCCTCTGTGCGTACGCACGCCCCTATTTTTTCACCACTATACTTCTCTTCTTCTCTCATCTCTATTTCTTTTCTTCTTTTCTCTTCTCCTCTCTTCTTTCCCTCCTCCAACCACCACTCGTCACTATACTTCACCACCCACCACACTCACCTTTAGTTAGTTAGTTTGTTTGTTAATTAGTTAGTTATTTACTTAGTTAGTTAGTTTAATTTTCTATTTTGGTGCTAAGTGTTAGATAATTGAGTTGATTTGTTGATTTTGTGGGACATTGCTGGTGAATTATTGATATGTGTATTGCTTAATATTGTTGGATATCTTCATTGAGGTCATACTTTGTTGCTTGGTATTAAGTTCTTCATGTTTAATTTTGTACATACTAAGTAATCATAACATTGCCTTTGACGATGCTTTTGGATTTCTAAATTGCATGTTTTGGCCACCATGTAATTTGATTTCATTATCTATAGATAGGCAATTTGCTCTTAGTTGATGCAATTTTTTTTGTTAGGTGATAATTGTTATGATTGATTTTTATTTAAGTCACCTATTTGATGCATTAACATTAAGAATTGTGAAATTGGATCATAAGATCACCTAATGACACTTTTGAGCTTTTTAAGCTTTGTGGATTACGCTTGCCATGTTTTCCACTTCATGCCAGTTAGGTGTTGCTTTATTATCCAATTTGCAAGTACCTGATTCTTGCTTGAATGATTTCATGCTTCTCTATTACTTATTTGTTTATCTTGGCATACAAGTTCCTTTTTAAGTATTTCAAACACACTAGAATGAGTGATGTGCATGCTTCTTTGGTGTAATTGTGACCTAGCTTTCCATGCTAGTGTGTGTGTATTCTAAACTGCGCAACTTAGAATACACACACTTATTCCTTCATGTCACAAAATTATTTACTCACTCATTTTAGTGATTATTACCTCATTCCAACAATCCATGCTTCCTTGTTTTTCCATTTACTTGTCTTACGGTGTTATTTCTGTTTTTCATGAATGATTCATCGTAAGCAACAAAGGGAGCGGGAGAAAGAGCACGTAGTAGCCAGTTGATATACCACCTGAAGGTGGCAATCCAAAGTCACCATACCTCCCGTTGCTCACCTTTAGTTGCACCGCGGACGGTGCAAATCCTTAGGTGTGGGGAGGTTGTCTCCGATCCACAACCTTGGGTGACATACTCTAAATCCTAACACTTTCACATTCTTTTTTTTTTTAATTCTTAGTTGCATTTTTCTTCTTGGTTTGTACATATTTTAGAGTTTTAATTGCATGTCTCTTGGTTTATTGCATGCCTTTGCATATATATAATAAGCTTAGTTAATATAATGAAAATTTTCCAAGAAAAACATTTTTGATAGGGCATTCATATCCTAATTGATTTGAGTTGGAACTTTTGATTGAAACTTGCTTGAAATATATTGTGGAACATGTTTTTGAGTTAAAGAACATACAATTTATGAGTTTTAAGCCTTATTGTGTGGTTACATTGTTTGACCACTTATTTCATTCTTGTGTGTTGCTCTTCTCTATGATTGTAATCTTTGGTTTGTTTAATTCTATATGTCCATGGTTTAATGTATTTTTATGCATTTATGTGATTGAGGCTATCACTTCTTTATAGCTTACTTTACCCAAATAGCCTACCATTTCATTCATTTTTGTTTGCCACTTTGAGCCTTTTTAATTCCCTTTTGTTCTTTATTTTGCCACATCATCAACCTTAAGCAAAAAAATAATGAAATGTCCTTTATTTGAATCTTTGAGTAGCTTAAGTTAGTGAGAGTGTGTGATGTTAAGTGTGGGGAAAATGTGGGAACTTTGGGTGATAAAAATGAGTTTTATGCTTATTGAAAAATGTTGGAAATTTGGGGTGCATACTCTTATAATATTATAGAAACCATATGCATTGATGTGTTGGTATATATATATTATGTTAAAAAAAATAATAATGGAAAGGGGAAAAAATTACCCTATGTGAAATTTAATAATAATCAATGCATATGTGATGGAATTAAATTTGAAGCATGAGTGTGTGTATATGTAAAAGTGAGATTATGGGTAGCTAAGTTTGATATTAGAAGTTTATAGGTTGTGTGTGTGTTAGGTGATAATTTAGGTTAATCAAAGATTCAAATGCAAGTTCACTTAACCATGTATATATACATCCATACCTTTAACCTTAGCCCCATTATAACCTTGAAAAGACCTCATGATATTTGCATATGTACATTAATTTTTTTTTTATTGGTTACATGAAGAACAAACTTTAGAAAGCATGATTAGAGAAGAAATGAGTGAATTGACCCTATACACTTGAGTGATTTGAGCGGATACACATCCGGTGAGGGTTCAATTGCTCAATTACGTATTTTCGCCTTTGATTATCACCCTTCTTACAAGTTTGTAAATGCTTTTCAATAACTCTAATCAATTATGGATTTGTCTTGATTTAGATTGCTTTAGCCCTTATGTTCATATAAGTATTCTTGGAATTTGAGTTATTTTGGCTAAGTAGTTGCATTCATGTAGATAGATTTCATATAGGTAGTTTACTTGCATGGAATAAATATAATACCCCTTGTTTCTCTCTTGAGTAAAGCATAAGGACATGTGGTGCACGAAATCACAATCACACTTTTGTAATTCCGCACAACTAACCAGCAAGTGCACTGGGTCGTCCAAGTAATACCTTACGTGAGTAAGGGTCGATCCCACGGAGATTGTCGGCTTGAAGCAAGCTATGGTTATCTTGTAACTCTTAGTCAGGATATCAATAATTCTTAGATTTAATTGTAAAAAGTAAAAGAACATGAAATAAATACTTGTTATGCAGTAATGGAGAACAGGTTGAGGTTTTGGAGATGCTCTGTCTTCTAAATTTCTGCTTTCCTACTGTCTTCTTCTTCATGCACGTAAGGTTCCTTCCATGGCAAGCTGTATGTTGGTGGATCACCATTGTCAATGGCTACCATCCGTCCTCTCAGTGAAAATGGTCCAAATGCGCTGTCACCGCACGGCTAATCATCTGTCGGTTCTCACTCATGCTGGAATAGGATCCATTGATCCTTTTGCGTCTGTCACTACGCCCAGCACTTGTGAGTTTGAAGCTCGTCATAGTCATCCTATCCCAGATCCTACTCAGAAGACCACAGACAAGGTTTAGACGTTCCGGATCTCAAGAATGCTGTCAATTGATTCTAGCTTATACCACGAAGACTCTTATTTGAACCAGGAGGCTAAGAGATAGCAAGCAGTCTAAGGTAGAATGGAGGTGGTTGTCAGGCACTCGTTCATAGGTTGAGAATGATGATGAGTGTCACAGATCATCACATTCATCAAGTTAAAATACGGGTGAATATCTTAGAATGGAAGCAAGCGTGATTGAATGGAAAACATTAGTAATTGCATTAATTCATCAAAACACAGCAGAGCTCCTCACCCCCAACCATGGGATTTAGAGACTCATGCCGTAGAAGATACAATATGAAACGTGTAGAGTGTCATGAGGTACAAGATGAATCACTAAAAGTAGTTTTTATAATAAACTAGTGACCTAGAGTTACAGAAAATGAGTAAGCTAGAATAGTTAGTGTAAAAATCCACTTCCGGGGCCCACTTCGTGTGTGCTTGGGCTGAGCATTGAAGATTTCACGTGTAGAGACCTTTCTTGGAGTTAAACGCCATCTTTTGTGCCAGTTTGGGCGTTTAACTCCAGCTTTCATGCCAGTTCTGGTGTTTTGATGCCAGAATTTCTATGCTGACTTGGAACGCCAATTTGGACCATCAAATCTCGGGCAAAGTATGGACTATTATTTATTGATGGAAATCCCAGGATGTCTACTTTCCAATGCAATTGAGAGCGTGCCAATTGGGCTTCTGTAGCTCCAAAAAATCCACTTCGAGTGTAGGGAGGTCAGAATCCAACAGCATCTGCAGTCCTTTTTCAGCCTCTGAATCAGATATTTGCTCGGGTCCCTCAATTTCAGCCAGAAAATACCTGAAATCACAGAAAAACACACAAACTCATAGTAAAGTCCAGAAATATGATTTTTGAATAAAAGCTAATAAAAAATAATAAAAACTAACTAAAATATACTAAAAATATACTAAAACAATGCCAAAAAGCGTATAAATTATCCGCTCATCACAACACCAAACTTAAATTGTTGCTTGTCCCCAAGCAACTGAAAATCAAATAGGATAAAAAGAAGAGAATATACTATAAATTCCAAATTATCAATGAAACTTAGCTCCAATTAGATGAGCGGGACTAGTAGCTTTTTGCCTCTAATAGTTTTGGCATCTCACTTTATCCCTTGAAGTTTAGAATGATTGGCATCTCTAGGAACTCAGAATTTAGATAGTGTTATTGATTCTCCTAGTTCAGTATTTTCTGATTCTTGAACACAGTTACTTTATGAGTCTTGGCCGTGACCCTAAGCATTTTGTTTTCCAGTATTACCACCAGATACATAAATGCCACAGACACATAACTGGGTGAACCTTTTCAGATTGTGACTCAACTTTGGTAAAGTCACCAATTAGAGGTGTCCAGAGCTCTTAAGCACACTCTTTTTACTTTGGATCACGACTTTAACCGCTCAGTCTCAAGTTTTTACTTGACACCTTCACGCCACAAGCACATGGTTAGGGACAGCTTGGTTTAGCCGCTTAGGCCAGGATTTTATTCCTGTGGGCCCTCCTATCCACTGATACTCAAAGCCTTGGATCCTTTTTATTACCCTTGCTTTTTGGTTTAAAGGGTTATTGGCTTTTTCTTTTTCTTTCTTTTTCTTTTTGCCAAATATATTTTTTTGTTCACTGCTTTTTCTTGCTTCAAGAATCAATTTTTTTATGATTTTTCAGATTATCAATAACATTTCTCTTTTTCATTATTCTTTCAAGAGCCAACAAATTTAACATTCATAAACAACAAATTCAAAAGACATATGCACTGTTCAAGCATTCATTCAGAAAACAAAAGGTATTGTCACCTGATGAGCGGATATTTTATACGTTTTTTGGGGATAATTTCATATAGTTTTGAGTATATTTTAGTTAGTTTTTAGTCTATTTCTATTAGTTTTTAGGAAAAATTCATATTTCTGGACTTTACTATGAGTTGTGTGTTTTTCTGTAATTTCAGGTATTTTTCTGGCTGAAATTGAAGGAGCTGAGCAAAAATCTGATTCAGGCTGAAAAAGGACTGCTGATGCTGTTGGATTCTGACCTCCCTGCACTCAAAGTGGATTTTCTGGAGCTACAGAACTCGAAATGGCGTGCTTCCAATTGCGTTGGAAAGTAGACATCCAGGGCTTTCCAGAAATATATAATAGTCTATACTTTGCACAAGAATAGACGACGTAAACTGGCGTTCAACGCCAGCCCTCTGCCCAATTCTGGCGTCCAGCGCCAGAAAAGGATCAAAAGCTGGAGTTGAACGCCCAAACTGGCATAAAAACTGGCGTTCAACTCCACAAATGGCCTCTGCACGTGAATTGCTTAAGTCTCAGCCCCAGCACACACCAAGTGGGCCCCAGCACACACCAAGTGGGCCCCAGAAGTGGATCTCTGCATCATCCATCATAGTTTATCCAATTTTTGTAAACCTAGGCTACTAGTTTAGTATTTAAACAACTTTTAGAGACTTATTTTGTATCTCATGACATTTCAGATCTAAACTTTGTATTCTTTGACGGCATGAGTCTCTAAACCCCATTGTTGGGGGTGAGGAGCTCTGCTGTGTCTCGATGAATTAATGCAAGTATTTCTGTTTTCCATTCAAACACGCTTGTTCCTATCTAAGATGTTCATTCGCGCCTAACTGTGATGGAGGTGATGAGCTGTGACACTCATCACCTTCCTCAAATCATGAACGTGTGCCTGACAACCACCTCCGTTCTATATACGATTGAATGAGTATCTCTTAGATTCCTTAATCAGAATCTCCGTGGTATAAGCTAGAACTGATGGCAGCATTCATGAGAATCCGGAAAGTCTAAACCTTGTCTGTGGTATTCCGAGTAGGATTCAAGGATTGAATGACTGTGACGAGCTTCAAACTCCTGAAGGCTGGGCGTTAGTGACAGACGCAAAAGGATAGTAAATCCTATTCCAACCGGATCGAGAACCAACCGGTGATTAGCCGTGCTGTGACAGAGCACGTGAGCGTAGTTTTCACTGGAAGGATGGAAGGTAGCCATTGACAACGGTGATCCACCAACACACAGCTTGCCATAGGAGGACGTGCGTGCGTGAATCAGAAGACAGAGGAAAGCAGAGATTCAGAAGACAAAGCATCTCCAAAACTCCAACATATTCTCCATCACTGCACAACAAGTAACCTTTAATTTATGCTCTCTTGGTTATTCACAATTCAACTGATAAACATAATTGACTTCCTGACTAAGATTTACAAGATAACCATAGATTGCTTCAAACCAACAATCTCCGTGGGATTCGACCCTTACTCACGTAAGGTATTACTTGGACGACCCAGTGCACTTGCTGGTTAGTGGTACGAGTTGTGAAAAGTGTGATTCACAATTCGTGCACCAAGTTTTTGGCGCCGTTGCCGGGGATTGTTCGTGTTTGAACAACTGACGGATTATTTTGTTGCTTAGATTAGGAAAAAAATCTTTCTTTTTGGTTTAGAGTCTTTTATTATTTATCCCTTGTTAAAACACTTCAAATTTATAGCTCAGTTAGTTAGAACGTGGTGTTTATGTTCATGGTAATTGGCTATCATATTTTTTAAAAACCTTTTTCAAAAAATAATTTTTTCTATTAAATCCTGTGCCAAACTTTAAGTTTGGTGTTTTCTTGTTGATTTCCCTTTGGTTTTCGAAAATTTTGGTTTGGTTTTCTAAAAATTTTAAGTTTGGTGTTCTTTCTTCATGTTCTTGTGTTCTTGTGAGTCTTCAAAGTATTCTTGAGTTTTCCTTGTGTCTTGATCTTAAAATTTTTAAGTTTGGTGTTCCTTGGTGTTTTCCCTCCAAAATTTTCAAAAACAAGGAGCATTAGATCTAAAAATTTTAAATCTTGTACTATCTTATTGTTTTTCTCTCTCCTCACTAAATTCAAAAATATCTTTTCAAAATTTGTTTCAACTAACTAACTAACTTTTTGTTTGTTTCTTAACTTTTTCAAAACTACCTAACTAACTCTCTCTCTCTCTCTAATTTTCGAAAATATCTTCCCTCTTTTTCAAAAATTTCTTTTTTATTAACTAATTATTTTTATTTTTTTATATATAAAAAAAATTTAATTTCAAAATTCAAATTCTTTTTAGTTATTTTATTTTATTTAAGTATTTACTTCTTATAAAATAAAATAAATAAAAAGATAAATCAGTCCAAGTTATATCCATATATCCATCATGGACATAAGTGGAAATGAACAGTCCAGGAGGACTCTGGGGTCATATTCTAACCCCTCTACTGCTTCATATGGGAGTAGCATATGCATACCCTCCATTGGAGTTAGTAGCTTTGAGTTGAATCCTCAGCTCATTATCATGGTGCAGCAAAGTTGCCAGTATTCCGGTCTTCCACAGGAAGAACCTACAGAGTTTCTGGCACAATTTTTACAAATTGCTGACACAGTACATGATAAGGAAATAG
Source organism: Arachis ipaensis (assembly GCF_059453495.1). Lineage (NCBI taxonomy): Eukaryota > Viridiplantae > Streptophyta > Magnoliopsida > Fabales > Fabaceae > Arachis > Arachis ipaensis. Next base: position 108,459,049 of record NC_142441.1, on the reverse strand, counting down.
ATCAGGATGTCTACAGACTATTACTGTTTCCATTTGCTGTAAAAGATCAAGCTAAGAGGTGGTTAAATAACCAACCTAAGGCCAGCATAAGAACATGGAAACAGCTGACAGAAAAATTCCTGAATCAGTATTTTCCTCCAAAAAGGATGACACAGCTAAGGCTGGACATCCAAGGCTTTAAACAAGGAGATAATGAATCTCTTTATGATGCCTGGGAGAGATACAGAGAGATGCTACGAAAATGCCCCTCTGAAATGTTTTCAGAGTGGGTTCAGTTAGACATCTTCTACTATGGGCTTGCAGAAGGAGCTCAGATGTCTTTAGATTACTCAGCTGGTGGATCTATCCATATGAGAAAGACAATTGAAGAGGCTCAAGAGCTCATTGATACAGTTGCCAGGAATCAGCATCTGTATCTAAGCAGCAACCCTTCCATGAATGAAGAGGTTAAAACAGTAACTGCTGAATTCAGTACTGTAAAACAAGCTGCTGAATTCAATCAGCAATTGGATTTTCTAACAAAGCAGCTAGCTGAATTCAAAGACAGGCTACAGGAGACAAGGATAGCTAATATACATATGGACGAACAGTTTAAGCAAACAAAGCAGCAGCTATCAAGGCAAATAGCAGAAGAATGCCAAGCAGTTCAATTAAGAAGTGGGAAAACATTAAATACCCCACCTCAAGGCATCAAAAATTCAAGAAATGAGCGACCCACCAAAGATTCACCTGAGGACAGTAAGAGCCCAGGGAAAAATAATTCTGGCACTAAAACGCCAGAAAATGGGTGGAAGGCTGGCGCTGAACGCCCAGACCATGCCCAAAACTGGCGTTCAGCGCCAGAAACAAGGCAGGATTGGTGTTCAACGCCAGAAATGGGCAAGAATCTGGCGTTGAACGCCCAAATGGGGCAGAATCCAGCGTTGAACGCCCTACATGGGCACATTTCTGGCGTTCAGGCGCCAGGAACAGACAGTGAGCTGGCGTCTAACGTCACTCCAGCTTCTGACTCTGGCACTCAATTGCTAGTGAGGGATCAGACACACACAAGTGCTGATAGCAACCCCTCTAAAAAGGCTTCTTTAACCACTAAGGTTGAGGAATATAAAGCCAAGATACCTTATCCTCAAAAACTCCGGAAAGAGGAGCAGGATAAGCAATTTGCTCGCTTTGCAGATTATCTAAGGACTCTTGAAATAAAGATTCCATTTGCAGAGGCACTTGAGCAAATACCTTCTTATGCCAAGTTCATGAAAGAGATCTTGAGTCATAAAAAGGAGTGGAGAGAAACAGAAAGAGTTCTCCTCACTGAAGAATGCAGTGCAGTCATTCTGAAAAGCTTTCCTGAAAAGCTTAATGACCCTGGGAGTTTTCTGATACCATGCATATTAGAAGGTGATTGCACCAAGACAGCTTTATGCGATCTTGGGGCAAGCATCAACCTGATACCTGCATCCACTATCAGGAAGCTTGGCTTAACTGAAGAAGTTAAACCAACCCGGATATGTCTCCAACTTGCTAATGGTTCCACTAAATACCCATCAGGCGTGATTGAGGACATGATTGTCAGAGTTGGGCCATTCGCCTTTCCTACTGACTTTGTTGTGCTGGAAATGGAGGAGCACAAGAGTGCTACTCTCATTCTAGGAAGACCCTTCCTAGCAACTGGACGATCCCTCATTGATGTCCAACAGGGGGAAATAACCCTGAGAGTCAATGATGATGAGTTCAAGTTGAACGCTGTCAAAGCCATGCAGCATCCAGACACATCAACAGACTGCATGAAAGTTGATCTCATTGACTCTTTGGTAGAAGAGATCAACATGGCTGAGAGTCTCGAATCAGAGTTGGAAGACATCTTTAAAGATGTTCAGCCTGATTTGGAGGATTCAGGGGACATGAAAGAGCCTCTGAACTTTCTTCTGAAAGAGGAAAAACCCCCTAAACCCGAGCTCAAGCCACTACCACCATCCTTGAAATATGCATTTCTGGGAGAAGGTGATACTTTTCCAGTGATCATAAGCTCTGCTTTAAATTCATAGGAAGAGGAAGCACTTATTCAAGTGCTAAGGACACACAAGACAGCTCTTGGGTGGTCCATAGGTGACCTTAAGGGCATAAGCCCAGCTAGATGCATGCACAAAATTCTATTGGAGGATAATGCCAAACCAGTGGTTCAACCACAGAGGCGGCTAAATCCAGCCATGAAGGAAGTGGTGCAGAAAGAGGTCACCAAATTACTAGAGGCTGGGATTATTTATCCCATTTCTGATAGCCCCTGGGTGAGCCCTGTTCAAGTCGTCCCAAAAAAGGGAGGCATGACAGTGATTCATAATGAAAAAAATGAACTGGTTCCTACAAGAACAGTTACAGGGTGGCGCATGTGTATTGACTACAGAAGGCTCAATACAGCCACTAGAAAGGATCATTTTCCTTTACCATTCATAGACCAGATGCTAGAGAGACTAGCAGGTCATGATTATTACTGCTTTTTAGATGGCTATTCAGGCTATAACCAGATTGCAGTGGATCCCCAGGATCAAGAGAAAACAGCATTCACATGTCCATCTGGAGTGTTTGCTTATAGAAGGATGCCATTTGGGCTATGTAATGCGCCTGCAACCTTCCAGAGATGCATGCTCTCTATCTTCTCTGATATGGTGGAAAAATTTCTGGAAGTCTTCATGGATGACTTCTCAGTATATGGAGACTCATTCAGCTCCTGTCTTGATCACCTGAAACTTGTTCTGAAAAGATGCCAAGAAACCAACCTAGTTTTAAACTGGGAAAAGTGTCACTTCATGGTGACTGAAGGAATTGTTCTTGGGCATAAAATCTCAAACAAGGGAATAGAGGTGGATCAAGCAAAAATAGAGGTAATTGAAAAATTACCACCACCTGCCAATGTTAAGGCAATCAGAAGCTTTCTGGGGCATGCAGGATTCTATAGGAGGTTTATAAAGGATTTTTCAAAAATCGCAAAACCTCTAAGAAATCTGCTAGCTGCTAACACGCCATTTGTGTTTGACACAGCATGCCTGCAGGCGTTTGAAACGCTGAAAGCTAAGCTGGTCACAGCACCAGTCATTTCTGCACCAGACTGGACATTGCCATTTGAGTTAATGTGTGATGCCAGTGATCATGCCATTGGTGCAGTATTGGGACAGAGGCATGACAAGCTTCTGCATGTCATTTATTATGCCAGTCGCGTTCTAAATGATGCCCAGAAAAATTACACAACCACAGAAAAAGAACTACTTGCAGTGGTTTACGCTATTGACAAGTTCAGATCATACTTAGTAGGATCAAAAGTGATTGTGTATACAGACCATGCTGCTCTTAAATATCTACTCACAAAGCAGGATTCAAAACCCAGGCTCATCAGATGGGTATTGCTTCTGCAAGAGTTTGATATAGAAATAAGAGACAGAAAAGGGACAGAGAACCAAGTGGCTGATCATCTGTCCCGGATAGAGCCAGTGGAAGGGACGTCCCTCCCCTTTCTTGAAATCTCTGAGACGTTTCCTGATGAGCATTTATTCGCCATTCAGGAAGCACCATGGTTTGCCGATATTGCAAACTATAAAGTTGCAAGGTTCATACCCAAGGAGTACAACAGGATACAAAAGAAGAAATTAATTACTGATGCGAAGTACTACTTGTGGGATGAACCTTATCTCTTTAAGAGATGTGCAGACGGAATTATCCGTAGGTGTGTGCCTAGAGAAGAAGCACAGAGGATCCTGTGGCATTGCCACGGATCTCAATATGGAGGCCATTTCGGAGGTGAGCGAACAGCCACCAAGGTCCTCCAATGTGGCTTTTATTGGCCCACACTCTATAAAGATTCCCGAGAGTTTGTACGTAATTGTGACAGTTGCCAAAGAGCTGGTAATCTGCCTCATGGTTACGCCATGCCTCAACAAGGAATCTTGGAAATTGAGTTGTTTGACGTATGGGGAATTGACTTCATGGGACCTTTCCCACCATCATACTCAAACACTTATATTCTGGTGGCAGTTGACTATGTATCAAAATGGGTTGAGGCTATTGCCACACCCACCAATGATACTAAAATAGTGCTGAAGTTCCTCCAGAAACATATTTTTAGCAGGTTTGGTGTCCCCAGAGTACTAATCAGTGATGGGGGCACTCACTTCTGCAATAAACAGCTTTACTCTGCCATGGTTCGGTATGGAATTCGCCACAAGGTGGCCACTCCATATCATCCACAAACCAATGGGCAGGCTGAAGTCTCTAATAGAGAATTAAAGAGAATCCTGGAACGGACAGTAAATACCCGTAGAAAGGATTGGACAAGGAGCTTGGATGATGCTCTGTAGGCTTACAGAACAGCATTCAAGACCCCTATAGGGACCTCTCCATACCAACTGGTGTATGGTAAGGCATGTCACCTGCCCGTGGAATTGGAACATAAGGCCTACTGGGCAACCAGATTTCTAAACTTTGATGCCAAATTAGCAGGAGAAAAAAGATTGCTCCAGCTAAATGAGCTAGAGGAGTTCAGATTCACAGCTTTCGAAAATGCCAAGCTTTATAAAGAAAAATAAAAAAAATGGCATGACAGAAAGCTGTCATCTAGAATCTTTGAACCAGGACAGAAGGTTCTGTTGTTTAACTCTAGACTCAGGCTATTCCCCGGGAAACTGAAATCCCGGTGGAGGGGACCATACGTGATTACAAGTGTGTCACCATATGGTTATGTGGAGCTTCAAGATATTGATTCTGATAAGAAGTTCATTGTCAATGGACAGAGAATCAAGCATTATCTTGAAGGCAACATTGAGCAAGACTGCTCAAGGCTGAAGCTAGATTAAAAGCTCAGCAAGGTCCAGCTAAAGACAATAAAGAAGCGCTTGCTGGGAGGCAACCCAGCCATGGGGCATCAATCCTCTAAGCATTTTTGCCCTATCTTTATTTTTATTTGTTTATATAAAGTTCACTGACACTAAGGTACAGAATCATTTGTATAAGTTTACTGGGTTACAGAAGGAATCGGCACACAAAACAGAGTAAAAGAGCTCAATGGCAAGAAAACGCCAGTAAAGGGGCATTTTGGGCGTTCAGCGCCCAAAATGGGCATCCACTGGGCGCTGAACGCCAGTAATGGTAGCAATCTGGGCGTTCAACGCCAGAAATGGCCACCCACTGGGCGTTGAACGCCAGTAATGGTAGCAACTGGGCGCTGAATGCCCAGGAGATCAGCATTTGGGCGTTGAACGCCCAAAACAAGCAGTGTTTGGGCATTCAAACGCCAGGAAGACAGGGAGGAGCCAAATCCATTTATCCCACACGTATTTCCATTCTAATTTAAAATTTTATGATTCAATACATGATTTTATTTACATAAACATGTCAAGAACCCTGATTTCTAAAAATCCTACTTTCAAAATATCAAATGTATCTTAATTCATAAGCACACACCCTCTTTGCAAATTCAATCCAACTCTTTTCAAATCTTTTCCAAAAACAAATCTATCTTTTTCACTCTAAAATCTTTTCAATATCTTTTTTTTTATATATTATCTTTTTCAAAATCCAGATTTATCTTTTTCAAAAATCTATCCTATCTTTTCAAAATTAAACTCTATCTTCTATCTTATCTTTTTCAACTCAACCTTTTTATCTTATCTCTTCCATTTTTTCGAAAAGCCACCCCCCACCCCTTTAAAATTGGGTTCGGCCTCCCCCCTCCTCCATCAACAAGTGCACCTCGATCTCCTTCTATCCCTCTCCTTTCTTTTCTTTTGCTTGAGGACAAGCAAACCTCTAAGTTTGGTGTGTTTTTTCGAGATCACTAAGATCATGGCTCCCAAAGGAAAACAATCCACTCCAAGAGGCAAGAAAGAGAGCATTCCAAAACCACTTTGGAATCAAGGGAAGTTCTTATCTAAAGAACATTCAGACCATTATCTTAAAGTAATGGGTCTGAGATCAGTGATCCCGGAAGTTAGATTCGATCTGAAAGAAGATGAATATCCAGAGATCCAGGAGCAAATTCGAATCAGGAACTGGGAAGTCCTAGCTAATCCTGAAACGAAAATAGGAAGGAACATGGTCCAGGAATTCTATGCTAATATGTGGCAGACTGACAAGCAAAGACTATCTGGAACTGCCTGCTACGAATTTCGGACTATGGTCAGGGGAAAGATTGTTCATACCACCCCTGACAAGATCAGAGAGATATTAAAGCTACCTCAGCTAAAGGATGATCCAGACTCCTTCAACAGGAGGATGATGAGAGCAGACATTGGCCTGGATAAGATTCTAGAGGACATATGTATCCCTGGAGCCAGGTGGACCACCAACACAAAGGGCGTCCCAAATCAACTCAAGAGGGAGGATCTCAAACCAGTTGCCAGAGGATGGCTGGACTTCATTGGGCGTTCTCTGTTGCCCACTAGCAACCGTTCTGAAGTCACAGTTAAAAGAGCAGTGATGATTCATTGCATCATGATGGGAAAGGAAGTGGAGGTTCATCAGCTGATTTCAACTGAGCTCTATAAGATTGCTAACAAAAATTCAAAAGAGGCCAGGTTGGCTTATCCAAGCGTGATTTCTCTGCTCTGCAAGGACGCTGGAGTCAAGATGGGAATAACTGAATATATCCTAATTGAAAAGTCAATCACCAAAGCATCAATGGAGAGACAACAAGCACAGGAGGATCTTATCAAGAAGAGAGCACAGGAATTCCTCCCAGAGATTCCTCAAGCGGAATATTGGGAATATCTTGAGACGTCTGTCACCAAGATACAGGAAGCTATGGAGCAAATAATAAAACAACAGAAGGAACACAGTCAAATGCTGACCCATATGTTTAAAGAACAAGAGGAGCAGGGACGTGACTTAAGGGAACTGAAGCGCCAAAAGTCTTCTGTAATACCAAGCCTCCCAAGGATCAGAGGAACCCCATACCCCCAGAATAAAGGTTGTTAATTTCCAATTTCTGCCTTAACTCTGTGACAGTGTCCTTATAAAAAGTCTACCTTAGAAGTCATATAATAGTAATTAGTATCTATTTGATTTTATCTCCAATTAAGCTATAGTTTATTTTTCTCATCATCATTAAACATGAATAAAATAGTAGATCTTTTGAATAAGAAGCAATAAAATTTCGAGTTTAATAAAAGAAATTCTAATTGGTTAAATGTGGTGGCAATGCTTTCTGTCTTCTGAATGAATGCTTGAACAGTGCATATGTCTTTTGAATTTGTTGTTTAAGACTGTTAAATATGTTGGCTCTTGAAAGAATGATGAACATGAGACATGTTATTGATAATCTGAAAATCATAAAAATGATTCTTGAAGCAAGAAAAAGCAGCAAAGAACAAAGCTTGCAAAAAAAAAAAAAAAAAGCCAAAAGCTCTTAAAACCAAAAGGCAAGGGCAAATAAAAAGGATCCCAAGGCTTTGAGCATCAGTGGATAGGAGGGCCTAAAGGACTAAAATCCTGGTCTAAGCGGCTAAACCAAGCTGTCCCTAACCATGTGCTTGTGGCGTGCAGGTGTCAAGTGAAAACTTGAGACTGAGCGGTTAAAGTCAAGGTCCAAAGCAAAAAGAAGAGTGTGCTTAAGAACTCTGGACACCTCTAATTGGGGACTTTAGCAAAGCTGAGTCACAATCTGAAAAGGTTCACCCAGTTATGTGTCTGTTGCATTTATGTATCCGGTAGTAATACTGGAAAACAAAGTGCTTAGGGCCACGGCCAAGACTCATAAAGAAGCTGTGTTCAAGAATCATCACACTAAACTAAGAGAATCAATAACACTATCTGAATTCTGAGTTCCTATAGATGCCAATCACTCTGAGCTTCAATGGATAAAGTGAGATGCCAAAACTGTTCAGAAGAAAAAAGCTACTAGTCCCGCTCATCTAATTAGGATCTGAGCTTCAATCAAAAACTCTGAGATATTATTGCTTCTCAACCTATTAGTCTTCTATTTTATTTGTCTAGTTGCTTGAGGACAAGCAACAGTTTAAGTTTGGTGTTGTGATGAGCGGATATTTTATACGCTTTTTGGGGATAATTTCATATAGTTTTGAGTATGTTTTAGTTAGTTTTTAGTCTATTTCTATTAGTTTTTAGGAAAAATTCATATTTCTGGACTTTACTATGAGTTGTGTGTTTTTCTGTAATTTTAGGTATTTTTCTGGCTGAAATTGAAGGAGCTGAGCAAAAATCTGATTCAGGCTGAAAAAGGACTGCTGATGCTGTTGGATTCTGACCTCCCTGCACTCAAAGTAGATTTTCTGGAGCTACAGAACTCGAAATGGCGTGCTTCTAATTGCGTTGGAAAGTAGACATCCAGGACTTTCCAGCAATATATAATAGTCCATACTTTGCACAAGAATAGACGACGTAAACTGGCGTTCAACGCCAGCCCTCTGCCCAATTCTGGCGTCCAGCGCCAGAAAAGGATCAAAAGCTGGAGTTGAACGCCCAAACTGGCATAAAAACTGGCGTTCAACTCCACAAATGGCCTCTGCACGTGAATTGCTTAAGTCTCAGCCCCAGCACACACCAAGTGGGCCCCAGCACACACCAAGTGGGCCCCAGAAGTGGATCTCTGCATCATCCATCATAGTTTATCCAATTTTTGTAAACCTAGGCTACTAGTTTAGTATTTAAACAACTTTTAGAGACTTATTTTGTATCTCATGACATTTCAGATCTAAACTTTATATTCTTTGACGGCATGAGTCTCTAAACCCCATTGTTGGGGGTGAGGAGCTCTGCTGTGTCTCGATGAATTAATGCAAGTATTTTTGTTTTCCATTCAAACACGCTTGTTCCTATCTAAGATGTTCATTCGCGCCTAACTGTGATGGAGGTGATGAGCTGTGACACTCATCACCTTCCTCAAATCATGAACGTGTGCCTGACAACCACCTCCGTTCTATATACGATTGAATGAGTATCTCTTAGATTCCTTAATCAGAATCTCCGTGGTATAAGCTAGAACTGATGGCAGCATTCATGAGAATCCGGAAAGTCTAAACCTTGTCTGTGGTATTCCGAGTAGGATTCAAGGATTGAATGACTGTGACGAGCTTCAAACTCCTGAAGGCTGGGCGTTAGTGACAGACGCAAAAGGATAGTAAATCCTATTCCAACCGGATCGAGAACCAACCGGTGATTAGCCGTGCTGTGACAGAGCACGTGAGCGTAGTTTTCACTGGAAGGATGGAAGGTAGCCATTGACAACGGTGATCCACCAACACACATCTTGCCATAGGAGGACGTGCGTGCGTGAATCAGAAGACAGAGGAAAGCAGAGATTCAGAAGACAAAGCATCTCCAAAACTCCAACATATTCTCCATCACTGCACAACAAGTAACCTTTAATTTATGCTCTCTTGGTTATTCACAATTCAACTGATAAACATAATTGACTTCCTGACTAAGATTTACAAGATAACCATAGATTGCTTCAAACCAACAATCTCCGTGGGATTCGACCCTTACTCACGTAAGGTATTACTTGGACGACCCAGTGCACTTGCTGGTTAGTGGTACGAGTTGTGAAAAGTGTGATTCACAATTCGTGCACCATCACCACATCAAAATAATTAAACTAATTTCAAGGATGAATTTGAAATCATGTACTTCTTGTTCTTTTGTGATTTAAAACATTTTTCCTTTAAGAAAGGTGATGGATTCATAGGACATTCATAGCCTTTAAACATAAACTTTAAAAATTTTTTTCTTTTTTAATTATGGAAAAAAATAAGACTCAAAAATAAATATAAGAGCAGACTAATAATAGTAGAAGACAGAAATTAAAAACAGAAAAATAAATGACTCTTAAAATAGATTCCTAATAATAAAGGTTATCACAAAGTTAGGACTCAACAACCTTGATTTTGAGAAGTGGATGCTCCTTCAATCTGTGGGGTGTTTGATCCTTCAAGGGAGAGCTTCTGGCGCTTCAGCTCCTGTAGCTCACGCCCCTGCTTCTCCTGTTCCTTAAGCAGCTTGCAGAGCATGCAGTTTTGATTCTGCTATTCTTCCTTAAGTTGATCCATAGCTTCTTGCAGCTTGGCGACAGATGCTTCTAGGCGGGTCCAGTAGTCAATTTCAGGGATTTCTGGGAGGAACTCCTGCGCCCTCCTTTTGATGGAGTTGTCTTGCACTTGTTGTCCTTCCATTGACTTCTTGGTGATTGGGTGTTCGATTGGGATGAATTCATCTACTTCCATCCTCACCCCAGCATCTTTACATAGCAGAGAAATTAAGCTTGGGTATGCCAGTTTGGCTTCAGTGGAGTTCTTGTTTGCAATTGTGTAAATCTCACAAGAAATCAGATGATGAATCTCCACTTTGTTTCCCAGCATAATACAATGAATCATCACTGCTCTTTTAACAGTGACCTCAGAACGGTTGCTAGTGGGCAGTATGGAACGCCCAATGAAGTCCAACCAGCCTCTTGCGACTGGTTTGAGAGCTCCTCTCTTGAGTTGGTTTGGGACACCTTTTGAATTGGTTATCCACTTAGTTCTAGGGAGATATATGTCCTCTAGAACTTGGTCCAACCCCTTATCCTCTCTCACTATTCTCCTATTAAAGGATTCTGGATCATCTTGTAGTTGAGGCAGTTTGAAGACCTCTCTTATTTTGTCCAGATGGAAGTAAATAATCCTCTCTCTAACCATGGTTCGGTAGGTATAAAAGGCGGTTCCAGTTATTCTCTACTTATCTGTCAGCCACAGATTTGAATAGAATTCCTGAACCATGTTTCTTCCAACCCTTGTTTCAGGATTAGCTAGAATTTCCTATCCTCTGTTTCGAATTTGCTCTTGGATGTCCGGATATTCGTCTTCTTTCAGATCGAATTTAACTTCCGGGATCACTGATCTTAGACCCATTATTTTATGGTAATGGTCTGCATGTTCTTTGGTGAAGAACCTCTCTTGATTCCAAAGACTCTTTGGAGTATTCTCTTTCTTGCCTCTTGAATTGGTTTGTTTTCCCTTAGGAGCCATGATCTTGATGAGTCTTAGCTCGGTGATCACGGAAAAACACACCAAACTTAGAGGTTTGCTTGCTGGTTCATGAAATCGTGATCATCAATGGCGCCATTATCATGGTACGCATAATTGTAATCTCAACTCTTCATCACAACTCCGCACAACTAACCAGCAAGTGCACTGGGTCGTCCAAGTAATAAACCTTACGTGAGTAAGGGTCGATCCCACGGAGACTGTCGGCTTGAAGCAAGCTATGGTCATCTTGTAAATCTCAGTCAGGCGGATTCAAATGGTTATGGAGAATTGATAATTAAAATATGAATAAAACATAAAATAAAGATAGAGATACTTATGTAATTCATTAGTGAGAATTTTAGATAAGCGTATGAAGATTCTTTGTTCCTTCTGAACCTCTGCTTTCCTATTGCCTTCTTCCAATCATTCATACTCCTTTCCATGGCAAGCTGTATGTTGGGTTTCACCGCACGGCTAATCATCTGTTGGTTCTCGATCATGTTGGAATAGGATCCATTGATCCTTTTGCGTCTGTCACTATGCCCAACACTCGCGAGTTTGATTCTCGTCACAGTCATCCCTTCCCAGATCCTACTCAGAATACCACAGACTAGACTTTTTAGATCTCAAGAATGACCGCCAATTGATTCTAGCCTATACCACGAAGGTTTTAATCTTAGATTAGAAATCCAAGAGATACACATTCAAGCTTGTTTGCATGTAGAACGGAAGTGGTTGTCAGGCACGCGTTCATAGGTGAGAATGGTGATGAGTGTCACAAATCATCACATTCATCAGGTTGAATAACGAGTGTATATCTTAGAGAAGTAGGCGTGAATTGAATAGAAAAACAATAGTACTTTACATTAATTCATGAGAAACAGTAGAGCTCCACACCTTAATATATGGTGTGTAGAAATTCTACTGTTGAAAATACATAAGAACAAAAGGTCTAGGCATGGCCGAATGGCCAGCCTCCCAAAGCGTGAACATACAAGTTCCAAGATGAAAAGTATGATCCAGTGTGTAAAATACAATAGCAAAAGGTCCTATTTGTAGAAAACTAGTAACCTAGGGTTTACAAAAATGAGTAAATGATGCAGAATCCACTTCCGGGCCCACTTGGTGTGTGCTTGGGCTGAGCATTGAAACATTCACATGTAGAGACTTTTCTTGGAGTTAAACGCCAGCTTTTGTGCCAGTTTGGGCGTTTAACTCCAGCTTTCATGCCAGTTCTGGCGTTTTGACGCCAGAATTTCTATGCTGACTTGGAATGCCGGTTTGGGCCATCAAATCTCAGACAAAGTATGAACTATTATATATTGCTGGAAAGCCCAGGATGTCTACTTTCCAACGCAATTGAGAGCACACCAATTGGGCTTCTGTAGCTCCATAAAATCTACTTCGAGTGCAGGGAGGTCAGAATCCAACAGCATCTGTAGTCCTTTTTCAGCCTCTGAATCAGATTTTTGCTCAGGTCCCTCAATTTCAGCCAGAAAATACCTGAAATCATAGAAAAATACATAAACTCATAGTAAAGTCCAAAAATGTGATTTTTATTTAAAAACTAATAAAAACATAATAAAAACTAACTAAAACATATTAAAAACATACTAAAAATAATGCCAAAAAGCGTATAAATTATCCGCTCATCACAACACCAAACTCAAATTGTTGCTTGTCCTCAAGCAACTGAAAATCAAATAGGATAAAAAGAATAGAATATACAATGAATTCCAAAAATATCTATGAAGATCAGTCTTAATTAGATGAGCAGGGCTACTAGCTTTTTGCTTCTGAACAGTTTTGGCATCTCACTTTATCCTTTGAAGTTCAGAATGATTGGCATCTATAGGAACTCAGAATTCAGATAGTGTTATTGATTCTCCTAATTCAGTATGTTGATTCTTGAACACAGCTACTTTATAAGTCTTGGCCGTGACCCTAAGCATTTTGTTTTCCAGTATTACCACCAGATACATGGTGCACGAAATTGTGATCTCAGGTAACGGCGTCAGAAACTCTGTACGCACGTCTTAATAAATCATTTTTCATTCACAACTTCGATACAACTAACCAGCAAGTGCACTGGGTCATCCAAGTAATAAACCTTACGTGAGTAAGGGTCGATCCCACGGAGATTGTTGGTATGAAGCAAGCTATGGTCACCTTGTAAATCTCAGTCAGGCGGATATAAAATAGTTATGGAGTTTTCGAAAATAATTAATAAAATAAGGATAGAAATACTTATGTATATCATTGGTGAGAATTTCAGATAAGTGTATAGAGATGCTTTCGTTCCTCTGAACCTCTGCTTTCCTGCTGTCTTCATCCAATCAGTCTTACTCATTTCCATGGCTGGCTTTATGTAAGGACATCACCGTTGTCAATGGCTACTTTTAATCCTCTCTGGAAAATGGTCCGATGCGCTGTCACTGCATGGCTAATCGTCTGGAGGCATCACCGTTGCCAATGGCTGCATCCTATCCTCTTGTGAAAATGGTCCAAATGCTCTGTCACAGCACGGCTAATCATCTGAGGTTCTCGATCATACTGGAATAGGATTCACCCTCCTTTTGCGTCTGTCACTACGCCCAGCACTCGCGAGTTTGAATTCCGTCACAGTCACTCAATCCCAGAGTCCTACTCGGAATACCACAGACAAGGTTTAGACTTTCCGGACTCTCATGAATGCCGCCATCAATCTAGCTTATACCACGAAGATTCTGATTAAGGGATCCAAGAGATACTCATTCAATCTAAGGTAGAACGGAAGTGGTTGTCAGGAACGCGTTTGTGGGAGAATGATGATGATTGTCATGTTCATCACATTCAGGTTAAAGTGCGAATGAATATCTTAGAAGCGGAATAAGTTGAATTGAATAGAAAAACAGTAGTACTTTGCATTAATCTTTGAGGAACAGCAGAGCTCCACACCTTAATCTATGGAGTGCAGAAACTCTACCGTATGAAAAATACATAAGTGTACATAGGGTAAGCATGGCCGAGTGGCCAGCCTCCCATGGAGGTCTAGAGATGTAAAAATAATCAAAAGATTATCTAATACAATAGTAAAAAGTCCTATTTATACTAAACTAGTTACTAGGGTTTACAGAAGTAAGTAATTGATGCATAAATCCACTTCCGGGGCCCACTTGGTGTGTGCTTGGGCAAATCTTGAATGTTACACGTGTAGAGGTCAATCTTGGAGTTGAACGCCAGGTCGTAACGTATTTCTGGCGTTCAACTCTGGTTTGTGACGTGTTTCTGGCGTTTAACTCCAGACAGCAGCGTAGAACTGGTGTTCAACGCCCTTTCACGTCATCTAAACTCGGCCAAAGTATGGACTATTATATATTGCTGGAAAGCCCTGGATGTCTACTTTCCAACGCAATTTGAAGCGCGCCATTTTGAGTTTTGTAGCTCCAGAAAATCCACTTTGAGTGTAGGGAGGTCAGAATCCAACAGCATCAGCAGTCCTTCTTTAACCTCTGAATCTGATTTTTGCTCAAGTTCCTCAATTTCAGCCAGAAAATACCTGAAATCACAGAAAAATACACAAACTCATAGTAAAGTCCAAAAATGTGAATTTAACATAAAAACTGATGAACACATCCCTAAAAGTAACTAGATTCTACTAAAAACATACTAAAAACAATGCCAAAAAGCGTATAAATTATCCTCTCATCACAACACCAAACTTAAATTGTTGCTTGTCCCCAAGCAACTGAAAATCAAATAGGATAAAAAAAAGAGAATATACTATAAATTCCAAACTATCAATGAAACATAGCTCCAATCAGATGAGCGGGACTTGTAGCTTTTTGCCTCTTGAATAGTTTTGGCATCTCACTTTATCCATTGAAGTTCAGAATGATTGGCATCTATAGGAACTCAGAGTTCAGATAGTGCTATTGATTCTCCTAGTTTAGTATGATGATTCTTGAACAAAGCTATTTTATGAGTCTTGGCCGTGGCCCTAAGCACTTTGTTTTCCAGTATTACCACCGGATACATAAATGCCATAGACACATAATTGGGTGAACCTTTTCTAATTGTGACTCAGCCTTGCTAAAGTCCCCAATTAGAGGTGTCCAGGGTTCTTAAGCACACTCTTCTTTTGCTTTGGACCTTGACTTTAACCGCTCAGTCTCAAGTTTTCACTTGACACCTTCACGCCACAAGCACATGGTTAGGGACAGCTTGATTTAGCCGCTTAGGCCAGGATTTTATTCCTTTAGGCCCTCCTATCCACTGATGCTCAAAGCCTTGGGATCCTTTTTATTACCCTTGCCTTTTGGTTTTAAGGGTTACTGGCTTTTTGCTCTTGCCTCTTGGTTTTAAGAGCTTTGGCTTTTTCTGCTTGCTTTTTCTTTTTCTTTCTATTTTTTTTCGCTATTTTTTTTTCTGCAAGCTTTATTCTTTGCTGCTTTTTCTTGCTTCAAGAATCATTTTTATGATTTTTCAGATTATCAAATAACATGTCTCCTTATCATCATTCTTTCAAAAGCCAACATATTTAACATTCTTAAACAACAACTTCAAAAGACATATGCACTGTTCAAGCATTCATTCAGAAAACAAGAAGCATTGTCACCACATCAATATAATTAAACTAAGTTCAAGCATAAATTCGAAACTCATATACTTCTTGTTCTTTTGAATTAAAACATTTTTTTTAAGAGAGGTGATGGATTCATAGGACATTCATAACTTTAAGACAAAGTTACTAAATACTAATGATCATGTAATGAAGACACAAACATGGATAAGCACTTAACAGAGAAAACAAAAAACAGAGAATGTAAGAACAAGGAATGAGTCCACCTTAGTGATGGTGGCGTTTCCTTCTTGAGGAACCAATGATGTCCTTGAGCTCTTCTATGTCTCTTCCTTGTCTTTGTTGCTCCTCTCTCATTGCTTTTTGATCTTCTCTAATTTCATGAAGGATGATGGAGTGCTCTTGATGTTCCACCTTTAATTGTCCCATGTTGGAACTTAATTCTCCTAGGGAGGTGTTGATTTGCTCCCAATAGTTTTGTGGAGGAAAATGCATTTGAGGCATTTCCGAGATCTCATGGTGATGAGCTTCATGCGTCTCTTGAGATCCATGAATGGGCTCTCTTGCTTGCTCCATCCTTTTCTTAGTGATGGGCTTCTCTTCCTCAATGGGAATGTCTCCTTCTATGGAAGCTCCAACTGAGTAACATAGATGGCAAATAAGATGAGGAAAAGCTAGCCTTGCCCCAAGAGAGGGCTTTTCGGCTATTTTATAGAGTTCAAGGGAGATGACTTCATGAACTTCTACTTCTTCTCCAATCATGATGCTATGGATCATGATGGCCCGATCCACAGTAACTTCAGATCGGTTGCTAGTAGGGATGATGGAGTGTTGGATGAACTCCAACCATCCTCTAGCCACAGGCTTGAGGTCCAGTCTTCTTAATTGAACCGGCTTGCCTTTGGAGTCAATCTTCCATTGAGCTCCTTCCACACATATGTCCATGAGGACTTGGTCCAACCTTTGATTAAAGTTGACCCTTCTAGTGTAGGGGCGTGCATCTCCTTGCATCATAGGCAAGTTAAACGCCAACCTCACATTTTTCAGACTAAAATCTAAGTATTTCCCCCAAACCATTGTAATATAATTCTTTGGGTTTGGGTTCTTACTTTGATCATGGTTCCTAGTGATCCATGCATTAGCATAGAACTCTCGAACCATTAGGATGCCAACTTGTTGGATGGGGTTTGTTAGAACTTCCCAACCTCTTCTTTGGATTTCATGTCGGATCTCCGGATACTCATTTCTCTTGAGTTTGAAAGGGACCTCGGGGATCAACTTTTTCTTGGCCACAACATCATAGAAGTGGTCTTGATGTGCTTTGGAGATGAATCTTTCCATCTCCCATGACTCGGAGGTGGAAGCTTTTGTCTTCCCTTTCCCTTTTCTAGAGGATTCTCCGGTTTTAGGTGCCATCAATGGTAATAGAAAAACAAAAAGCTTATGCTTTTACCACACCAAACTTAGAATATTGCTCGCCCTCGAGCAAGAGAAAAAAGAATAGATGAAGAAGAAGAAGAAATGGAGGAGAGTGAGAGAGAGAGATGTGTTTCGGCCAAGAAGGGGAAGAGAGGATTGTGTTCTGTGAAAATGAGGAAGAATAGAGGGCTATATATAGGGAAGGGAGGGGGGTAAGGTTCGGCCATAAGGGTGGGTTTTGGGTGGGAAATTGATTTTGAATTTTAAAGGTAGGTGGAGTTTATGAGGTAGGTTTATGGGGAAGAGTGGATGGATGTGAGTGGTGAAGTGGTGATAGGGAAGAGAGATTGAGGTGATTGGTGAAGAGTTTTGGGGAAAAGTATTTATGGGATTGTGTGAAAGAGGGGTGAGAAGAAGTGAGTGGAGGTAGGTGGGGATCCTGTAGGGTCCACAGATCCTGAGGTGATCCTGTGGGGTCCACAGATCCTGAGGTATTCAAGGATTTACAACCTTGCACCAAATTAGGCATGCAAAATGCCCTTGCACACAACTCTGGGCGTTCAGCACCAGATTGGTGCTTGTTCTGGGCGTTGAACGCCCATTTGTTGCCCATTTCTGGCGTTGAACTCCAGAACTATGCTTGTTCTGGGCGTTCAGCGCCAGCTCTTCTCCAGGGTGCAATTCTGGCGTTCAAACGCCCAAATGCTGCCCATTTTGGGTGTTCATCGCCAGAACCATGCTCTGTTCTGGCGTTGAACGTCAGCCAGATGCTTCTTATTGGCGTTTAAACGCCAGTAAGGTCTTTCTCCAGGGTGTGATTTTTCTTCTGCTATTTTTGATTCCGTTTTTAATTTTTATATTTATTTTGTGACTCCACATGATCATGAACCTAATAAAACATGAAAGAACAAGAAAAATAAAATTAGATAAATAAAAATTGGGTTGCCTCCCAACAAGCGCTTCTTTAATGTCAATAGCTTGACAGTGGGCTCTCATGGAGCCTCACATATGTTCAGAGCATTGTTGAGACTTCCCAACACCAAACTTAGAGTTTGGATATGGGAGTTCAACACCAAACTTAGAGTTTGGTTGTGGCCTCCCAACACCAAACTTAGAGTTTGACTGTGGGGGCTCTTGTTGACTCTGTTTTGAGAGAAGCTTACTGTGCCTCTTTTCCATGTTTACAGAAGGGTAACCTTGAGTTGTAAACACAAGGGAGTCCTCATTCAATTGAAGGACTAATTCACCTCTGTCAACATCAATCACAACTCTTGCTGTGGCTAGGAAAGGTCTTCCAAGGATGATGGATTCATCCTCATCCTTCCCAGTATCAAGGATTATGAAATCAGCAGGGATGTAAAGGCCTTCAACCTTTACTAACACGTCCTCTACTTGTCCATAAGCCTGTTTTCTTGAATTGTCTGCCATCTCTAATGAGATTTTAGTAGCTTGCACCCCAAAGATTCCCATTTTCTCTATTACAGAGAGGGGCATGAGGATTATCCCTGAACCAAGGTCACACAGAGCCTTTTCAAAGATCATGTTGCCTATGGTACAAGGTATTACGAACTTTCCAGGATCTTGTTTCTTCTGAGGCAATGTCAGTTGATCCAGATCACTTAGTTCATTGGTGAACAAGGGAGGTTCATCTTCCCAAGTCTCAATACCAAATAATTTGGCATTCAACTTCATGATTGCACCAAGGTACTTGGTAACTTGCTCTTCAGTAACATCCTAGGTGCACGAAATTGTGATCTCAGGAAACGGCGCCAAAAACTCTGTACGCACGTCTTAATAAATTATTTTTCATTCACAACTTCGATACAACTAACCAGCAAGTGCACTGAGTCGTCCAAGTAATAAACCTTACGTGAGTAAGGGTCGATCCCACGGAGATTGTTGGTATGAAGCAAGCTATGGTCACCTTGTAAATCTCAGTCAGGCGGATATAAAATAGTTATGGAGTTTTCAAAAATAAATAATAAAATAAAGATAGAAATACTTATGTATATCATTGGTGAGAATTTCAGATAAGCATATAGAGATGCATTCGTTCCTCTGAACTTCTGCTTTCCTGCTGTCTTCATCCAATCAATCCTACTCCTTTCCATGGCTGGCTTTATGTAAGGACATCACATTGTCAATGGCTACTTTTGATCCTCTCTGGAAAATGGTCCAATGCGCTGTCACTGCATGGCTAATCATCTGGAGGCATCACCCTTGTCAATGGCTGCATCTCATCCTCTTGTGAAAATGCTCCAAATGCTCTGTCACAGCACGGCTAATCATCTAAGGTTCTCGATCATACTGGAATAGGATTCACCCTCCTTTTGCGTCTGTCACTACGCCCAGCACTCGCAAGTTTGAAGTTCGTCACAGTCATTCAATCCCAGAGTCCTACTCGGAATACCACAGACAAGGTTTAGACTTTCCGGACTCTCATGAATGCCGCCATCAATCTAGCTTATACCACGAAGATTCTGATTAAGAGATCCAAGAGATACTCATTCAATCTAAGGTAGAACGGAAGTGGTTGTCAGGCACGCGTTCATAGGGAATGATGATGATTGTCACGTTCATCACATTCAGGTTGAAGTGCGAATGAATATCTTAGAAGTGGAATAAGTTGAATTGAATAGAAAAATAGTAGTACTTTGCATTAATCTTTGAGGAACAGCAGAGCTCCATACCTTAATCTATGGAGTGCAGAAACTCTACTGTTTGAAAATACATAAGTGAAAGGTTCAGGCATGGCCGAATGGCCAGCCCCCATGATCTAAGAACTAAGCGTCCCAAGATGTCTAATACAATAGTAAAAAGTCCTATTTATACTAAACTAGCTACTAGGGTTTACAGAAGTAAGTAATTGATGCATAAATCCACTTCCGGGACCCACTTGGTGTGTGCTTGGGCTGAGCTTGAATGTTACACGTGCAAAGGCTCTTTCTGGAGTTGAACGCCAGGTCGTAACGTATTTCTGGCGTTCAACTCTGGTTTGTGACGTGTTTCTGGCGTTTAACTCCAGACAGCAGCGCAGAACTGGCGTTCAATGCCCTTTAACGTCGTCTAAACTCAGCCAAAGTATGGACTATTATATATTTCTGGAAAGCCCTGGATGTCTACTTTCCAACGCAATTAGAAGCGCGCCATTTTGAGTTCTGTAGCTAAAGAAAATCCACTTTGAGTGAAGGAAGGTCAGAATCCAACAGCATCAGTAGTCCTTCTTCAACCTCTAAATCTGATTTTTGCTCAAGTCCCTCAATTTCAGCCAGAAAATACCTGAAATCACAGAAAAACACACAAACTCATAGTAAAGTCCAGAAATGTCAATTTAACATAAAAACTGATGAAAACATCCCTAAAAGTAACTAGATTCTACTAAAAACATACTAAAAACAATGCCAAAAAGCGTATAAAATATCCACTAATCACAACACCAAACTTAAATTGTTGCTTGACCCCAAGCAACTGAAAATCAAATAGGATAAAAAGAAGAGAATATACTATAAATTTCAAACTATCAATGAAACATAGCTCCAATTAAATGAGCGGGACTTGTAGCTTTTTGCCTCTTGAATAGTTTTGGCATCTCACTTTATCCATTGAAGTTCAGAATGATTGACATCTATAGGAACTCAGAGTTCAGATAGTGTTATTGATTCTCCTAGTTCAGTATGATGATTTTTGAACACAGCTATTTTATGAGTCTTGGCCGTGGCCCTAAGCACTTTGTTTTCCAGTATTACCACCGGATACATAAATGCCACAGACACATAATTGGGTGAACCTTTTCAGATTGTGACTCAGCTTTGCTAAAGTCCCCAATTAGAGGTGTCTAGGGTTCTTAAGCACACTCTTCTTTTGCTTTGGACCTTGACTTTAACCGCTCAGTCTCAAGTTTTCACTTGACACCTACACGCCACAAGCATATGGTTAGGGACAGCTTCGTTTAGCCGCTTAGGCCAGGATTTTATTCCTTTAGGCCCTCCTATCCACTGATGCTCAAAGCCTTGGGATCCTTTTTATTACCCTTGCCTTTTGGTTTTAAGGGTTACTGGCTTTTTGCTCTTGCCTCTTGGTTTTAAGAGCTTTTAGCTTTTTCTGCTTGCTTTTTCTTTTTATATTTTTTTCGCCTATATTTTTTTTTCTGCAAGCTTTGTTCTTTGCTGCTTTTTGTTGCTTCAAGAGTCATTTTTATGATTTTTCAGATTATCAAATAACATGTCTCCTTATCATCATTCTTTCAAGAGCCAACATATTTAACATTCTTTAACAACAACTTCAAAAGACATATGCACTGTTCAAGCATTCATTCAGAAAACAAGAAGCATTGTCACCACATCAATATAATTAAACTAAGTTCAAGGATAAATTCGAAACTCATGTACTTCTTATTCTTTTGAATTAAAATAGTTTTCATTTAAGAGAGGTGATGGATTCATAGGACATTCATAACTTTAAGACAAAGTTACTAAATACTAATGATCATGTAATGAAGACACAAACATGGATAAGCACTTAACAGAGAAAACGAAAAACAGAGAATGTAAGAACAAGGAATGAGTCCACCTTAGTGATGGTGGCGTTTCCTTCTTGAGGAACCAATGATGTCCTTGAGCTCTTCTATGTCTCTTCCTTGTCTTTGTTGCTCCTCCCTCATTGCTTTTTGATCTTCTCTTATTTCATGAAGGATGATGGAGTGCTCTTGATGTTCCACCCTTAGTTGTCCCATGTTGGAACTTACTTCTCCTAGGGAGGTGTTGATTTGCTCCCAATAGTTTTGTGGAGGAAAATGCATTTGAGGCATCTCCGGGATCTCATGGTGATGAGCTTCATGCGTCTCTTGAGATCCATGAATGGGCTCTCTTGCTTGCTCCATCCTTTTCTTAGTGATGGGCTTCTCTTCCTCAATGGGAATGTCTCCTTCTATGAAAGCTCCAGCTGAGTAACATAGATGGCAAATAAGATGAGGAAAAGCTAGCATTGCCCCAGGAGAGGGCTATTCGGCTATTTTGTAGAGTTCAAGGGAGATGACTTCATGAACTTCTACTTCTTCTCCAATCATGATGCTATGGATCATGATGGCCTGATCCACAGTAACTTCAGATCGGTTGCTAGTGGGGATGATGGAGCGTTGGATGAACTCCAACCATCCCCTTGCCACAGGCTTGAGGTCCAGTCTTCTTAATTGAACCGACTTGCCTTTGGAGTCAATCTTCCATTGAGATCCTTCCACACATATGTCCATGAGGACTTGGTCTAACCTTTGATTAAGGTTGACCCTTCTAGTGTAGGGGCGTGCATCTCCTTGCATTATAGGCAAGTTAAACGCCAACCTCACATTTTCCGGACTAAAATCTAAGTATTTCCCCCGAACCATTGTAATATAATTCTTTGGGTTTGGGTTCTTACTTTGATCATGGTTCCTAGTGATCCATGCATTGGCATAGAACTCTTGAACCATTAGGATGCCGACTTGTTGGATGGGGTTTGTTAGAACTTCCCAACCTCTTCTTTGGATTTCATGTCGGATCTCCGGATACTCATTCTTCTTGAGCTTGAAAGGGACCTCGGGGATCACCTTCTTCTTGACCACAACATCATAAAAGTGGTCTTGATGAGCTTTGGAGATGAATCTTTCCATCTCCCATGACTCGGAGGTGGAAGCTTTTGTCTTCCCTTTCCCTTTTCTAGAGGATTCTCCGGTCTTAGGTGCCATCAATGGTAATGGAAAAACAAAAAGCTTATGCTTTTACCACACCAAACTTAGAATATTGCTCACCCTCGAGCAAGAGAAGAAAGAATAGAAGAAGAAGAAATGAAGGAGAGGGAGAAGGGGTTGTGTTTCGGCCAAGAAGGGGAAGAGAGGGTTGTGTTGTGTGAAAATGAAGAAGAATGGAGGGCTTTATATAGGGAAGGGAGGGGGTAAGGTTCGGCCATAAGGGTGGGTTTTGGGTGGGGAAGTGATTTTAAATTTTGAAGGTAGGTGGAGTTTATGAGGTAGGTTTATGGGGAAGAGTGGATGGATATGAGTGGTGAAGTGGTGATAGGGAAGGGAGATTGAGGTGATTGGTGAAGAGTTTTGGGGAAGAGTGTTTATGGGATTGTGTGAAAGAGGGGTGAGAAGAAGTGAGTGGAGGTAGGTGGGGATCCTGTGGGGTCCACAGATCCTGAGGTGATCCTGTGGGGTCCACAGATCCTGAGGTGTTCAAGGATTTACAACCTTGCACCAACTTAGGCATGCAAAATGCCCTTGCACACAACTCTGGGCGTTCAGCGCCAGATTGATGCTTGTTCTGGGCGTTGAACACCCATTTGTTGCCCATTTCTGGCGTTGAACGCCAGAACTATGCCTGTTCTGGGCGTTCAGCGCCAGCTCTTCTCCAGGGTGCAATTCTGGCGTTCAAACGCCCAGATGCTGCCCATTTTGGGCGTTCAGTGCCAGAACCATGCTCTGTTCTGGCGTTGAACGCCAGCCAGATGCTTCTTACTGGCGTTTAAATGCCAGTGAGATCTTCCTCCAGGGTGTGATTTTTCTTCTGCTGTTTTTGTTTCCGTTCTCAATTTTATTTATTTATTTTGTGACTCCACATGATCATGTACCTATAAAGACATATAACTAATAAAAATATAGTTAAATAAAAATTGGGATGCCTCCCAACAAGCGCTTCTTTAATGTCAATAGCTTGACAGTGGGCTTTCATGGAGCCTCACAGATGTTCAGAGCATTGTTGAGACTCCCCAACACCAAACTTAGAGTTTGGACATGGGAGTTCAACACCAAACTTAGAGTTTGGTTGTGGTCTCCCAACACCAAACTTAGAGTTTGACTATGGGGGCTCTGGTTGACTCTGCAGTGAGAGAAGCTTTTTATGCTTCCTCTCCATGTTTACAGAAGGATGACCTCGAGTTTTAAACACAAGGGAGTCCTCATCCAATTGAAGGACTAGTTCACCTCTGTCAATATCAATCACAGCTCTTGTTGTGGCTAGGAAGGGTCTTCCAAGGATGATGGATTCATCATCATTCTTCCTAGTATCCAGGACTATGAAATCAGCAGGGATGTAAAGGCCTTCAACCTTTACTAACACGTCCTCTACTTGTCTATAAGCCTGTTTTCTTGAATTGTCTGCCATCTCTAATGAGATTTTAGCAGCTTGCACCCCATAGATTCCCAGTTTCTCTATTACAGAGAGGGGCATGAGGTTTATCCCTGACCCAAGGTGACATAGAGCCTTTTCAAAGGTCATGGTGCCTATGGTACAAGGTATTAAGAACTTTCCAGGATCCTGTTTCTTCTGAGGCAATGTCAGTTGATCCAGATCACTTAGTTTATTAGTGAACAAGGGAGGTTCATCTTCCCAAGTCTCAATACCAAATAATTTGGCATTCAGCTTCATGATTGCACCAAGGTACTTGGTAACTTGCTCTTCAGTAACATCCTCATTCTCTTCAGAAGAGGAATACTCATCAGAGCTCATGAATGGCATAAGGAGGTTTAATGGAATCTCTATGGTCTCTAAATGAGCCTCAGATTCCTTTGGTTCCTCAGAGGGAAACTCCTTATTGATCACTGGACGTCCCAGGAGGTCTTCCTCACTGGGATTCATGTCCTCAACCTCCCTTACTGGTTCGGCCATGGTAATTAATTCAATGTCCTTGCACTTTCCTTTTGGATTTTCTTCTGTATTGCTTGGAAGAGTACTAAGAGGGATTTCAGTGATCCTTTTACTCAGCTGGCCCACTTGTGCTTCCAAATTTCTAATGGAGGACCTTGTTTCATTCATGAAACTCACAGTGGCCTTAGATAGATCAGAGACTAAGTTTGCTAAATTAGAGGTATTTTGTTCAGAGTTCTCTGTCTGTGGCTGAGTGGATGATGGAAAAGGTTTACTATTGTTAAACCTATTTCTTCCACCATTATTAAAGCCTTGTTGAGGCTTTTGTTGATCCTTCCATGAGAAATTTGGGTGATTTCTCCATGAGAGGTTATAGGTGTTTCCATAAGGTTCACCCATATAATTTACCTCTGCTATTGCAGGGTTCTCAGGATCATAAGCTTCTTCTTCAGAAGATGCCTCTTGAGTACTGTTGGATGCAGCTTGCATTCCATTCAGACTCTTGAGAAATCATATTGACTTGCTGAGTCAATATTTTATTCTGAGCCAGTATGGCATTCAGAGTATCAATTTCAAGAACTCTCTTCTTCATAGGCATCCCATTACTCACAGGATTCCTCTCAGAAGTGTACATGAACTGGTTATTAGCAACCATGTCAATGAATTCTTGAGCTTCTGCAGGCATTTTCTTTAGGTGAATGGATCCACCTGCAGAGGTGTCCAATGACATTTTAGCTAATTCATACAGACCATCATAGAATATGTCCAGGATGGTCCATTCTGAAAGCATGTCAGAAGGACACTTTTTGGTCAGTTCTTTGTATCTCTCCCAAGCTTCATAGAGGGATTCACCTTCTTTCTGTCTGAAGGTCTGAACATCCACTCTAAGCTTACTCAGATTTTGAGGAGGAAAGAACTTGGCTAAGAAAGCCTTGACCAGCTTATCCCAAGAGTTCAGGCTATCCTTAGGTTGAGAGTCCAACCATACTCTAGCTCTGTCTCTTACAGCAAAAGGGAAAAGCATGAGCCTGTAGACTTCAGGATCTACTCCATTAGTCTTAACAGTATCACATATCTGCAAGAATTCAGTTAAGAATTGAAAAGGATCTTCATATGGAAGTCCATGAAACTTGCAGTTCTGCTGCATCAGAGAAACTAATTGAGGTTTCAGCTCAAAATTGTTTGCTCCAATGGCAGGAATGGAGATGCTTCTTCCATGTAAATTGGAATTAGGTGCAGTAAAGTCACCAAGCATCCTCCTTGCATTATTATTATTATTTTCGGCTGCCATCTCCTCTTCTTGTTCGAAAATTTCTGAAAGGTGCTTGCTGGATTGTTGTAATTTAGCTTCTCTTAGTTTCTTCTTCGGAGTCCTTTCAGGTTCTGGATCTGCTTCAACAAGAATGTTCTTGTCCTTGCTCCTTCTCATATAAAAAAGAGGGAACAGAAAAATAATAATAATAATAATAGGGATCCTTTTTACCACAGGTATAGAGGTTCCCCTGTGTGAGTAGAAGAAGAGAAGAAGAAAAGAATGTAATGTAAAGAAAGAAACACAAGGTTGAGGAGAGCAGAGAGAAGGAGAATTTTCGAAAATTATTTTTGAAAAAGAGTTAGTGATTTTTGAAAATAGTTTTTGAAAAAGGTTAGTAATTTTCGAAAATTAAAATCAAAAATTAAAATAATTAGTTAATTAAAAAGAAATTTTTGAAAAAGAGGGAGATATTTTCAAAAATTAGAGAGAGAGAGTTAGTTAGGTAGTTTTGAAAAAGATAAGAAACAAACAAAAAGTTAGTTAGTTAGTTGAAACAAATTTTGAAAATCAATTTTGAAAAGATAAGAAGATAAGAAGTTAGAAGGGATATTTTAAAATCAAATTTTTGAAAAAAATATGATTTTGAAAAGGATAAGATAAAAAGATATTTTTGAAAAGATATGATTGAAATTAGTTTTGAAAAAGATTTGATTTTTTAAAATCACAATTAATGACTTGATTCATAAGAAATCACAAGATATGATTCTAGAACTCAAAGTTTGAATCTTTCTTAACAAGTAAGTAACAAACTTGAAATTTTTGAATCAAAACATTAATTGATGATGATATTTTCGAAAATTATGTGATAAAGTTAAGAAAAAAATTTTTGAAAAAAATTTTTATAATTTTCGAAAATAAATAAGAAAAATGAAAAAGATTTTATTTTTGAAAAAGATTTTGAAAAAGATAAGATTTTTAAATTGAAAATTTGATTTGACTCATAAAAAATAACTAGATTTTAAAAATTTTTGAAAAAGTCAAATCTAATTTTCGAAATTTATGAGTGAAAAAGGGAAAGATATTTTTTTGATTTTTGAATTTTTAATGATGAGAGAGAAAAAATTAAAACATCATTTTCATGTTTTTCTCTTTTCTTTTTGGATCAAAACAAGGAATGCATGCAAGAACACTATGAATGTCAAGATGAACACCAAGAACACTTTGAAGATCAAGATGAACATCAAGACTTATTTTTGAAAATTTTTATATGCAAAGAAAATATGCAAGACACTAAACTTAGAAATCTTTCATGTTTAGACTCTATGGATGCAAAAATGCATATGAAAAACAAGAAAAGACACAAAACAAGAAAACATCAAGATCAAACAAGAAGACTTACCAAGAACACTTGAAGATCATGAAGAACACCATGAATGCATGATTTTTTCGAAAAAATTTATGCAAGATGAATATGCAATTGACACCAAACTTAAAAATTGACTCAAGACTCAAACAAGAAACATGAAAAATATTTTTGATTTTTATGATTTTCTAATTTTTTTTGTATTTTTCGAAAATTATTTGAAAAAGAAAAATAAGGATTCCAAAATTTTTAATATGAATTCCAGGAATCTAGCATTCTTATTCTAAAGCTCCAATCTGAGGGTTAGGCATGGCTTAATAGCCAGCCAAGCTTTAGTATGTAACATCAGAATATACTGCTCATTACTTATCAAATTAACTTGCCCCTATGCTGATGGTTGGAAGCCCCTATCCAAAAGAATTAGACATGGCTTTACAGCCAGCCAGGCTCCAACATGCTTCATGAAACTCTAGAATTCATTCTTAAAAAATTTAGAATAATTTTCGAAAACAGATGAGAAATTTTTGAAAGATTTTTTTTTTTGAAAAATTTTTTTGAAAACTTTTTGAAAACAAAATAAGAAGAAAATTACCCAATCTAAGCAACAAAATGAACCGTCAGTTGTCCAAACTCGAACAATCCCCGGCAACGGCGCCAAAAACATGGTGCACGAAATTGTGATCTCAGGCAACGGCGCCAAAAACTCTGTACGCACATCTTAATAAATTGTTTTTCATTCACAACTTCGATACAACTAACCAGCAAGTGCATTGGGTCATCCAAGTAATAAACCTTACGTGAGTAAGGGTCGATCCCACGGAGATTGTTGGTATGAAGCAAGCTATGGTCACCTTGTAAATCTCAGTCAGGCGGATATAAAATAGTTATCGAGTTTTCAAAAATAAATAATAAAATAAAGATAGAAATACTTCTGTATATCATTGGTGAGAATTTCAAATAAGCATATAGAGATGTATTCGTTCCTCTGAACTTCTGCTTTCCTGCTGTCTTCAATCAATCAATCCTACTCCTTTCCATGGCTGGCTTTATGTAAGGACATCACCATTGTCAATGGCTACTTTTGATCCTCTCTGGAAAATGGTTCGATGCGCTGTCACTGCATGGCTAATCGTCTGGAGGCATCACCCTTGCCAATGGCTGCATCCCATCCTTTTGTGAAAATGCTCCAAATGCTCTGTCACAGCACGGCTAATCATCTGAGGTTCTCGATCATACTGGAATAGGATTCACCCTCCTTTTGTGTCTGTCACTATGCCCAGCACTCGCGAGTTTGAAGTTCGTCACAGTCATTCAATCCCAGAGTCCTACTCGGAATACCACAGACAAGGTTTAGACTTTTTGGACTCTCATGAATGCCGTCATCAATCTAGCTTATACCACGAAGATTCTGATTAAGAGATCCAAGAGATACTCATTCAATCTAAGGTAGAACGGAAGTGGTTGTCAGGCACACGTTCATAGGGAATGATGATGATTGCACGTTCATCACATTCAGGTTGAAGTTAGAATGAATATCTTAGAAGTGGAATAAGTTGAATTGAATAGAAAAACAGTAGTACTTTGCATTAATCTTTGAGGAACAGCAGAGCTCCACACCTTAATCTATAGAGTGCAGAAACTCTACCGTTTGAAAATACATAAGTGAAAGGTTCAGGCATGGCCGAATGGCCAGCCCCCATGATCTAAGAACTAAGCATCCCAAGATGTCTAATACAATAGTAAAAAGTCCTATTTATACGAAACTAGCTACTAGGGTTTACAGAAGTAAGTAATTGATGCATAAATCCACTTCCGGGGCCCACTTGGTGTGTGCTTGGGCTGAGCTTGAATGTTACACGTACAGAGGCTCTTTCTGGAGTTGAACGCCAGGTTGTAACGTATTTCTGGCGTTCAACTCTGGTTTGTGACGTGTTTCTGGCGTTTAACTCCAGACAACAGCGTAGAACTGGCGTTCAACGCCCTTTTACGTCGTCTAAACTCAGCCAAAGTATAGACTATTATATATTGCTGGAAAGCCCTGGATGTCTATTTTCCAATGCAATTGGAAGCGTGCCATTTTGATTCTGTAGCTCCAGAAAATCCACTTTGAGTGCAGAGAGGTCAGAATCCAACAGCATCAGCAGTCCTTCTTCAACCTCTGAATCTGATTTTTACTCAAGTCCCTCAATTTTAGCCAGAAAATACCTGAAATCACAGAAAAACACACAAACTCATAGTAAAGTCCAGAAATGTGAATTTAACATAAAAACTGATGAAAACATCCCTAAAAGTAACTAGATTCTACTAAAAACATACTAAAAACAATGCTAAAAAGCATATAAATTATCCGCTCATCAATCCTCATTCTCTTCAGAAGAGGAATACTCATCAGAGCTCATGAATGGCATAAGGAGGTTTAATGGAATCTCTATGGTCTCTAAATGAGCCTCAGATTCCTTTGGTTCCTCAGAGGGAAACTCCTTATTGATCACTGGACGTCCCAGGAGGTCTTCCTCACTGGGATTCACGTCCTCAACCTCCCTTACTTGTTCGGCCATGGTAATTAATTCAATGACCTTGCACTCTTCTTTTGGATTTTCCTCTGTATTGCTTGGGAGAGTACTAGGAGGGATTTCAGTGATCCTTTTACTCAGCTGGCCCACTTGTGCTTCCAAATTTCTAATGGAGGACCTTGTTTCATTCATGAAACTCACAGTGGCCTTAGATAGATCAGAGACTAAGTTTGCTAAATTAGAGGTATTTTGTTCAGAGTTCTCTGTCTGTTGCTGAGTGGATGATGGAAAAGGCTTGCTATTGCTAAACCTGTTTCTTCCACCATTATTAAAGCCTTGTTGAGGCTTTTGATCCTTCCATGAGAGATTTGGGTGATTTCTCCATGAGGGGTTATAGGTGTTTCCATAAGGTTCACCCATGTAATTCACCTCTGCTATTGTAGGGTTTTCAGGATCATAAGCTTCTTCTTCAGAAGATGCCTCTTGAGTACTGTTGGATGCAGCTTGCATTCCATTCAGACTCTGAGAAATCATATTGACTTGCTGAGTCAATATTTTATTCTGAGCCAATATGGCATTCAGAGTATCAATTTCAAGAACTCTCTTCTTCTGAGGCGTCCTATTACTCACAGGATTCCTCTCAGAGGTGTACATGAACTGGTTATTAGCAACCATGTCAATGAGTTCTTGAGCTTCTGCAGGCGTTTTCTTTAGGTGAATGGATCCACCTGCAGAAGTATCCAATGACATCTTAGCTAATTCAGACAGACCATCATAGAATATTTCCAGGATGGTCCATTCTGAAAGCATGTCAGAAGGACACTTTTTGGTCAGTTCTTTGTATCTCTCCCAAGCTTCATAGAGGGATTCACCTTCTTTCTGTCTGAAGTTCTGAACATCCACTCTAAGCTTACTCAGCTTTTGAGGAGGAAAGAACTTGGCTAAGAAAGCCTTGACCAGCTTATCCCAAGAGTTCAGGCTATCCTTAGGTTGAGAGTCCAACCATACTCTAGCTCTGTCTCTTACAGCAAAAGGGAAAAGCATGAGCCTGTAGACTTCAGGATCTACTCCATTAGTCTTAACAGTATCACATATCTGCAAGAATTCAGTTAAGAATTGAAAAGGATCTTCAGATGGAAGTCCATGAAACTTGCAGTTCTGCTGCATCAGAGAAACTAATTGAGGTTTCAGCTCAAAATTGTTTGCTCCAATGGCAGGAATGGAGATGCTTCTTCCATGTAAATTGGAATTAGGTGCAGTAAAGTCACCAAGCATCCTCCTTGCATTATTATTATTATTTTCGGCTGCCATATCCTCTCCTTGTTCGAAAATTTCTGAAAGGTGCTTGCTGGATTGTTGTAATTTAGCTTCTCTTAGTTTTCTCTTCAGAGTCCTTTCAGGTTCTGGATCTGCTTCAACAAGAATGTTCTTGTCCTTGCTCCTGCTCATATGAAAAAGAGGGACAGAAAAATAATAATAATAATAGGGATCCTTTTTACCTAAGTATAGAGGTCCCTGTGTGAGTAGAAGAAAAGAAGAGTAATGTAAAGAAAGAAACACAAGGGTGAGGAGAGCAGAGATATGAGATGAGAGAGAAAAGGAATTTTTTGAAAATTATTTTTTTAAAAAGAGTTAGTGATTTTCGAAAATGGTTTTGAAAAAGGTTAGTAATTTTTCGAAAATTAAAATCAAAAATTAAAATAATTAGTTAATTAAAAAGAAATTTTGAAAAAGAGGGAAGATATTTTCGAAAATTAGAGAGAGAGGGAGTTAGTTAGGTAGTTTTGAAAAAGATAAGAAACAAACAAAAAGTTAGTTAGTTAGTTGAAACAAATTTGAAAATCAATTTTGAAAAGATAAGAAGATAAGAAGTTAGAAAGGATATTTTAAAATCAAATTTTGAAAAAGATAAGATAAAGAGATATTTTTGAAAAGATATGATTGAAATTAGTTTTGAAAAAGATTTGATTTTTTAAAATCACAATTAATGACTTGATTCACAAGAAATCACAAGATATGATTCTAGAACTAAAAGTTTGAATCTTTCTTAACAAGTAAGTAACAAACTTGAAATTTTTGAACCAAAACATTAATT
The DNA here is from genome assembly GCF_059453495.1 of Arachis ipaensis. Taxonomy (NCBI): domain Eukaryota; kingdom Viridiplantae; phylum Streptophyta; class Magnoliopsida; order Fabales; family Fabaceae; genus Arachis; species Arachis ipaensis. Next base: position 108,427,221 of record NC_142441.1, on the reverse strand, counting down.
GATAATGTTATTTTCGAAAATTATGATATAAAATTAAGAAAAAGATTTTTGAAAATTATTTTTAAAATTTTTGAAAATAAATAAGAAAAATAAAAAAGATTTGATTTTTGAAAAAGATTCTGAAAAAGATAGGATTTTCAAATTGAAAAATTGATTTGACTCATAAGAAACAACTCGATTTTAAAAATTTTAAAAAAGTCAATTCAAATTTTCGAATTTGATGAGAAGAAAAAGGGAAAGATATTTTTTTTATTTTTGAATTTTTAATGATGAAAGAGAAAAAAATTAAAACATCATTTTTCATGTTTTTCTCTTTTCTTTTTGGATCAAAACAAGGAATGCATGCAAGAACACTATGAATATCAAGATGAACACCAAGAACACTTTGAAGATCAAGATGAACATCAAGACTTATTTTTGAAAATTTTTATATGCAAAGAAAACATGCAAGACACCAAACTTAGAAATCTTTCATGTTTAGACTCTATGGATGCAAAAATGCATATGAAAAACAAGAAAAGACACAAAACAAGAAAACATCAAGATTAAACAAGAAGACTTACCAAGAACAACTTGAAGATCATGAAGAACACTATGAATGCATGATTTTTTCGAAAAATGCAAGATGAACATGCAATTGACACCAAACTTGAAATTGACTCAAGACTCAAATAAGAAACACAAAATATTTTTGATTTTTTTTTTATTTTCTAATTTTTTTTGGTTTTTTTTTCAAAAATTATATGAAAAAGAAAAATAAGGATTCCAAAATTTTTAATATGAATTCCAGGAATCTTGTACTCTTAGTTTAAAGCTCCAATCTAAGGGTTAGGCATGGCTTACTAGCCAGCCAAGCTTTAGAAGATATTGATACTTTTCATGTATAGAGCAACTAAGTGTGTGAGAATCAACAAGCTCTTGTGATGATAAGTTGAAACCCCAGTCCAAAAGATTAGATATGGCTTACAGCCAGCCAGGATTCAACAAATCATCATGAAACACTAGAATTCATTCTTAAAAATTCTAAAGAAAAATATATTTTTGAAAAGATTTATTTTTAAATTTTTTTTCAAAAACAAGGGAAAATTTTTGAAAGATTTTAGAAATTTTTTTGAAAATAAAACAAAAAAAATTACCTAATCTGAGCAACAAGATGAACCGTCAGTTGTCCAAACTCGAACAATCCCCGGCAACGGCGCCAAAAACTTGGTGCACAAAATTGTCATCTCAGGTAATGGCGCCAGAAACTCTGTACGCACGTCTTAATAAATTATTTTTCATTCACAACTTCGATACAACTAACCAGCAAGTGCACTGGGTCGTCCAAGTAATAAACCTTACGTGAGTAAGGGTCGATCCCACGGAGATTGTTGGTATGAAGCAAGCTATGGTCACCTTGTAAATCTCAGTCAGGCGGATATAAAATAGTTATGGAGTTTTCGAAAATAATTAATAAAATAAGGATAGAAATACTTATGTATATCATTGGTGAGAATTTTAGATAAGTGTATAGAGATGCTTTTGTTCCTCTGAACCTTTGCTTTCCTGCTGTCTTCATCCAATCAGTCTTACTCCTTTCCATGGCTGGCTTTATGTAAGGACATCACCGTTGTCAATGGCTACTTTTAATCCTCTCTGGAAAATGGTCCGATGCGCTGTCACTGCATGGCTAATCGTCTGGAGGTTCTCGATCATACTGGAATAGGATTCACCATCCTTTTGCGTCTGTCACTACGCCCAGAACTCGCGAGTTTGAAGCTCGTCACAGCCATCCCTTCCCGGATCCTACTCGGAATACCACAGACAAGGTTTAGACTTTCCGGATCTCAAGAACGGTCATCCATGGGTTCTAACTTATACCACGAAGATTCTGATTAAGAAATCCAAGAGATACTCATTCAATCGAAGGTAGAACGAAAGTGGTTGTCAGGCACACGTTCATAGGGAATGATGATGAGTGTCACGATCATCACATTCATGTTGAAGTGCGAATGAATATCTTAGAAGCGGAATAAGTTGAATTGAATAGAAAAACAGTAGTACTTTGTATTAATTCATGAGGAACAGCAGAGCTCCACACCTTAATCTATGGTGTGTAGAAACTCTACCGTTGAAAATACATAAGTGATGAAGGTTCAGGCATGGCCGAATGGCCACCCCCCCCCCCCCCTAAAGGTCTAAGATAGCATAAAACTAATCCAAGATGATTCGAAGATGTAAATACAATAGTAAAAAGTCCTATTTATACTAGACTAGCTACTAGGGTTTACAGAAGTAAGTAATTGATGCAGAAATCCACTTCCGGGCCCACTTGGTGTGTGCTTGGGCTGAGCTTGAAGTTTACACGTGGAGAGGTCATTCTTGGAGTTGAACACCAGTTTGTAACATGTTTCTGGCGTTGAACTCCACTTTGCAACATGTTTCTGGCGCTGAACGCCAGACTGCAACATGAAACTGGCGTTCAACGCCAGTTTGTGTCATCTAAACTCGGGCAAAGTATAGACTATTATATATTTCTGGAAAGCCCTGGATGTCTACTTTCCAAAGCAATTGGAAGCGCGCTATTTGGAGTTCTGTAGCTCCAGAAAATCTACTTTGAGTGCAGGGAGGTCAGAATCCATCAGCATCTGCAGTCCTTCTTCAACCTCTGAATCTGATTTTTGCTCAGGTCCCTTAATTTCAGCCAGAAAATACCTGAAATCATAGAAAAACACACAAAATCATAGTAAAGTCCAGAAATGTGATTTTTAATTAAAACTAATAAAAATATAATGAAAACTAATTAAATCATACTAAAAACATACTAAAAACAATGCCAAAAAGCGTATAAATTATCCACTCATCACAACACCAAACTTAAATTGTTGCTTGTCCCCAAGCAACTGAAAATCAAATAGGATAAAAAGAAGAGAATATACTATACATTCCAAAATATCAATGAAACTTAGCCCCAATCAGATGAGCGGGACTTGTAGCTTTTTGCCTCTTGAATAGTTTTGGCATCTCACTTTATCCATTGAAGTTCAGAATGATTGGCATCTATAGGAACTCAGAGTTCAGATAGTGTTATTGATTCTCCTAGTTCAGTATGTTGATTCTTGAACACAGCTACTTTATGAGTCTTGGCCTTGGCCCTAAGCACTTTGTTTTCCAGTATTACCACCGGATACATAAATGCCACAGACACATAACTGGGTGAACCTTTTCAGATTGTGACTCAGCTTTGCTAAAGTCTCCAATTAGAGGTGTCCAGGGTTCTTAAGCACACTCTTTTTTTGCTTTGGACCTTGACTTTAACCGCTCAGTCTCAAGTTTTCACTTGACACCTTCACGCCACAAGCACATGGTTAGGGACAGCTTGGTTTAGCCGCTTAGGCCTGGATTTTATTCCTTTAGGCCCTCCTATCCACTGATGCTCAAAGCCTTGGATCCCTTTTATTACCCTTGCCTTTTGGTTTTAAGGGTTATTGGCTTTTTGCTCTTGCCTTTTGGTTTTAAGAACTTTTGGCTTTTTCTGCTTGCTTTTCCTTTTTCCCATTTTTTTCGCTATTTTTTCACATTTTGTTTCTGCAAGCTTTTGTATTCACTGATTTTTTTTGCTTTAAGAATCATTTTTATGATTTTTCAGATTATAAAATAACATGTCTCCTTTTCATCATTCTTTCAAGAGCCAACATATTTAACATTCATAAACATCAACTTCAAAAGACATATGCACTGTTCAAGCATTCATTCAGAAAACAAAAAGTATTGTCACCACATCAAAATAATTAAACTAGTTTCAAGGATGAATTCGAAACCATGTATTTCTTGTTCTTTTGTAATTAAATCATTTTTCATTTAAGAGAGGTGATGGATTCCTATTCACTACTTTAAGGCATAGACACTTAGATACTAATGATCATGTAATAAGACACAAACATAATTAAACATTTAACATAAGAAAACGAAAAACAGAAAATTTAAGAACAAGGAATGAGTCCACCTTAGTGATGGTGGTGTTTTCTTCTTGAGGAACCAATGATGTCCTTGAGCTCTTCTCTGTCTCTTCCTTGTATTTGTTGCTCCTCCCTCATTGCTTTTTGATCTTCTTTAATTTCATGAAGGATGATGGAGTGCTCTTGATGTTCCACCCTTAGTTGCTCCCAATAATTGTGTGGAGGAAAATGTATCCCCTGAGGTATCTCAAGGATCTCTTGATTTGCAGTCAAATATTCTACCACTGAGCTATAGACCCTTGAGATGAATCTCTCCATCTCCTATGACTTGGAGGTGGAAGCTTTTGTTTTGCCTTTCCTCTTTCTAGAGGTTTCTCTGGCCTTAGGTGCCATCAATGGTTATGAAAAAACAAAAAAAAAAGCTATGCTTTTACCACACCAAACTTAGAATGTTGCTCGCCCTCGAGCAAAAGAAGAAAGAATAGTAGAAGAAGAAGAAGATATGGAGGGGATGGAGGAATGTGTGTATTCGGCTATATGGGTGGGCTTGGGTGGGAAAGAGATTTTGAATTTTGAAGGTAGGTTGGGTGTATGGATGTGAGTGGTGAATGGAAAACAGAAGGGATGACTGTGAATGGAGAGAGAGAGGGTGATATAGGATTATAAGGAGGGAAGGTGAGTGGAGGTATGTGGGGATCCTGTGGGGTCCACAGATCCTGTGGGGTCCACAGATCCTGAGGTGTCAAGGATTTACATCCCTGCACCAATTAGGCAAGTAAAATGCCTTTGCATGCAATTCTGGCGTTTAAACGCTGAATTGATGCTTGTTCTGGGCATTCAACGCCCAGATGCAGCATGTTTCTGGCGTTGAACGCCAGTTCTATGCTTGTTTCTGGCGTTCAGCGCCAGCTCTTCTCAGGGTGCATTCCTGGCGTTTGAACGCCAGGATGTTGCTTGTTTCTGGCGTTCAACGCCAGTTTCATGCTCCGTTCTGGCATTAAACGCCAGTAAGCCCTTCCTCCAGGGTGTTCTGTTTTCAATGCTATTTTTCATTCTGTTTTTGAATTTTTTTTGTAGTTTTTGTGACTCTATATGATCATCAACCTAGTAAATCATGAAATAACAAAGAGAAAATAAAACAAAATATATTAAATAACATTGGGTTGCCTCCCAACAAGCGCTTCTTTAATGTCAATAGCTTGACAGTGGGCTCTCACTGAGCCACACAGGTGATCAGGTCAATTTTATAGACTCCTGACACCAAACTTAGAGTTTGGATATGGGAGTTCAACACCAAACTTAGAGTTTGGCTGAGGCCTCCCAACACCAAACTTAGAATTTGATTGTGGGGGCTTTAGTTGACTCTGTAGTGAGAGAAGCTTTTCATGCTTCCTCTCCATGGTTACAGAAGGAGATCCTTGAGTTTTAAACACAAGGTTATCCTTATTTAGTTGAAGGATCAATTCTCCTCTGTCCACATCAATCACAGCTCTTGCTGTGGCTAGGAAGGGTCTTCCAAGGATGATGGATTCATCATCCTCCTTCCCAGTATCTAGGATTATGAAATCAACAAGGATGTAAAGGTCTTCAACCTTTACTAACATGTCTTCTACTAGTCCATAAGCCTGCTTTCTTGAGTTGTCTGCCATCTTTAGTGAGATTCTGACAGCTTGCACCTCAAAGATTCCCAATTTCTCCATTATAGAGAGGGGCATGAGGTTTATCCCTAACCCAAGGTCACATAGAGCCTTTTCAAAGGTCATGGTGCCTATGGTACAAGGTAATAAGAACTTTCCAGGATCCTGTTTCTTCTGAGGCAATGTCAGTTGCTCCAGATCACTCAGTTCATTGGTGAGCAAGGGAGGTTCATCTTCCCAAGTCTCATTACCAAATAATTTGGCATTCAGTTTCATGATAGCACCAAGGTACTTGGCAAATTGCTATTCAGTAACATCTTCATTCTCTTCAGAAGAAGAATACTCATCAGAGCTCATGAATGGCATAAGGATGTTTAATGGAATCTCTATGGTCTCCAGATGAGCCTCAGAGTCCTTTGGTTCCGCAGAGGAAAACTCCTTATTGATCACTGGACATCCCAGGAGGTCTTCCTCACTGGGATTCACGTCCTCCTCCTCTTTTGTGGTTTCGGCCATGATGGTCATTTCAATGGCCTTGCACTCTCCTTTTGGATTTTCTTCTGTATTGCTTGGGAGAGTACTAGGAGGGGTTTCAGTGATCCTTTTACTCAGTTGGCCTACTTGTGCTTCCAAATTTCTAATGGAGGACCTTATTTTATTCATGAAACTTAGAGTGGCCTTAGATAGATCAGAGACTATATTTGCCAAGCTAGATGGAGTCTGCTCAAAACTCTCTGTCTTTTGCTGAGTGGATGATGGAAAAGGCTTGCTATTGTTAAACCTGTTTCTTCCACCATTATTAAAGCCTTGTTGAAGCTTTTGTTGATCCTTCCATGAGAGATTTGGGTGATTTCTCCATAAGGAATTATAGGTGTTTTCATAGGATTCACCCATGTAATTCACCTCTGCTATTGTAGGGTTCCCAGGATCATAAGCTTCTTCTTCAGAAGATGCCTCTTGAGTACTGTTGGATGCAGCTTGCATTCCATTCAGACTCTGAGAAATCATATTGACTTGCTGAGTTAATATTTTATTCTGAGCCAATATGGCATTCAAAATATCAATTTCAAGAACTCCCTTCTTTTGAGGCGTCCCATTACTCACAGGATTCCTCTCAGAAGTGTACATGAACTGGTTATTAGCAACCATGTCAATGAGTTCTTGAGTTTCTGCAGGCGTTTTCTTTAGGTGAATGGATCCACCTGCAGAAGTATCCAATGACATCTTAGCTAATTCAGACAGACCATCATAGAATATATCCAGGATGGTCCATTCTGAAAGCATGTCAGAATGACACTTTTTGGTCAGTTGCTTATATCTCTCCCAAGCTTCATAGAGGGATTCACCTTCTTTCTGTCTGAAGGTTTGAACATCCACTCTAAGCTTGCTCAGCTTTTGAGGAGGAAAGAACTTGGCTAAGAAAGTCATGACCAGCTTATCCCAAGAGTTCAGGCTATCTTTGGGTTGAGAGTCCAACCACACTCTAGTTCTGTCTCTTACAGCAAACGGGAAAAGCATAAGCCTGTAGACCTCGGGGTCAACCCCATTGGTCTTAACAGTATCACAGATTTGTAAGAACTCAGTTAAGAACTGAAAAGGATCTTCAGATGGAAGTCCATGAAACTTGCAGTTCTGTTGCATCAGAGAAACTAATTGAGGTTTCAGCTCAAAATTGTTTGCTCCAATGGCAGGAATGGTGATGCTTCTTCCATGTAAATTGGAATTAGGTGCAGTAAAGTCACCAAGCATCCTCCTTGCATTATTATTATTTTTGGCTGCCATCTCCTCTTCTTGTTCGAAAATTCCTGTAAGGTTGTCTCTGGATTGTTGTATTTTAACTTCTCTTAGTTTCCTTTTCAGAGTCCTTTCAGGTTCAGGATCTGCTTCAACAAGAATATTTTTGTCCTTGCTCCTGCTCATATGACAAAGAAGGGAATAACAAAGAAAATATGGAATCCTCTATGTCATAGTATAGAGATTCCTTTGTGTGAGTAGAAGAAGAAAAGAATGTAATGTAAAGGAGAGAAGAGGAAAAACTCGAACACAGAGAGGGAGGTGGTGTTCGAATTTTTTGGATGGAAGATAAGTGTTAGTAGATGAATAAATAAATAGAATAAGATGAGAGAGAGAAGTTTTCGAAAATAAATTTTAAAAAGGAGTTAATGATTTTCGAAAATTAAAGGAAGAATAAAATTAAAATTAAAATTTAAAACAATTAATTAATTAAAAAGAATTTTTGAAAAAGAGGGAGGTATTTTCGAAAATTTAAGAGAAATTGAATTAGTTAGGTAGTTTTGAAAAAGATATGATTGAAATAAAAAAGGGATATGATTGAAACAAAAAGATATGATTGATTGAAACTTATTTTGAAAAAGATTTGAAAAAGAAATTTAAAAAGATTTAATTTTGAAAATTAAAGTTGATTACTTGACTAACAATAAACTAAAAGATAAGATTTTAAAATTTAAAGGTTGAACCTTTCTTAATAGGCAAGTAACAACTTAATATTTTTGAATCAATCACATTAATTGTTGATAATATCTTCGAAAATTATGAGATAGAATTAAGAAAAAGATTTTTGAAAAATATTTTTATAATTTTTGAAAATAAATAAGAAAAAATGAAAAAGATTTGATTTTTAAAAAAGATTTTGAAAAAGATAGGATTTTCAAATTGAAAATTTGATTTGACTCATAAGAAACAACTAAATTTTAAAAAGTTTTAAAAAAGTCAACTCAAATTTTCGAAAATTTATGAGTGAAAAAGGGAAAGATATTTTTTTGATTTTTGAATTTTTAATGATGAGAGAGAAAAACACAAAATTGACTCAATGCATGAAAATTTTGGATCAAAACATGTGATGCATGCAAGAACACTATGAATGTCAAGATGATCACCTAGAACTTATTTTTGAAAATTTTTAAGAAAAAAAACATGCAAGACACCAAACTTAAAGATTTTTAATTTTTAGACACTAAGAATTCAAGAACGCATATGAAAAACAACAAAAGACATAAAAAAAGAAAACATGAAGATCAAACAAGAAGACTGGCCAAGAACAACTTGAAGATCATGAAGAACACTATGAATGCATGAATTTTCGAAAATTTTTAGAAAAATTAAAAAAGATGCAATTGAAACCAAACATACAAATTGACACTAGACTCAAACAAGAAACACAAAAAATATTTTTGATTTTATCATTTTGTAAATTTTTTTGTATTTTTCGAGAATTAATTGGGAAAAACGAAAAAGAAGAAAATATATATATTTTTTTTCAAAAATTTATTTTAAGAAAAACGAAAACAGAAAAATTTTTGAAAAAGTTTTTGAAAACCAAATAAAAGTTGAAACAAGAAGAAAATTACCTAATCTGAGCAACAAGATGAACCGTCAGTTGTCCAAACTCGAACAATCCCCGGCAACGGCGCCAAAAACTTGGTGTGCGAAATCGTGATCTTTACTTCCTTGATAACGGCGCTAAAAACTTCATACGCACGTTCATATTCTTAATTTTGTTTCACAACTTCGTACAACTAACCAGCAAGTGCAGTGGGTCGTCCAAGTAATAAACCTTACGTGAGTAAGGCTCGATCCCACGGAGATTGTCGGTATGAAGCAAGCTATGGTCACCTTGTAAATCTCAGTCAGGTGGATTGATGCCAAGGCATCTTAGGCTAGTTTCACTAGTATTTTTCTGTTAGTTTTAGTGGTTTTATGCATTTTCTTGAGCTTAAAGTAACCAAGAATGGTTAAAAGAATAACAAAGCAATGAACCATCCAAACAATATGATTTTGATGCAAATTCCATGAGTTTTAGTTATATTACTTGAATGCTATGAATGGAAGATTTCTCATGAAATTTTGCAAGACTTTGATGCATTTGTTTGGATGATTTCAGGGAAGAAGAGGCTAAGCAAGGAAGCAACAAAATCAATAAAGGAAGCTTGAATATCACATGTGGAGTTTAAGTTCCAGTTTAAGCCTAAACTGGAGCTTAAACGCCAGAATCATGAAGGCTAAGAAATGCTGGAATTGAAGTTTAACCTCCAGTTTAACCTTAAACTGGAGGTTAAACGCCAGAATGGGAAAAGCACCAGGGAGCCATTTCCACGTTTAAGCTCCAGTTTGACCTCAAACTGGAGCTTAAACGTGTTCGACCAAGAACTCTCCTCCAGGGTTGCTCTCTCCATTTCCACGTTTAAGCTCCAGTTTGACCTCAAACTGGAGCTTAAACGTGTTCGACACCTCCAGGGCTACCCTTCTAAGCTTCCACGTTTAACCTCCAGTTTAACCTTAAACTGGAGGTTAAACGTGTTCGACCTCCAGGATGCCTCCTTCCATTTCCACGTTTAACCTCCAGTTTAACCTTAAACTGGAGGTTAAACGTGTTCGACCTCCAGGGCTGCCCTTCCTATATCCACGTTTAAGCTTCAGTTTAACCTTAAACTGAAGCTTAAACGTGTTCGACTACATGACTCTCCAGGGCTGCCTTCTTCCATTTCCACGTTTAAGCTTCAGTTTAACCTTAAACTGAAGCTTAAACGTGCTTCTACAAAAGGCCTCACTGGAAGTGTCTGGCGTTTAAAGTGCAGTTTAAGCTTAAACTGCAACTTAAACGCCACTCTTGGAAAAGGTTTCTGGACCAAAAATATTGTGGTTTAAGTTAGTATTTGAGCACAAACATTAACTTAAACTTATTCTGGTATGAAACCCAATTGAATATCATGGTTTATGGGATTGGGCCTGAAGGATTGATGAGTCTGAAATTTCAATTTATTGAGTCATGTGCCATTATTTGATTATCACTAAGTTGGCTCAATGAATCTTACAGAATTTGGATCAGCAGCCTCATCAAGATTATGGATCATAAACCCAAAGCAAAAGGAAAGCAGGGAGAGGCCTCAAAGCCCAAGAAACACAACAGAAGCTCAATATAGAAAGTGTATAAATAGGATAGAATTTAAGTTAGAAAGTAACTTTTGGAACTTTTACTTTTGCATTTAGCTAGTTTTCGTTTCTTTGTAATTGAATTCAGAGCTATGACTCACTAAACCCCCTTTCATTGGGTTAGGGAGCTCTATTGTAATTCAATGAATCAATAATAGTTTATCTTCTTCTTCAATCTTTTCTCTTGAATTTTGTTAGAAAGCTTCTCGATCTAATTCCATTGGGTAGTTGTCTTGGGAAAGAAACTACCCATAATTGGAATCCTTCGGAACCTTGGGAAAGGAATGGAGGATTCATGCTAGAGAAGCTTTCTCACAGTGAATTGGATTGGGGTTTGGATGGATATTGTGACATGTAATCCTACCAAATTGTGGTTCATGAAACTGTGTGGTATAATCAGTGATCGAGCATCATCTCTTCTTATGAACATTTAAACCAAGGGATTGGGAATTTGTTTGTTTTTAGAGAGAATTGGTGAGCCAAGGGATTGGGATCCAATCATATAAGATTGCCAAGCAAAATTTAATGAATGCATTGGTTGAGGAAGAGATATACATGTTTTGATTCGGAGATCTCAATATCTCCTAACACCCAATGAATTCCCCATTTCTGATTTCCATCTTCTCTTTACATTCTGCAACTCAATTCATGCAATCACCCCCATTCCCTTTTAATTTCAGCAATTTAGTTTCTGCTCTTTAATTCATGCAATTTAAGATTCCGCCATTTCAATTTCTTGTCATTTACTTTTCCCGCCAATTTTACATTCCGCAATTCTCATCTCAATTTTGATTCCGCTCAACTAGAACACACTTCTAATCCGAATTGCTCACTCAACCAATCCTTGTGGGATTCGACCTCACTCTATTGTGAGTTTTTACTTGACGATAACCGGTGCACTTGCCGGAAGGAATTTTGCCGATCGTGCAATTTCCTAAATCGTAGCATAACTAGTTTATGCAACATCATGGATTCAACTGATTAGAGAGTTTTAATGATTAAAAGATAAATAAAACGTAAAATAAAGATAGAGGTACTTATGTAATTCATTGGTGAGAACTTCAGATAAGCGTATAGAGATGCTTTCGTTCCTCATGAACCTCTACTTTCCTGCTGTCTTCATCCAATCAATCCTACTCCTTTCCATGGCAAGCCTTGTGTAGGGCATCACCGTTGTCAATGGCTACTTCCCATCCTCTCTGTGAAAATGGTCTGATGCGCTGTCACTGCATGGCTAATCATCTGGAGGTTCTCGATCATACTGGAATAGGATTCACCATCCTTTTGCGTCTGTCACTACGCCCAGCACTCGCGAGTTTGAAGCTCGTCACAGCCATCCCTTCCCGGATCCTACTCGGAATACCCCAGACAAGGTTTAGACTTTCCGAATCTCAAGAATGGTCATCCATGGGTTCTAACTTATACCACAAAGATTCTGATTAAGAAATCCAAGAGATACTCATTCAATCGAAGGTAGAACGAAAGTGGTTGTCAGGCACACGTTCATAGGGAATGATGATGAGTGTCACGATCATCACATTCATGTTGAAATGCGAATGAATATCTTAGAAGCGGAATAAGTTGAATTGAATAGAAAAACAGTAGTACTTTGTATTAATTCATGAGGAACAGCAGAGCTCCACACCTTAATCTATAGTGTGTATAAACTCTACCGTTGAAAATACATAAGTGATGAAGGTTCAGGCATGGCCGAATGGCCAGCCCCCCCTAAAGGTCTAAGATAGCATAAAACTAATCCAAGATTATCCAAAGATGTAAATACAATAGTAAAAAGTCCTATTTATACTAGACTAGCTACTAGGGTTTACAGAAGTAAGTAATTGATGCAGAAATCCACTTCCGGGGCCCACTTGGTGTGTGCTTGGGCTGAGCTTGAAGTTTACACGTGGAGAGGTCATTCTTGGAGTTGAACGCCAGTTTGTAACGTGTTTCTGGCGTTGAACTCCACTTTGCAACTTGTTTCTGGCGTTGAACGCCAAACTGCAACATAGAACTGGCGTTCAATGCCAGTTTGCATCGTCTAAACTCGGGAAAAGTATGGACTATTATATATTTCTGGAAAGCCCCAGATGTCTACTTTCCAACGCAATTGGAAGCGCTCTAGTTGGAGTTCTGTAGCTCCAGAAAATCTACTTTGAGTACAGGGAGGTCAGAATCCATCAGCATCTGCAGTCCATCTTCAACCTCTGAATCTGATTTTTGCTCAGGTCCCTCAATTTCAGCCAGAAAATACCTGAAATCACAGAAAAACACACAAACTCATAGTAAAGTCTAGAAATGTGATTTTTAATTAAAAACTAATAAAAATATAATGAAAACTAATTAAATCATACTAAAAATATACTAAAAACAATGCCAAAAAGCGTATAAATTATCCGCTCATCAAGTCCACAGATCTTGAGGTGTCAAGGATTACTCATCCCTGCACCAATTAGGCGTGCAAAATGCCCTCTGCTGCCAATCCTGGCGTTAAACGCCAGTAGGCTTCTCCTCCAGGGTGTGCTGTTTTTCATTCTGTTTTTTAGTTTGTTTTCAATTGTTTTTGTGACTTCACATGATCATCAACCTACAGAAAACATAAAATAACAATGGAAAATAGAAATTCAACACAGATAAGTAAAATTGGGTTGTCTCCCAACAAGCGCTTCTTTAATGTCAGTAGCTTAACAGTGGGCTCTCATGGAGCCTCACAAATACTCAAAGCATGATGATGGCCTCTCAACACCAAACTTAGAGTTTGGTTGTGGGCTCCCAACACCAAACTTAGAGTTTGAATGTGGGGATTCTGTTTGACTCTACATTGAGAGAAGCTTTTCATGCTTCCTCTCCATGGTTACAGAGGGAGATCCTTGAGCTTTAAACACAAGGGAGTCCTCATTCACTTGAAGGACCAATTTTCCTCTGTCAACATCAATCATAGCTTTTGCTGTGGCTAAGAAGGGTCTGCCAAGGATGATGGATTCATCCATACACTTCCCAGTGTCTAGGATTATGAAATGAGCAGGGATGTAGTGGCCTTCAACCTTTACCAAGACATCCTCTACAAGTCCATAAGCCTGTTTTCTTGAATTGTCTGCTATCTCTAGTGAGATTTTTGCAGCTTGTACCTCAAGGATTCCTAGCTTCTCCATTACAGAGAGAGGCATGAGGTTTATACTTGACCCTAGGTCACACAAAGCCTTCTCAAAGGTCATGATGCCTATGGTACAAGGTATTGAGAACTTTCCAGGATCTTGTCTCTTCAGAGGTAATTTCTGCCTAGTCAAGTCATCCAGTTCTTTGGTGAGCAAGGGGGGTTCATCCCCCAAGTCTCATTACCAAATAGCTTGGCATTTAGCTTCATGATTGCTCCAAGGTACTGAGCAACTTGTTCTTCAGTAACATCTTCATCCTCTTCAGAGGAAGAATACTCATCAGAGCTCATGAATGGAAAAAGTAAATTCAATGGAATCTCTATGCTCTCAGTGTGAGCCTCAGATTCCTATGGTTCCTCATTAGGGAACTCCTTGGAGGCCAGTGGACGTCCATTGAGGTCTTCCTCAGTGGAGATCACTGCCTCTTCCTCCTCTCCAGGTTCGGCCGTGTGGGTTATGTTGATGGCCTTGCACTCTCCTTTTGGATTCTCTTCTGTATTGCTTGGAAGAGTACTAAGAGGGAGTTCAGTAACTTTCTTACTCAGTTGACCCACTTGTGCCTCTAAATTTCTAATGGAGGACCTTGTTTCAGTCATGAAACTTTGAGTGGTTTTAATTAAATCAGAGACTACAGTTGCTAATTCAGAGTGGTTCTGCTTAGAATTTTCTGTTTGTTGCTGAGAAGATGATGGAAAAGGTTTGCTATTGCTAAACCTATTTCTTCCACCATTATTGTTGTTAAAGCCTTGTTGAGGCCTCTGTTGATCCTTCCATGAGAGGTTTGGATGATTTCTCCATGAAGGATTATAGGTGTTTCCATAGGATTCTCCCATGTAATTCACCTCTTCCATTGCTGGGTTCTCAGGATCATAAGCTTCTTCTTCAGATGAAGCTTCTTTGGTACTGACTGTTGCTGCTTGCATTCCAGACAAACTCTGAGAAATCATATTGACTTACTGAGTCAATATTTTGTTCTAAGCCAATATGGCATTCAGAGTATCAATCTCAAGAACTCCTTTCTTCTGACTTGTCCCATTATTCACAGGATTCCTTTCAGAGGTGTACAATAATTGGTTATTTGCAACCATTTCAATGAGTTCCTGAGCTTCTGTAGGCGTCTTCTTCTGATGAAGAGATCCTCCAGCAGAGCTGTCCAATGACATCTTAGACAGTTCAGACAGACCATCATAGAAGATACCTATGATGCTCCATTCCGAAAGCATGTCAGAAGGACACCTTCTGATCAATTGCTTGTATCTTTTCCAAGCTTCATAGAGGGATTCACCTTCCTTCTGTCTGAAGGTTTGGACTTCCACTCTAAGCTTGCTCAGTTTTTGAGGTGGAAAGAACTTTGCCAAGAAGGCATTGACTAGCTTTTCCCAAGAGTTCAGGCTTTCTTTAGGTTGTGAATCCAACCATGTTCTAGCTCTGTCTCTTACAGCAAAGGGAAAGAGCATAAGCTTGTAGACCTCGGGATCAACCCCATTTGTCTTGACAGTGTCACAGATTTGCAACAATTCATCCAAGAATTGATGAGGATCTTCCAATGGAAGTCCATGAAACTTGCAATTCTGTTGCATCAGAGAAACTAATTGAGGCTTAAGCTCAAAGTTTTTTGCTCCAATGGCAGGGATAGAGATGCTTCTCCCATAAAAGTCGGGAGTAGGTGCAGTAAAGTCACCAAGCACCTTCCTTGCATTGTTGGCATTGTTGTTGTTTTCGGCTACCATGGCTTCTTCTTGTTTGAAGAGTTCTGTTAGGTCCTCTATAGAGAGTTGTACTTTAGCTTCTCTTAGCTTTCTCTTCAAGGTCCTTTCAGGTTCAGGATCAGCTTCAACAAGAATGCCTTTGTCCTTGCTCCTGCTCATATAAAAAGAGAGAAGAAGAAAGTATGGAATCCTCTATGTCAAAGTATAGAGATTCCTTGAGGTGTCAGAGGAAAATAAAAATAGAAGGATGAGGTAGAGAAGAGAGAATTCGAACTTATCAAGAGGGATAGAGTTCGAATTGCTGATAATAGAGAAGTGTTAGTCCTTTAAATAGAAGGATTTGAGAAGAGGGGAAGAATTTTCGAAATTAAAGTAAAACGATTTTGAAATAATTAAAAGAAATTTTGAAAATTTGGTAAGTGATTTTCGAAAACTAAGATTGGGAAAGAAATTAAGTGATTTTTGGAAAAGATTTTGAAATTAGAAATCATAAAGATATGATTGAAAATTAATTTTGAAAAAGATGTGATTGAAAAGACATGATTGAGAAGATATGATTGAGAATCAAGTTTAAAAGAGGAAAGCTTTTAAAATTAAAGTTGATTACTTGACCAACAAGAAATTGAGAGATATGATTCTAGAATTAAAACTTTTGATCCTTTCTTAATAGGCAAGTAACAACCTAAAAATTTTGAATTAAATCACTAATTGTAACAAGAATTTTCGAAAATAGTAATAAATAAAAAAAATTGAAAAGAAATTGATTTTGAAAAGATATGATTGAAAAGATATGATTTGAAAAAGATTTGATTTTGAAAAATTATGAAAATTTGGAAAAGATTTGAATTAAAAACAAAATCTTCCCTCTAGTGACCTCCTGGCGTTAAATGCCCAGAATGGCATCCATTCTGGCGTTTAACGCCCAAAATGCTACCCTGGCTGGCGTTTAAACGCCAGTTTTCCTTCTTCACTGGGCATTTTAAACGCCCAGCTTTTTCTGTGTAATTCCTCTGCTGCATGTTCTGAATCTTCAATTCTCTGTGTTATTGGCTTGAAAAGACATAATTTTGAACATTTTTGAATTTTTAATGATGAGAAATAATAAAGACTGCACTAAGATCAAATAAACAATGCATGCAAGACACCAAACTTAGAAGTTTGTATACTAAAGACTATAACAATTTGAAAATGCATGCAAGAAACAACAAAAGACACAAAATAAGAGAAATTAAAGATCAGAGCAATGAAATCATCAAGAACAACTTGAAGATCAATGAAGAACATAATGCATATATTCGAAAAATGCAAGAAGAATAAAGACATGCAATTGACACCAAACTTAAAATTAGACACTAAACTCAAACAAGAAACATAAAATATTTTTTATTTTAAGATTTTGTAAATTTTTTGTGATTTTTCGAAAATTATATGGAAAAGAAAATAAAGGGATTCAAAACTTTTAATAAGAATTCCAGGAATCATGCAATGTTAGTCTAAAACTCCGGTCTAGGAATTAGACATGGCTTACTAGCCAGCCAAGCTTTCAGTAAAAGCTTCGGTCCAAAACACTAGACATGGCCAATGGCCAGCCAAGCTTTAGCAAATCATTACGTTCAACAGCAAGATTGATAGAAATCAACAAGCCCTTGTGATGATAAGTTGAAACCTCGGTCCAAAAGATTAGACATGGCTTCTCAGCCAGCCAGATTTCAACAAATCATCATGAAACTCTAGAATTCATTCTTAAAAACTCTGAAGAACAGAATAGAAATTTTTTTTTTGTATTTTTGAAAAAAAAAATTTCGAAAATAAAAAGTAAAAAGCTTAAACATAAAATAAAATTACCTAATCTAAGCAACAAAATTAACCGTCAGTTGTCCAAACTCGAACAATCCCCGGCAACGGCGCCAAAAACTTGGTGCACAAAATTGTGATCATCAATGGCGCCATTATCATGGTACGCACAATTGTAATCTCAACTCTTCGTCACAACTCCGCATAACTAACCAGCAAGTGCACTGGGTCATGATAAACCACTATTTTATAGTTTATCTTGTACTTAATTGAGTGATTTTTATCTACTCTTTACCCACTTATTCATACTATTTGCATGGTTTTACATTTGCCTTCCTAATTATGTGCTTTGATTGAAAACATGCTTCTTTGACCTTTATATTGCTAATATTAATCCTCTCTTATCATCATTAGATGCCTTGATATGTGTGTTAAGTAATTTCAGAGATTACAGGGCAGGAATGACTTAGAGGATGGAAAGGAAGCATGCAAAAGTGGAAGGAATACAAGAAGTTGGAGAAATTGCTAAGTTGTCCAGCCTGACCTCTTCGCACTCAAACGACTATAACTTTAGCTACAGAGGTCCAAACGATGCGGTTCCAGTTGCGATGGAAAGCTAACGTCCGGGGCTTCGATTTGACATATGATATGCTATAGTTCCCCTGATGCTAGGTGATGCGACCGCGTGATCCATGCGGCCACGTCGCAGTGACGGAAATTCAGCATGGCAAAATTCAAAACCAGCGAATTCTGGACTGTTTTTGACCCAGTTTGCAGCCCAGAAAATACATATTAGAGGCTATAAAGTGGGGGAATACATCCATTCAGGAGGAGGCTCTCAAAATTCACAATTTTAAGAGTAGATGTAGTTTTTAGAGAGAGATGTTCTCTCCTCTCTCTTAGGATTAGCATTTAGGATTTCTCTTAGTTTAGGAGTGACTCTCAATCCCAGGTTCTTTATTTTTATTTATTTTTCCAATTTAATTTATGAACTCTTCCATGTTACATTTGATGTCTTTATTAGAGTTAATTGAGGTATTCCAGACTTATGATTGCTTTCTTTAATTTATTAAAGTTCTCGATTTATCCAAATTATTTTCATTCAAGTAGAATTTCTCCCCTTTTGGCTTTGGTTAAATAATTGGTGACTCTTGAGTTATCAAACTCATTGTTGATTGAGAATTGGAATTCTTCAAGAATTAATTCATCCACTTAACTTACCTTCATAGTTAGAGGTTAATAAAGTGGGAGAATAATCCAATTCTCATTACAATTGATAAGGATAACTGGGATAGGACCTCCAGTCTTTATACCTTGCCAAGAGTTTATTTTATTATTACTATTTTATTTTATTCTTTTTGTGCAACATACTGCTTCCTTACTTCCAAAACCCCCAATTTACAATCTTCATAACCAATAATAAGAACATACCTCCCTGCAATTCCTTGAGAAGACGACCCGAGGTTTGAATACTTCGGTTATCAATTTATTTAGGGATTTATTACTTGTGACAACCAAAACGTTTGTACGAAGGGATTTTTGTCGGTTTAGAGACTATATCTACAACGCCACTGTTTTTATGACATTCTTTACTGGCAAAAATCCTAACGTCAATCGTCCAAGTAATAAACCTTACGTGAGTAAGGGTCGATCCCACGGAGACTGTCGGCTTGAAGCAAGCTATGGTCATCTTGTAAATCTCAGTCAGGCAGATTCAAATGGTTATGGAGAATTGATAATTAAAATATGAATAAAACATAAAATAAAGATAGAAATACGTATGTAATTCATTGGTGAGAATTTCAGATAAGCGTATGAAGATGCTTTGTTCCTTCTGAACCTCTGCTTTCCTATTGCCTTCTTCCAATCATTCATACTCCTTTCCATGGCAAGCTGTATGTTGGGTTTCACCGTTGTCAATGGCTACCTCCCGTCCTCTCAGTGAAAATGTTCAAAATGCGCTGTCACCGCACGGCTAATCATCTGTTGGTTCTCGATCATGTTGGAATAGGATCCATTAATCCTTTTGCATCTGTCACTACGCCCAACACTCGCGAGTTTGAAGCTCGTCACAGTCATCCCTTCCCAGATCCCAATCGGAATACCACAGACAAGGTTTAGACTTTTCGGATCTCAAGAATGACCACCAATTGATTCTAGCCTATACCACGAAGGTTTTAATCTTATATTAGAAACCCAAGAGATACACATTCAAGCTTGTTTGCATGTAAAACGGAAGTGGTTGTCAGGCACGCGTTCATAGGTGAGAATGGTGATGAGTGTCACGGATCATCACATTCATCAGGTTAAAGAACGAGTGTATATCTTAGAGAAGAAGTAGGCGTGAGTTGAATAGAAAAATAATAGTACTTTGCATTAATTCATGAGGAACAGCAGAGCTCCACACCTTAATCTATGGTGTGTAGAAACTCTACCGTTGAAAATACATAAGAACAAAAGGTCTAGGCATGGCCGAATGGCCAGCCTCCCAAAGCGTGAACATACAAGTTCCAAGATGAAAAGTATGATCCAGTGTGTAAAATACAATAGCAAAAGGTCCTATTTGTAGAAAACTAGTAACCTAGGGTTTACAGAAATGAGTAAATGATGCAGAATCCACTTCCGGGCCCACTTGGTGTGTGCTTGGGCTGAGCATTGAAACTTTCACGTGTAGAGACTTTTGTTGGAGTTAAACGCCAGCTTTTGTGCCAGTTTGGGCGTTTAACTCCAGCTTTCATGCCAGTTCTAGCGTTTTGATGCCAGAATTTCTATGCTGACTTGGAATGCCGGTTTGAGCCATCAAATCTCAGGCAAAATATGAACTATTATATATTTCTGGAAAGCCCAGGATGTCTATTTTTCAACGCAATTGAGAGCGTGCCAATTGAGCTTCTATAGCTCCAAAAAATCCACTTTGAGTGCAGAGAGGTCAGAATCCAACAGCATCTGCAGTCCTTTTTCAGCCTCTGAATCAGATTTTTGCTCAAGTCCCTCAATTTCAGCCAGAAAATACCTAAAATCACAGAAAAACACACAAACTCATAGTAAAGTCCAGAAATTTGATTTTTATTTAAAAACTAATAAAAACATAATAAAAACTAACTAAAACATATTAAAAACATACTAAAAATAATGCCAAAAAGCGTATAAATTATCCGCTCATCACTTGCCCTCAAGCAAAAGAAAGGAAAGGGGAGAGAGAGGAGGAGAGGCAAATTCGAATGGTTGAGAGATGGGGATGGCCAAATGTGTATTTATAAGTGGAGGGGAGGGATTTCGAAAATTTTGAAAAAGATATGACATAAAGATATGATTGGTGGAAGAAAATAGAGTCAAAAAAGATGAGATTTTTAAATGGAAAAGATATAGAGGTTAAATCTAAAAATGTGTTTATGCATCTAAGAATTAAGAGATGATATGATGAGTAGGAAAAGATTTGGAAAGAAATTGAAAAGATACTTGAGTTTTTGAAGAAGATTTGGGAAGGATTTGAAAGAAATTTTAAAAGAGATTTAGAAAATTGTTGAATTTTTGAAAATTGAGGGTGAATGATGAAAGTTTGAAACATGTTTATACAGAAAATTATGAGTCAAAACATGAAAATTTGAAAAATTTTGAAGTGGAAAACAAAATCCTCCCCCCTGTCTTTCTGGCGTTTAACGCCCATATGTTGGCCATTGTGGGCGTTTAACGCCCAGCCAGGTACCCTGGCTGGCGTTAAACGCCAGAAATCTTTTGTTACTGCGTGTTTTTCTGAACGCCCAGGATGCTGCAATTCTGGCGTTAAACGCCCAGAATGGTACCCATGTACCATTCTAGCGTTTAACGCCCAAAATGGTATCTTTACTGGCGTTTTCTTGCCAGTGAGCTCCTTTTCTCTGCTTTTTGCGCTGAATCCTTCTGTAACTCTGTGAATTCCTACAATTTGATGATTAATCTTGAAGAGAATTTATATTAAACTTCTCTAAGTATTAAGTAAAACAAATAACTTGCTAATGGCTGGGTTGCCTCCCAGCAAGCGCTTCTTTATTGTCTTTAGCTGGACCTTGACTGAGCTTTATTCAAGCCTCAGTTTTGAGCATTCTTGCTCAAAATTACTTTCAAGATAATGTTTTATTCTCTGTCCATTAACAATGAAATTTTTGTCAGAGTCAAAATCCTGAAGCTCAACATATCCATATGGTGATACACTTGTAATTCATATGGTCTCCTCCACCGGGATTTCAATTTCCTGGGGAATAGTCTGAGCCTAGAGTTAAATAGCAGAACCTTCTGTCCTGGTTTAAAGACTCTAGATGACAGTTTCTTGTCATGCCACTTTTTTGCTTTCTCCTTATAAATTTTTGCATTTTCAAAAGTATTGAGTCTGAATTCCTCTAGCTCATTCAGCTGGAGCAATCTTTTCTATCCAGCTAACTTGGCATCCAGGTTTAGGAATCTGGTTGCCCAATAGGCCTTATGTTCCAGTTCCACGGGCAGATGACAGGCCTTGCCATACACAAGCTGGTAGGGAGAGGTTCCTATAGGAGTCTTGAATGCTGTTCTGTATGCCCACAGAGCATCATCCAAGATTTTTGCCCAATCCTTTCTACGAGCAATTACAGTCCGTTCCAGGATTCTTTTTAGTTCTCTATTAGAGACTTCAGCCTACCCATTTGTCTGTGGGTGATATGAAGTTGCTACTTTGTGGCTAATTCCATATCGGACCATAGCAGAATATAGCTGTTTATTGCAGAAATGAGTGCCCCCGTCATTGATTAATACTCTGGGGATGCCAAATCTGCTGAAGATATGTTTCTAGAGGAATTTCAGCACGGTCTTAGTATCGTTAGTGGGTGTGGCAATTGCTTCTACCCATTTATATACATAGTCTACTGCCACCATAATGTAAATGTTTGAGTATGATGGTGGGAAAGGACCCATGAAGTCAATACCCCATACATCAAACAACTCAGTCTCTAAGATCCCTTGTTGAGGCATGGCATAACCATGGGGCAAGTTGTCAGCTCTTTGGCAACTGTCACAGTTACGCACAAACTCTCGGGCATCTCTATAGAGAGTAGGCCAGTAGAAGCCACATTGGAGGACCTTAGTGGCTGTTCGCTCACCTCCGAAATATCCTCCATATTGCCATAGGATCTTTTATGCCTCTTCTCTGGGTACGCATCTGCGGATCATTCCGTCTGCACATCTCTTAAAGAGATATGGTTCATCCCATAAGTAGTACTTTGCATCGGAAATTAGTTTTTTCGTTTGCACTCTGCTGTACTCCTTGGGTATGAACCTCACAGCTTTATAATTTGTAATGTCTGCAAACCATGGTGCTTCCTGAATGGCGAAGAGTTGCTCATCAGGAAAGGTCTCAGATATCTCAGTAGGAGGGAGGGACGCCCCTGCTACTGGTTCTATCCGGGATAGGTGATCAGCTACCTGGTTCTCTGCTCCTTTTCTGTCTCTTATTTCTATATCAAACTCTTGCAGAAGCAACACCCATCTTATGAGTCTGGGTTTTGAATCCTGCTTTGTGAGTAGGTATTTAAGAGCAGCATGGTCAGTATACACAATCACCTTTGAACCTACTAAATAGGATCGAAACTTGTCAATGGCATAAACTACTGCAAGCACACTACAAGAAAATGGAATATTTGTAACAAAAATTTTGTAACAAATTTAAAATTGTTACAAAAAATTATTTTTTTGTAACAAAAATTAGTAATTGTTACATAATAATAATGTTTCGTAACAACAATATAATTTGTTACAAAACATTTTATTATTTTGTAACAACTTAATTTTTTTGTTACAAATTATATTGGCTTTTGTAACGAATCGGTGTTTTGTTGCAAAATTTTATAATATTTTGTAACAAAAGATAAAGTTGTTGCAAAAGTTCAAAATATTTTGTAACAAAATATCCATTTGTTTCAAAAACTCTAATTATTTTGTAACAAAAAATTAATTTGTCACAAAATTTAATATTATTTGTAACAAGTTATTTGTTTGTCACAAAATACAAGAAGTTTTGTAACAAAAAAAATTATTTTAAAATGTTAAAATCTTTAAGATAATTTTATTTTGGTTCAAAAATTTAATTTTTAAAATATTATTTGTATTAATTAATTATTTTTTATAAAAATTAAAGATTAAATGATTAATTTTTAAACATTGTATATATTATTTTATATTGTTTATAAAATTAATATATAATTTTTACTAATAATCAAGTCTTCAATGTTGACAAAAATTAATTTTTTAAATTAAAAAAGTTAATTGTTAAACATAAATAAAAATAGTTAAAATTTAAAAATAAAAACAAATATAAAAAATAAAAACCCTTATTCTAACCCTCACTAATAAAAGATAATCTAATTTACACACACTTTTCAAACTCTAATCCTAATTCTTGCCATTTTTCTTAATGTAATTTTATTAATTAAGATTCTTATGTAATTTTATTATAATTTAATATTTTGCATGATAGAGATTAAAATTCAATAATAAAAGAATTATATAGTTTAATTTAAGTAATTTCTATTATGAATAAATTATAGTTTATTTTATTAATTTAAATTCTTTATTTTTAAAAATTAATCTAAAGTAATTAAATTAATTTTATGAATATTTAGAGTTAAGTTAATTAATATTTTTTTGAATTTTATTATAATTGGTTATTTTATATAAATTGAAATTAAATTTTTGATAATAAAAAAATAATGAAGAGTTAAATAATTTAAATTAAATAATTAATATTTTGAGTTTAAACAATACTTTATAAAGTATAATTAATATATTTATTTTATAATTTAAATTAAAAATAATTATTAAAAATGAATAATATATTAATAAATTGTGTTGTTAAATATTTTAATAAAATATATTTAATTTTAAAATTATTATTCCATCATTTAATTTTATCAAAATATCTATTTTATTCATTTTTCTTTATAAAAACTCAACTCTAAATTTTCAAATAAAAAACCTTAATTTTCAATTAAATCCTAAACCTAATCCCCCTTCCCCTTTAACCTAATAGGCTACACACACACAAACACACCACAGAAAACATAGGAAAGAGAGAGGGTTCGATGAATAGCTGCGCCGGGAGAAGAGAGGAGAAGGGGGATGCCGCCGACGGAAAAGGGGACTGCTGCCGCCATCACATGCCTCGCCGTTGCCGTTGATTTTGCCGGGAGAAGATGCGTGGAGAGAAGAGCCGTGGGTCAGGCCAGAGATTGCCGAGGGAGAGCGAGCTGCTGTCGCGTCTGCTGCAGGCTCGCCATCGTCGCCATCATGGAGCCGTGAGGAGGCCGTTACCGGTGTGAGCTTGCGGAGGGAGAGAGGGAGCCCGCGAAGTCACTGCTGAGCCGCCGTTGATGCGAGGAACAGAACACGCGAGAGGGGTTCGAGGCTACGCTGTTAGCTGCTTTTGAATCCGAAGAACAGAACCTCTTCTGCTTCTGCTGTCATGCCATCGTCTGTCCCTCTGGATGTCGCTGCTTTTGAATCGTGTCCTGTCACTCGGATACCACTGCTATGAAGAAGCATTGATAAGGAAGAAGCACAAACCCTCCACCAGCAATACCACTGCTATGAAGAGGATGATGATGAATCCTTATGAGTATCACCACGATCTGGGTTAGTTTCCTCTTTTTCCCTATTTGTTAGTTATGACTGCCAACTGTTTGATAGAATGATGGATTTCCTTTGTTAATTACTTGCATTTTGTATAAGTTGCTAGAAAGAACAGCTAGTGCTGTATTAATTTGTGTCTATTATATAAAATGCATAGTACAGTAATATTATTACTGCTGTTGATGCAATCTGTGATTGATTTATTTCAGGTATGAATTAGACACTTATAACTGACAATCTTATTGTGGGATCCCAACCACAGAAACCTGAAGACATCAATCACCTCAACAAGGAAGGTGTGACATACATTCTGAATTTGCAGCAAGATAAGGATGTAGAATATTGGGGAATAGACTTGAAGTCGATAAAAAGGAGGTGTCACGAACTCGATGTTCGAAATATGAGGAGGCCGGTAAGTAAGAAAGTTGCAAGCCTGCATTTCAGTCAATTTTGTTGAGAAAATAGACTCCCACTCTGAATTTTATAAAAGTATATACAACAATGCCAACTTATCTTGCTTAATGGCATTGTCATGAGATAGAAATTTTAATTTTTCCTATCTGGTGAATACAATGTATGGCTAAGTCAAGGATCCATATACTTTTGGTGCAATTGACATTGCACTTTAAATGTGTTAGAAAACCTTTTTCTGAAAGAGTTGTGAGTTTGTTAAATGCTTTGCTTGCTTTTCTGAGACTGGATTATAATTCATAACTTGATATATAATCTTTGGAATCCATGCCTGATGAGATAACAGCTTCCCTTATATAATGTAGCTTAGTGTATTCAATTGATGGTGGAGTAATGTGTGACCGTGACTTATATGGAAAGAAGGATATAGAGTGTTGATCTTGATGTGGCCCTGAAATCAGGAATAGGCTTTGAACTTTTGAGATAATTTTGGACTCAGATATATAATGGAGATAGAATAGAATAGGATTCTATCTTTTGACACCAAAAGCTGCATTCTTATTCAATGCAAAAGCTGATGTAGATGGGGGGTGACATGTACTGCCACTAAGAATGATGTAGATGTTTTGATGGCTGCATATGCATTTCGTCTTAAAATTTTGCATGAAAGGGGACTTAATCTGTTAAACAAGGAAGGTATGGGCTTCCACTACTTATATGAATTTGATGACTTATTGAAAATCTTACTTCAATTCTACTTATTAAACCATTTAACATGCAGCAGGAAATGATCAAGCAAAGCGTGTTCATTCTACTGACAAGAAACTCTCTATTCTTAGATGATTCATATATTATTAGTATAGCTTAATTGTATATAGATCTATTTATTATATTTTACATGTGTCATGGTTGATAAATGATAAATGTCCTATTATTTGGTTTGATAAATTTGGTTGTGTATTGGATGAGACATAAGTTGTGAATTGGTTGTTTTTGTTGGAACCATAGATGGTGAAAATATCCAAGTTTTAGGGGAGGTTTTGTCAAAATTTTTCTAAACATTTTAGATAAAACTTAATGGAAAAAATTATAATTAGTGTTATATCTTGTTTCTAATTTTTTGTTTCGTTTTTTCTTTTTTACAGGAGTGCTGAAATGGTGACCACATGCTACCTTGAGGGCTCAAGAATATTTTGATTGATAGAGAGACTAATCTATGTTAGAACTTTTAACTTTTGGTTGAACTTATGCAAGACATATAACTTATCAATGTACTTACTAATGTTATTTTGTTTGAAAACAATTTTAACTAAAAGGATCTTGTTTGATTATGTATGTTTTTGCATATTATATAGATGTAGACTTGCTTATTAAAATAGTTAATATATTAGTTAATTTAAAAAATAATTTAGTAAATTATGCATGCAATTTGTATTAAAAAAATATTACAAAATAATTAATCTGCTTTTGTAACTAAAGAAAAAAAATAATACAAAATCATGTTACATTTTGTAACAAAATTTTTTGATAGGAAAAAATAGATTGTTACCAAAAATACTTTGAAGATCAAAATTTGTTACCACTTTTGTAACGGCTTCGGGTTTTTTGTATCAGAAAAAATTGTTACAAAATATCATATTGAATTGTAACAGTTCCATTTTTTGTTACAAAAACTTTTTGTAACGGGACTTACTGCAACGGCCTCTTTTTTTGTTACAAAAAACTTTTGTTTCAAAATTTTGACGTTTTGTAACAATTTTTTTTGTTACAAATACGGCTTTTTCTTGTAGTGGCAACTCTTTTTCTGTGGTTGTGTAATTCTTCTGTGCATCATTTAAAACACGGCTAGCATAGTAAATGACGTGCAGAAGCTTGTTATGCCTCTATCCCAATACTGCACCAATGGCATGGTCACTGGCATCACACATTAGTTCGAATGGTAATGTCCAGTCTGGTGCAGAGATGACTGGTGCTGTGACCAGCTTAGCTTTCAGGGTTTCAAACGCCTGCAGACACTTTGTGTCAAAGACAAATGGTGTATCAGCAGCTAGCAGATTATTCAGAGGTTTTGCGATTTTTGAAAAATCTTTTATAAACCTCCTGTAGAATCCTGCATGTCCCAGAAAGCTTCTGATTTCCTTTACATTGGCAGGTGGTGGTAATTTTTCAATTACCTCTACCTTAGCTTGATCCACCTCTATTCCCTTGTATGAAATTTTATGCCCAAGGACAATTCCTTCAGTCACCAAAAGTGACATTTTTCCCAGTTTAAAACTAGGTTGGTCTCTTGGCATCTTTTCAGAATAAGTGCTAAATGGTCAAGACAGGAGCTGAATGAGCCTCCGAATACTGAAAAGTTATCCATGAAGACTTCTAAAAATTTTTCTACCATATCAGAGAAGATAGAAAGCATGCACCTCTGAAAGGTTGCAGGTGCATTGTACAGACCAAAAGGCATCCTTCTGTAGGCAAATACTCCAGATGGACATGTGAATGCTATTTTTTCTTGGTCTTGAGGATCTACTGCAATTTGGTTGTAACCTGAATAGCCATCCAAAAATCAGTAATAATCATGACCTGCTAGTCTCTCTAGCATCTGGTCTATGAATGGTAAAGGAAAATGATCCTTTCTGGTGGCTGTATTGAGCCTTCTGTAGTCAATACACATACGCCACCCTGTAACTGTTCTTGTGGGAAACAGTTCATTTTTTTCATTGTGAACCACTGTCATGCCTCCCTTTTTGGGTACAACTTGAACAAGGCTTACCCAGGGGCTATCAGAAATAGGATAAATAATCCTAGCCTCTAGTAACTTAGTGACCTCTTTCTGCACCACCTCCTTCATGGCTGGATTTAGCCGCCTCTGTGGTTGAACCACTGGCTTAGCATTATCCTCCAATAGGATCTTGTGCATGCATCTTGTTGGGCTAATGCCTTTAAGATCACTTATGGACCACCCAAGAGCTGTCTTGTGTGTCCTTAGCACTTGAATTAGTGCTTTCTCTTCCTGTGGATTTAAAGCAGAGCTTATGATCACTGGAAAAGTGTTACCTTCTCCCAGAAATGCATATTTCAGGAATGGTGGTAGTGGTTTGAGCTCAGGTTTAGGAGGCTTATCCTCTTCCTGAGGAATTTTCAGAGGTTCTTTTATTTCCTCTGATTCCTCCAGATCAGGCTGAACATCTTTAAAGATGTCCTCTAGCTCTGATTCGAGACTTCCAGTCATGTTGATCTCTTCCACCAAAGAGTCAATAATATCAGTGCCCATGCAGTCATTTGATGTGTCTGGATGCTGCATAGCTTTGACAACATTTAACTTGAACTCATCCTCATTGACTCTCAGGGTCACTTTCCCTTTTTGTACATTAATAAGAGTTCGTCCAGTTGCTAGGAAAGGTCTTCCTAGAATGAGAGTTGCACTCTTATGCTCCTCCATTTCCAGCACTACAAAGTCAGTGGGAAAGGCAAATGGCCCAACCTTGACAATCATGTCCTCAATTATGCCTGATGGATATTTAATGGAGCCATCAGCAAGTTGAAGACATATCCGGGTTAGTTTGACTTCTTCAGTCAAGCCAAGCTTTCTAATAGTGGATGCAGGTATTAGGTTGATACTTGCTCCAAGGTCACATAGAGCTGTCTTGGTACAAGCACCCTCTAATGTGCATGGTATCATAAAGCTTCCTGGATCTTAAAGCTTCTCTGGTAAGCTTTTCAGAATGACTACACTGTATTCTTCAGTGAGAAACACCTTTTCAGTTTCTCTCCAATCCTTCTTATGACTTAAGATCTCTTTCATGAACTTAGCATAAGAGGGTATTTGCTCAAGTGCCTCTGCAAATGGGATCTTTATCTCAAGAGTCCTGAGATAGTCTGAAAAGCAGGAAAATTGTTTATCCTGCTTCGCTTGGTGGAGTTTCTGAGGATAAGGCATCTTGGCTTTATATTCTTCAACTTTAGTTGCTGCAGGTTTATTCCCTATTGAGGTGGTTGGAGAAGCCTTCTTAGAGGGGTTACTATCAGCACTTGCAGGTGTCTGATCCCTCATTGGCGTTTGAACGCCAGGATTGGGTGCTGGATGGGCGTTTAATGCCAGCTTCCCACCCTTTTCTGGCGTTTGAACGCCAAAACTGGGCAAGGAATGGGCGTTCAACACCAACTTTTCTCCCTTTTCTGGCATTCGAACGCCAGAAGTGGGCATCCACTGGGCGTTTGACGCCAATCTTTCACCCTTTTCTGGCGTTTGAATGCCATAATTATTCCTCTCTGGGCTCTTGCTGTCCTCAGAGAGATTTTGGGCAGTGGTTTGGTCATCCTCTGTCAGTTGCTCCTTTCTTGGCTTTTTGCTACTTTGAGCTGAATTATTCAATGTCTTCCTGCTCCTTAGTTGGATAGCTTGGCATTCTTCTGTTAGCTGTTTAGATAGCTGCTGTCTTGTCTGATTCAATTGTGCTTCCATATTCTTGTTAGCATTTTTAGTGTCTTGGAGCATCTCTTTAAATTCTGCTAATTGTTTTGTCATAAGGAGTAATTGCTGATTAATTTCAACAATCTGTTCTTGAGGATTAGGATCAGTAGTTACTGTCCTAGCCTCTTCTTTTATAAAGAACTCACTGCTTGAGTACAGATGTTGATTTCTAGCAACCGTGTCAATGAGTTCTTGAGCTTCTTCAATCATCTTTCTCATGTATATGGATCCACCAGCTGAGTAGTCTAAAGATATTTAAGCTCTTTCTGTAAGCCCATAGTAGAAGATGTCTAACTGTACTCACTCTGAAAATATTTCAGAGGGGCATTTCCTTAGCATCCCTCTGTACCTCTCCCAGGCATTATAAAGGGATTCATAATCCTTTTGTTTAAAGCCTTGGATGTCCAGCCTCAGCTGTGTCATCCTTTTTGGAGGGTAAAATTGATTCAGAAATTTGTCTGATAGCTGTCTCCATGTTTTTATGCTTGCTGTGGGTTGGTTATTTAACCACCTTTTAGCTTGATCTTTTACAGCAAATGGAAATAGTAATAATCTGTAGACATCTTGATCCACTTCTTTATCACGTACTGTATCAGCAATTTGTAGGAACTATGCCAGAAACTCAGTAGGTTCTTCCTGTGGAAGACCGGAATACTGGCAATTTTGCTGCACCATGATAATGAGCTGAGGATTTAGCTCAAAGCTGCTTACTTTGATGGGAGGTATACAGATGCTACTCCCATATGCAGTTGTAATGGGGTTAACATATGACCCCAGAGTCCTTCTGGACTGCTCATTTCCACTTAGGTCCATGATGGAGAAAAGGGAATTGATATGAATTGCAAATAAATTATATTTTTAAATTTTTTATTTTATTTAATTAAAAGTAACCGAATAAAATAAAACAAAATAAATGGAAGATAAAATAAAAGTTTTGAAAATTAGAAGAAAATGAAATAAAAGCAAATTGAAAACTAAATTAATTAATTAATTAAAAAGATTTTGGAATTAAAAATCAAAAGATATGATTGAAAATTATTTTAAAAAAGATATGATTGAGAAGATATGATTGCAATTTATTAAAAAAAAAGATATGATTGAAAAGATATGATTGAAGAAATTAAAAAGATTTGATTTTTGAAAAAGATTTGAAAAGATCAATTTTTGAAATTAGAATTTTGACTTGACTAAAAAAAGATATGATTTTGAAAATCTTTGACTAATTTAATGCAAAATTTCGAAATTTATGAGTAAAATAAGGAAATGATATATATTTTTTTTGAATTTTAATAAGGAAAGAGAAAAACAACAAAATGACACTAAACTCAGAAATTTTAGATCAAAACAAAGAGAACAAACTAGAAAACTTTGAATGTCAAGATGAACACTAAGAATACTTTGAAGATCAAGATGAACACCAAGAACAAATTTTTGAAAAATTTTTAAATAAATAAAAGCACAAGGGACACCAAACTTAAAATTTTTAGAAAATAAAACACAAATTTTCGAAAATTTAAAGGAAAACACAAAGAAGACACCAAATTTAGAATTTTTAAAGATCAAGAAAGAACTAAGAACATGCAAATTCGAAAAATTAAAAGAAAATAAAAGCATGCAATTGACACCAAACTTAAAATATGAAACTAACTCAAATAAAAGACTCAAATTTAGTGACTCTAAACCAACAAAAATAAATTATTCCTAATCTAAGCAACAAGATAAACCGTTAGTTGTCCAAACTCGAACAATCCCCGGCAACAGCGCCAAAAACTTGGTGCACGAAATCACAATCACACTTTTGCAATTCCGAACAACTAACCAGCAAGTGCACTGGGTCGTCCAAGTAATACCTTACGTGAGTAAGGGTCGATCCCACGGAGATTGTCGGCTTGAAGCAAGCTATGGTTATCTTGTAACTCTTAGTCAGGATATCAATAATTCTTAGATTTAATTGTAAAAAATAAAAGAACATGAAATAAATACTTGTTATGCAGTAATGGAGAACAGGTTGAGGTTTTGGAGATGCTCTGTCTTCTGAATTTCTGCTTTCCTACTGTCTTCTTCTTAATGCACGTAAGGTTCCTTCCATGGCAAGCTGTATGTTGGTGGATCACCGTTGTCAATGGCTACCATCCGTCCTCTCAGTGAAAATGGTCCAAATGCGCTGTCACCGCACGGCTAATCATCTGTCGGTTCTCACTCATGCTAGAATAGGATTCATTGATCCTTTTGCGTCTGTCACTATGCCCAACACTTGTGAGTTTGAAGCTCGTCACAGTTATCCTATCCCAGATCCTACTCAGAAGATCACAGACAAGGTTTAGACGTTCCGGATCTCAAGAATGCTGTCAATTGATTCTAGCTTATACCACGAAGACTCTGATCTGAACCATGAGGCTAAGAGATAAGCACTCAGTCTAAGGTAGAACGGAGGTGGTTTTCAGGCACGCGTTCATAGGTTGAGAATGGTGATGAGTGTCACAGATCATCACATTCATCAAGTTGAAGTACGAGTGAATATCTTAGAATGGAAGCAAGCGTGATTGAATGGAAAACAGTAGTAATTGCATTAATTCATCAAAACATAGCAGAGCTCCTCACCTCCAACCATGGGGTTTAGAGACTCATGCCGTAGAAGATACAATATGAAACGTGTAGAGTGTCATGAGGTACAAGATGAATCACTAAAAGTAGTTTTTATAATAAACTAGTGACCTAGGGTTACAGAAAATGAGTAAGCTAGAATAGTTAGTGTAAAAATCCACTTTCGGGACCCACTTGGTGTGTTCTTGGGCTGAGCATTGAAGCTTTCACATGTAGAGACCTTTCTTGGAGTTAAATGCCAGCTTTTGTGACAGTTTGGGGATTTAACTCCAGCTTTCATGCCAGTTCTGGCGTTTTGACGCCAGAATTTCTATGCTGACTTGGAACGCCGGTTTGGGCCATTAAATCTCGGGCAAAGTATAAACTATTATATATTGCTGGAAAGCCCAAGATGTCGAATTTCCAATGCAATTGAGAGCACGCCAATTGGGCTTCTGTAGCTCCATAAAATCCACTTCGAGTGCAGGGAGGTCAGAATCCAACAGCATCTACAGTCCTTCTTCAGCCTCTGAATCAGATTTTTGCTCAGGTCCCTCAATTTCAGCCAGAAAATACCTGAAATCACAAAAAAACACACAAACTCATAGTAAAGTCCAGAAATGTGATTTTTGAATAAAAACTAATAAAAACATAATAAAAACTAACTAAAATATACTAAAAACATACTAAAAACAATGCCAAAAAGGGTATAAATTATCCGCTCATCAACATGCTATTGTTTAAGTGTGGAGATGTGATGAATCTACATTTCATGATATTTATTTGCTCTATTTGGGTGGATTTTATCAACTTTTCTTACACTTATCCATTGAAATAGAATAGTTTCATGATTTCTTCCTAAATTGTGCTTGAAAGTGAAAACATGCTCTTTTGTGCTTAATTTAGTCAATTTTATTCACTTTAACCCCATTTGGTGCCTTGATATATTTGTTAAGTGATTTCAGATTTCCAAGGCAAGTATGGGATGAAGAAGTCAGAAAAAGAGCATGAAAAAGGGAAGAAACCATGAAGAAATGGAGTTTAGAAGTTCCAGCATTCATGCATGCACACAGGCGACGTGTGCGCGCGCTCAAGAGCAAGCACAACGACGCATACGCGTGACCCACGCGTATGCGTGAGTGTTAATTTTTCCAGGTGACACGTACGCATGATACATGCGTATGCGTGATACATGCGTACGCGTGACTCGAGTCACGTGAGCTCATTAATTGCAAATCGTTGGGGTGAATTTTGGGCCTCTAAAATCCAATCCAATTCATTTCTGAAGCTATTTCAACCCCAACTCAAGTGGAAGCAAGGGGGCAATTAGGGTTAGATTTTATCATGTTTTAGAGTAGTTTCTAGAGAGAGAAGCACCCCCCTCTCTAGAATTTAGGGTTTTTGTCTTAGTTAATTTCTCTTTAATTTCAGCTTTTAATTCTTGTTTTAGTGTAGTTTCATTTATGTTTCCATGCTTTATTGTCTTGTTCTTCTTCATTTCTCTTGTTATTTCCTTTATTTTGTCACTTTTATTTTATGAACACTCTTTGTTAATTTTACTTTCATTTAATGCAAATTTATGTTTCCATGTCATTATTGCTTTCTTTAGTTGTTATTATTATTTTTTTGCCTTTGGTAGTTAGATTTTATTTTTAATATAATTTAATATTATTTTATTTTCATGCACACCAAGTGTTTGATAAAATGCTTGGCTTAGTCTTTACTTAGTTTTTCTAAACTCTTGGCTTGGAATTGATGACTGATGAGCGGATAATTTATACGCGTTTTGGCATTATTTTTAGATAGTTTTTAGTATGATTTAGTTAGTTTTTAGTATATTTTTATTAGTTTTTAAAGCAAAATTCACATTTCTGGACTTTACTATGAGTTTGTATATTTTTCTGTGATTTCAGGTATTTTCTGGCTGAAATTGAGGGACCTGAGCAAAAATCTTATTCAGAGGCTGACAAAGGACTGCAGATGCTGTTGGATTCTGACCTCCTTGCACTCAAAATGGATTTTCTGGAGCTACAGGAGTCCAAATGGTGCGCTCTCAACTGCGTTGAAAAGAAGACATCCAGGGATTTCCAGCAATATATAATAGTCCATACTTTGCTCAAAGATAAACGACGTAAACTGGCGTTTAACGCCAGTTCTATGTTCCATTCTGGCGTTAAACGCCAGAAACAGGTTACAAATTGGAGTTAAACGCCCAAAACAGGTTACAATCTGGCGTTTAACTCCAGAAACATCCTAGGCACGTGTAAAGCTCAAGTCTCAGCCCCAGCACACACCAAGTGGGCTCCGGAAGTGGATTTCTGCACTATCTATCGTAGTTTACTCATTTTCTGTAAACCTAGGTTACTAGTTTAGTATTTAAACAACTTTTAGAGATTTTTTTGTACCTCATGATATTTTCATGTTTTACATTGTATCTCTACGGCATGAGTCTCTAATCTCCATGATTGGGGGTAAGGAGCTCTGCTGTGTCTCGATGAATTAATGCCATTACTTCTGTTTTCTATTCAAACACACTTTGTCTATGTTCTAAGATATTCACTCGCACTTAACCATGATGAATGTGATGATCAGTGACACTCATCACCATTCTCAACCCATGAATGCGTGCCTGATAACCACTTCCGTTCTACCTTAGATTGAGTGTGTATCTCTTTGATTCTTGGTTCACGTGTTTGATTGCATCTCCTGACAACAGAGCATTCGAATCCGTGAGATCAGAGTCTTCGTGGTATAGGCTAGAATTATTGGCGGCCATTCCTAAGATCCAGAAAGTCTAAACCTTGTCTGTGGTATTCTGAGTAGGATCTGGGATAGGATGACTGTGATGAGCTTCAAACTCACGAGTGCTGGGCGTAGTGACAGACGCAAAAGGATCAATGGATCCTATTCCGACATGAGTGAGAACCGACAGATGATTAGCCGTGCGGTGACAACACATTTGGACCATTTTCACTGAGAGGACGGATGGTAGCCATTGACAACGGTGATCCACCAACATACAGCTTGCCATGGAAGGAGTCTTGCGTGCGTGAAGAAGAAGACAGTAGGAAAGCGGAGATTCAGAAGATAGAGCATCTCCAAAACCTCAATTTGTTCTCCATTACTGCATAACAAGTATTATTTAATTTATGCTTTTTACTCTTCATAAATATAATCACTCTTATCATTGATTTCCTGACTATAGCTTGCTTCAAGCCGACAATCTCCGTGGGATCGACCCTTACTCACGTAAGATATTACTTGGACGACCCAGTGCACTTGCTGGTTAGTGGTACGAGTTGTGAAAAGTGTGATTCACAATTCGTGCACCAATGACTTTGGTGACCCTTGAGTCATTGATGTCCATTCTTGTTTGATATATTAAAGTAGTTAGTTGATTTGGTTTTCATTGACTCTAAGCCTCCCATTAATAGAGTTGGCTAGAACTTATGGATTGGAATCAACTATGCCTATTTGACTTATCCTCGATGTAGGGTTGACTAAGTAGGATTAACTCTTCATAATCATCATGTGTTTATGGTCAATGGCTAGGATAGGTAACCTTAGCTCTCAATTACATGCCAAGAGATTTCTTGCGTTTGAATTTTCCTTGCTTTGAATTTTAATTTCTTGCATGTCCATTTAATTTCTTGCTATTTATATTTCTTGCCTATCTTGCTATCCAACCCCCATTTTCCTCCCATAGCCAATAATTGCGCACTTCAATTGCAACTCCTAGGGAAGAACGACCCGAGGTTTAATTACTCTCGGTTATTTTAATTTGAGTTTAAACTTTGATTGATAATTGTTTGTTGGTCTAGGCTATACTTGCAACGAACATATATTTTTGTGAAATTCTAGATCAACGATAGTTCTCACATCAATGATTCGAACTTCTTGATGGAATGCTTTTATCATTTCGTGAATTGCTTTGGCTCCTTGCAATGGTGAGGCTGGACACGTCGACGGTGGTAGGGAGAGGAACAGAGAGGAGGATGTTGGTGTTGACGGTGGTGGTAATTTAGAGAGTGGATACAGTTTGAGAGTTTAAGAGAGAGTGGGAGAGAGATGTCCACCGCCCACGTGTATATTCTGTCATAGT
The DNA here is from genome assembly GCF_059453495.1 of Arachis ipaensis. Lineage (NCBI taxonomy): Eukaryota > Viridiplantae > Streptophyta > Magnoliopsida > Fabales > Fabaceae > Arachis > Arachis ipaensis. The sequence continues at coordinate 108,390,842 of NC_142441.1, read as the reverse complement.
TGTCAGAACCGAACCAGTGATTGAATCGATCAAACTACTAGTTCACTGGTTTATTAGTTCAACCTATGAGTCACTAGTTAAACCGGTAGAACCAGTCCCATGTAAATAAAAAATATAAAATAGTCAAAAATATAAAATTAAAATTTGAAATACATATCTTCACTAATATTTTAAGAACAATCAAACCTCAAAAAATTATAATATTAAGTTATAATCCGGTTATTATTAAATAATTATATAAAATTTTAGTACTTTTTAATAATAAAGATTTTTTAATATTATTTTAATAACTAAGTAATTAGTTTATATTTATTATATTGTTATATACTATATGTATTTATTGAAAAAATAATATTAATAAATATCATATAATCATAAAAAGAATAATTATATTGTAATTAATAAAAATATAATTAATTTAAATATATGTGAGTATAAAATTAAAATAATATCTAACAAAATTATTGTATATTTTTATCACATAATTAATAACAAAGAACAGCATAGTTTGGTGGCAAATGGAGTATGTAATAATAAGGAGTTAAATTCAAACCACATCTTTATCAATTTTGGAATTTTCACCGAAACAGTTCGATTGAACCGGTTCTTACCGATTTTAACCAATTCTCACCAGTTCTATACTTTAAGCACTCTTGAGACTGGACTGGACTAGTTGAGAGTCTGGTTCACCAATTTTCTGGCCGATCCGATCACTACAAGAAAAAAGGTCCGTCGACACACTTTTTCTTGCCACCCTTTAAAAGCGTGGCCAAAAGTGGTCAATAGTCACACTTTTATGAGGGTGGCGAATGGTTATTGATTTGGCCACGCTTTTTTTGTCACACTTCAAAAGCATAGCCATAGAGGAAAACTGGTACGCTTTTGAAGCGTGGCTAGTTTGTCTTCCTACAGTCACATTTTTAAACTGTGCCCATATCCTCTAATTATTTGTATACCCTAAAAAAGTGTAGCGATAGAGTTCCCACGAAAAATTTAATTTTTCACCGATCTTTTTTCAAAACACTTTTAACTTTTTCCAAATTAAACACGTTAACCCTAAATAAGAAGTGATAACCCTTTTAGTACTACTCAAGCCGTCGAACACCTAGCCCTTCATCACTGCCCAACTCTCACAACCAGTCCTTCATCTTCATCATTGCTGAAAACCTTCATCACCGTTGAGAACCCTCGCACACAACCCTCTCTCCGAGCCCTCTCTTGCACGCTCCATCGCACCCTCTCTGTCGTAATCCTCGCAATCCTCGCTATTCCTCTGTTGTAGTAATGTGAAAATAGAAGTTTAAATATTGACACATTAATTTTAGAAAAATGTTAGGATCCAATATTTTTATCATAAAAAATTGAGAGCATTGACTAGATTGGATTGAGTATATAAATATGAAAAAAATATAAACAGAAATAGATACCTAGCCATTTATCTTATGTTAATTCAGTGAAATTTTATATTAACATATGACATCTAATTTGTTTAATTATTAGTTAAATTGGATTGAGTATATATATCAATATATGATATTTACAGTTTATCTTGCTGCTTTTCTTGTTGTTGTTGCTGTTGTTGTGGATTATGTAATGTTTTTACCAAATTAGTTTTCATGAATAGATTTAGTTATATTATGCCATTGAACACCTGAAAATGTCTCCTTAAATTATTTTTATCAATGAATGTGTTTTGATAAGTTTTAATGATTTTATTTGATGTTTTGATAAGAAATAATCATTTTTAAAGTATGTTATACCAAATCAAATCAAGTTGACTAAAAGTATGTATTGGAACAAATGGAAAATCAAGTTGACTAAAAGACTCATATAAAACATGTTTGGGCTTTGATTTGTAGCTTTTATGTTTGTATATAATTTTGTTAAGACTTAATCAAATCTAGTATTTATTTGTGTACTTGTATGTGTGTTGGAAGCTACATATTAGTAATTAGTATTTAGTCACCTCAGCTAGGCTAAATGTACTTGATTCATAGTAAATTTTTTCTCACTCTCTATCACAAATCCTCTGTTGACGCTCTCTCTCTCTCGCAAACCCTTAATCGTCGCTCCTCCCTCCATGATTCAACACCCGTCGCGTTTCTGTCTCCCTCTCTAAAGTCGTCGCGTTGCCATGGTTCAGCATATTTCTTTAGAATGTTATTTAATTTTTTTCTCTTATTTCTTTACTTGTAAGGTTTATGTATGTAGATATAGTCGCTTGACTATGATTATGGAAAGCCTGGTAAGAAAGCAGAACGTGTTCTACATACTCCGAGTTGAATATGCTAGTCTTTAATAAGTAGTCCTTTAATTGTATGTTGCTTCTCTTTCCTCTTAACCACAAGATCTCACAAGATTCAGGGTATTGGGGCTAGTTTTCGGCCCAGAAATTTGAACCAAGATATGCTTGATGAAGTTATAGAGGTCTGTTGTTTTGCTTTTCCATCTTCTTTCTCCTCTCTTCCTTCCTTTTCTTGTATAAAAATTATAAAAAAAATAAAAAATTTTTGAACAAGAATTCGATTATTTATGATAATATTTATTTTCTTCTAAGTGGTTGTGGCCTAAAGTTGATTGTTTATGAAGATCTATCTTTATCGTTTAATTGCCTTTACCCCATTCACTTATTATTTACTAATGTTGTAAAGAGTTTACACAATGTTGATAGATCTGAACATGCCTTACAACCTATGAATGTTTATGTCATTAAAATCGTAGCAGTATTACTAATTTATGCTTATGTGTGTGCTTCAAATGTTTTAAGAATTAAAACTAAGCTTGGCCTTGAGTTGCTTTTCTGATACTACTATTTTTATATAGGCTAGCATTGCAATGAAGACATTATAGGTTTTTGCCCCCTTGGCAAAGTTGCTTGGAATGTATCAAATTAAGGTATGCATGCAATGTATAATACCCTACCACACAGAACTTTACGCTCTAGTTCATAAGTCAGAGCTGGTGAAATATTACAACCTCTAAAAGTAAAAGAGTGTACATAGGCATATAGGAATAGAAATTTAACTAGGATCCTTAAAGAAAAGTTGAGCAAAACAAAATTTGAAAGTCGTATCACACTTGAAACGGATAAGCATAAAAGGGATAGATAACAGCGCATAGTAAGGAAAATATACATATGATATAGAGTGCCAAAGATACAAATAGCAAGCTCCAGACTCGACCTGCGAAGCAAAGGCCGGCCGGAGTATGTTTATACATATATACAACCCAAAGTGTTTTTCTAAAGACAAAATACAAACCCTATTTCTCCAAGTCAACCTCTAGGAGGGACAAAATACAAATATATACAAAAAGGAAAACCTATATATATATATATATATATATAAACTAGATAGACAAAAGGTCCTCAAAATTGTAGATCTTTGCTTCAAGTGAGTCTCCAGCACGCTCAGCAAGGTGCCTCGTGTCCCGCATCTGAAAAACAACAATGTATGTATGGAATGAGAATTAGAAATTCTCAGTATGGTAAAGGGGTCCAAATAGATAACAAATAATGTCCTGGAAAGCCAGAGGCATTCCAAAACTCCAACAACCCATATTTATATCCTAAACCTTTTACTAAACCAAAACTAGGGTGACTAAATCTAAGGAAACTAATCTAACTCTCCATTTCCCGTTATCCGCAAACCTCCAATTCTCCAAGTGGAACAATCCTCAACGCCTCCTCCTTCTGCCAGAGGAAACTCTCAGAAACAAACACAGGCAAAACAGATAAAAGAAAATACAAATATAGAAAAGATACAGCAAATAAAGTAGGTAGCAGTTAAGTACAGATAAGCAATTAGGCAATCTAAAACAAATTCATACTCAAACAAAACATACAAGTGCAAATGATGCATGTGTTCCCTATGACCGATGAGTCTCATATGTCGGTTATCGAACCAAACCCGACATGTCCGGTAGCGAACCCTGGACAGTCCCTGCGTGCGCGCATCCCCAAAAGTCTATATATATATATATATATATATATATATATATATATATATATATATATATATATATATATATATATATATATATATATATATCATCAATTATCATCTGATTGGGGGAATTCATGGAGTTAAAGTGCCCAGTCACATCTTGCAACGAAGGGCCAACAAAGTATCGAGTCTCAACCTGAAGCAAGTGGTGGTAAGCTACTACATCTACCCAAGAAAACTCGTGTCTCAAAAAATTTAAATGCATAAGCCAAATGGATCTTTCATATCATCAATATCATCATCACAATTCATCATTATCATCATCTTCCTTATTCACATCTCATACAACATTACTCATGCATTGTTAATTTAGTAATCCTCTTCACAACTCTCCCTCAATATCAACTAACTCCCTCAAAGGGATTTGCTCGTCTTCTATAACCTAACACTTAGCTATCGGACCTAAAACAGGGGTTACAGAGGTTTGTAAAACTAGAGGAATGGTTGAAAATCCAAAAATTGCACTTTTTAGCAAAACAGGGGTCATTCGTACGCATGCTCATTTCCACGTACGCATGAGTGTAAATGAAGCAATTTTTGCATACGCATCCACTGTCCGTGTACGTGAGAGTAGTGGGCAAAGAAAGAGTCCCGCATACGCATGAAACATGCTGCATAGCATGAATGTAAAAATGACAATGTCGCGTATGCAGCCCTGATCCGCGTACGCAAGTGTGTTGCCAGGGCCCAATACTCGCGTACGCATGACACTGTTGCATACGCAACCATATCAGTTTTGCCAAAAAGCTGTTAAGTTCAGAAAAATCAGCTTTTCATACCAAACATCAAACGCACATAACTTTTTCGTTAAAAATTATTTTTGGCCCATTCTTTAAATGTTATAAACCTCTCAAACTCAATTTTTATTCAAAACAAGTTCACAAGATTTCGGAGTCCAGAAACCAAGTAATAGCCCACTGAAGTTGGTCAAGAATTCAGTTTTTACCAAAATTCTCAATCAAAAATCAACCAATCCCTAACCAAATCAACACAATTCATTCCTACACAACATTACATACTCATTATCTAATTCGCAATCACTTCAACACCTAAATTCATCATTTCATTTCAACAATTTTCATATATATTTCCACCAAATTCACCAATCATCGTCAACATCACATTTATATAATTTTAATCCACCAAATCTGATAATTCAAGACATTCAAACATATCCTATGGCAACTAGCCTAAGTTTTCACGTAACATTATAGATTAACTACAAAAAACCAAAATCATACATTTGTCCGATTTCCTCCCAAGCCATAAAACACCTCAAGCCCTTGTTTTCACAAGTTTCCAAGCCTTCAAAGTCCACTTGACAAGCTTTCAACAACCAGAGTTCCGATTCAAACACTCCACTTCACTAATTTGACATCAAATTCACATATATTCAACCTAATTTCATATAATTTCATACACATACATAATTTCAATACCATAATCTCATATAATTGGAAACTCAAACAGGATAATGATTTCATACCTTTACCCACAGAGCAATTAAACAGAATCCAGCTATAACTCGCTCTAGAGTACCCCTAAACCATCAAAATTACGCAATTCTCTATACCCATAAAACAAAAGGGAAAAAATGAAGAGAGTAGGGCTGGGTGAAAAATCTCGAATTTCTTACCACTTTGTTTAGATGAATTTGAAGAGCTCGGCGAGACGATAGCGTGCCCGCAAACGGTGCGATAATCAGAGTTCCAAATTAAAAGTTAATAAGCTTAAGGTTGATAAAAGCTTTATTCCCAGTCACCTGCTGTTCATGAATCAATTGACAAGGAACTTAATCTCGAAAATCTTAAGGTTGATAAAATCTTTATTTCAATCAGTAAAAGTAATCATTCTTTTGTTAGCTCTCCAACAGAATGTTGACATGTGATTTTTTTTTTATTTATCAATTTTATACCTTCATTAATGTCATTATTGCATTTTTAGGTTTCTCAAGCCATGTCTGATAGCTATCTAAAGGTTTCATCATCTGCAATCCTAAAAGATGCAATCTAATACATGATGGTCACTCGAACTGTGTGCTAGTGGTCGATCAAAAAGGTTTTCTGGAAGGAATATTGACATTTGATAACATCAGAAGGTGTCTTTTTGAGAAGTCTACTGACACTTCTATGAGAGATTTAGAATTTGTAGATGTATGTAGAAAGTACTTCTGCTCTTTATATATTTAAAAATTATTTTGCAAATTATTCTGGGATCAGTATTTTTATTCCTTGTTCTTTTCTTTTACAATACATGATAATAGAAAATAAGTAAGGGTTCTAATTTCAGAATAAAATCGTAACACAAATGGTTTCTATGTTTTGGTTCGATTGGGATCACTACAATAAATATGGGCTTTAGCAACGCTAAAATTAACGGTGCCTTGAAATCGTTCTCTTAGATGGTTTTAGACAACAGTTTTTTAAATGTTACTATTGAAGTTCAATTTTTTTTTATTTTATAGCAACAAAATAAAACCGTTCTCTTTGACTATTTTAAATAATGATTTTAAAACCATTACAACAATTTTTTTTAATCAAGCAACAATTTTCTAATGTTTAAATAATTATACAAAGATATCCATAAAAATCGTTCCCTAGGAATACTTAATTTATAGTACACATAAAAACCATTGCCAAAATTTACTACATCTTAAAATTATTTTATTAGATGGTCTTAGACAACGATTTTTACAGTATTTCTATTGAAGTTTAATTTTTTATTATTTTATAGCAACAAAATAAAACCGTTCTCTTTGACTATTTTAAAGAATACTTTTATAACCGTTACAACGATTTTTTTTATAAAATAATAATATTTTAATATTATTTAAATAATTATGCAAAAGATACGCATAAAAATCATTCTTTAAAAACACTTAACTTATGGTCCACATAAAAACCGTTCCCTAAAAATACTTAACGTATAATACACATAAAAATTATTCCTTCCAAATATAATGTTTATTTTTAATTTTTGACAAAATAATTGTAAAAAAAATATCTAAATTATATTATTATTCAAAATAATAATCTAAAAATCTAATTATTTAATATTTATTCCCAACTGTTAAAAATATAATTATAAAAGTACCTAAATTATATTAATATTTAAAATAGTTATCTAATAAAAAATCTAAATATAACATTATATTACTTATATATTATTATTGTTAAAAGCTCTTCACTAATAAAAATTTTTACTATTTTTTTTTATACTGAATATGTACATTACGCATTAATTTCACTTTCTTATATAGAATGTTCTATGTAATTTCTTTTTCCCATGGTTCTTGTTATTTTCTTATTTTTGATAAGTTACTTAGAAATTATTTTATTTATTTAAAAATTTTATTTTTAAAATATTAAAATAAACTAAATTAAATTTCTTTTGAATTATTAATCTTATTTAGTTAGGACTTTTATATAATTTTTTAATAACTAGTCAGTATACATAGTTAAAATTAAAATGTAAGTAATTGTAAAATAATAAAAATTAAAAAATTTAATTTAAATAATTAAAATTTTAAATTTAATTTTATGAATAAAATAAATTAATTAAATAATTTCATATTTTAAACTAAAATAATAATTTCAACTCATTAATAAATTAATAAATAAATATTTGATATATTTTTTAAATAATTTTATTATTTTACAATTACTTATATTTGATATATTTTTAAAATAATTTTATTATTTTGCAAGAAGGTAAAACTAATAATTAAGATAGGTCTTGATAAGGGGTGAGAATTGAAATTCATATTCTCATTATCATCCTCGATTGTGATGGTAAGTGTAGTTTGCTCTCACTTAGTTATCCTCTAACAATTGAAGGAAAGTCAAGTGAGCAAAATTGACTATAGTCTATAAGTCCTAATAAAAGATTAGCTTTGGTAGACTTCAAGCCAACTAGCAACTTTCAATTACCAATCAACAATAGATTTTGATAACTCAAGAGTCTTCAAGATACCAACCCAAACCAAGAACACAAAAATCTATTCCAAAATCCAACCAAATATTTTATTAAACACTTGGAAGGCATAAAAGGAAAGTATGATAAAATTGCAACAATAATAAAATCTAAAGCTATCAAATGCAAAATAACAATAATAACAACTCACTTGAACAACCATAAACATAGAAGCATCAAATTGTATTAAAGAAATCAAAATTAACAAGAGTGTTCATAAACTAAAAAGTGATAAAATAAAGAAAATAACAAGTAAAATTAAGAGAACAAATATGTAAGAACAATAATAAGTAACGGAAACTAAATCAAAATAATAATTGAAAGCTAAATCTATATATGGAAAGAACTAATCTAAAAACCCTAATTTCTAGAGAGGAGAGAGCTTCTCTCTTTAGAATTCTATCTTAAAACATGGTAAAAACCTAAACTAACACTCCTTTGTTCATCCCCTTTCAATCCTTAGGTTCAATAGCATCAGAAATGGGTTGGATTGGGCCAAAATGAGCTAGAAATCACGGATCACGTTTTCCATTAAGTGAGTCACGCGCTGTATGTCATGCGTACGTATGAGGCACGTGTACACGTCACTTAACTTCATGTCCACTATAGCAAATTACATATCATTTTGAAGCCCCAAATATTAACTTTTCAATGCTATTGAAACCGCCTCATTTGGACCTTTAAAGTCATCCTTGCCTTCAAAACCTTAAATCACTCAAACAAACATATCAAGTCATCGAATGAGAAATAAGTGAATTAAATTTAATAATTTAAGAGCTTAAAAAACATATTTTTAATCATTAAGCACAATTAGGAGGAATTCATAAAATCATGCTATTTTAACGAATAAATGTAGAAAAAATTGATAAAATCCACCATATTCAACATAAGATAAATCATAAATTTATTTATAGTTTATCAGCAACCAGCATCTTTACAGATGTGACCTTTTTAAAAGTATGTTGATAACTTAAAAAATGTGACAAAAAACCATTGTTACATTTTTCGCACTTTTTGACACGTTTTAAAAGTATGGTAAAAAGTTGATCTTGTAGTGGGTCTAGTTTTAATGACTATGTAGTCTAACAAAATTAACAATTAAGAACAAATTTAAAATATTAGAGACAAATTTAAAATTTACATTTAAAATTTAAAATTTACATTTAACGGATAAAAATGATATTTTACTTTATTTGTTTTAAGAATTATAAACAACATCTTTTGAATTAGCTCAACATACACTTAGTTCTTAGAGTCGGTCGTCGTAGTCCACTTCAAAGTTCACCGTCTTCCGTTTGGCCTCACTCTCACGAGCAAACCTCTTTTCATCCTCAAGGTCAAGGAGAAAATTTGCTCAGGACAAGTGTCCTTGTCCACAGCATCGATTACAAACCTCTCCATAACAGACGCCGCAATGGATTTCATCTGAATATAAGCCATATCCTTCCCCAAACACATCCTCGGTCCACCGTGAAATACCGGATACCGGAACGGGCTTTCACTTCGCCACACTTCATTACCATCCTCATCAAAATCAAACCACCTTTCGGGCTTATATTCCGCACAATCCTGACCCCAAATACTCTCCATCCTCCCCATTGCATAAGTGTGAATCATCACAAACCAATCTTTCTTGATCACTGTTCCATCCGGCAAAACGTCGTCGTTTAAGCACGCCACAGTGTCAGCTGGAACCGGAGGGTACAGCCTCATTGCTTCAGAAATCGCGGCGTGCAAGTACTTCATCTCCTTCAGCTCTTCGTACGCAAACGCTGCCTCCTCGCTCACGCGCTTTTCGCTCGACGCTCGAACAGTTTCAATTTCTTTGATTATCTTATCCTTGACGTCAGGCCTTGAAGAGAGAATCCAAAAGAACCAGCTCAGCGCAGACGACGTAGTATCGCGGCCAGCCAAAATGAAGCTTATAACGACATCACGGAGAAACTCCAGGGAGTTATCCTCTGCGGCCATGAACCGTGATAATAAGTCCACGTCATCGTTTGTGGGATCCTTGGCTTCTATTCTCGACCGTATGATCTCATCAGCGAATTCATGTACGGTGAAGATTGATTCCCTAAGCTTCTTTTCGCTTCCAACGTTAAGCAGCCTCTTGAGCTTCCACAACAACTGAGGCACGCACAGGAACCTCCCGGAGCTGAGATTTGCGGCGTCGTCGAAAGCGTGCATGAATCCGCTGCCGACGGTGTTATCTCCGGCGAGGCATGCCGGGTCGACGTTGAATGCTAGCTTGCAAACGCTATCAAATGCGAAGCGTTCAAGAACGTCCTGTAAGTCGAGAACGCTGTCTGTCTCCGAAGCTCTTTGAAGCAAGGGAATGAGCCTCGTTTGGATCTCGACAGTGACGTTTTGAATTGCAAAGTTTCGAAGCGACTTGGTGTTGAACCCGTAGCTTGCGATTTTGCGTTGGAGTTTCCAGAGGTTTCCATCGGAATTGAAGATTCCTTGGCCGAGGAAGTCTTCGAGGAGGTAGATGAAGCGTTGGCCTTTTGGGTAGTTGTGGAAGTTGGTTTTGAGTATGTGTTCGACGTTGCCCGGGTTGGCGGTTATGATGCAGTGGTGTTTGCTGAGACGGCGGAAGATCGCGGTGTGGGTAGGACAGTGGCAGAGGATGTCGGTGGTCCAGTCTAGGAAGCGATGGCAGTTGAGGAGGGAGTGAGGAACTGAGCCCACGAGAGGGTACGTTTTGAAGCCCGTGGACTTGGGTTTAGGTTTATGGGAGGTGTGGGCTTTATGGTAAAGGTACAGGAAGGTGAGGAGAGAGAGAAAAAAAAGAAAGGATTGGGTTGAGAATAGCTCCATGGAAGAATTTCTATGAAGAGAATATTAATGAAGTGATAATATTCCTTTGCGAAGATTAGTGGGTCTATAAGTAGACAAAGGCAATGTGCTGCATATGTGTAATGGGGAATGTTTTCTTTTGTTTTTATTATGAATAAAGTGTTATGATTTGCCGGTGTCTTATTTTTAAATATTAAATAAATAGGATTTACATTCTCTAAATCTTAAATTTTATTTTAGAAGATAAAATATGGTCTTTTATTATTTATTTTATAAAAAATATTATTCGTGCATTAAAATTAATTACTAAAATCAGTTTTTAATGTATTTATATATGAATATATGTGTGAGTTTAATTTATTTTTAACATATATTTATATTTTAATATGTATTTTATACTGGTAGCTGATTTTAGTGTATACATAACATAGTTGTTATTTCATAAATAAGACCAAAAAAATATTAAAAAAATTATTTAAAAATAAAAAAAAATCATATCTTATCCTCTAAAATTTAAAATTTAAAAAATCTAAATTTAAATTAAAAAAAAAAAAAGGGTGATAGCTCTCTTTTAAAGTGGAATTTTCCTTCAATTGTAAAGTGTATCTGATGTTGGACTCCTACCAAAATGATCTAATGGTAGTTACTTCGTTATTCTCTCACTCTAAAAATAAGTAGGGGTATTTACGGAATTGAGTTGAGTTTAGAAAAAAATGAAAATTGAATAAAATATCTGATTGGATTAGTTCGAGTAATTCAATACCTTATTGAAAACAAAATTAAAAAATTAAAAAAAATAAATATTTTAAATAATAATAATAATAATAATAATAATAATAAAATGCATCGTCGATTTAAATTTAAACAATTATCATAATTTAAAAGACTTTAAAATATATATATATATATATATATATATATATTAGATTTTATTTATTCTTTAATTAATTAGATAAATTGATTGGTTCGGATTCTACGATATCAAAACTAATACTCAGTCACTATTTAAGAAGATTTTTTATTTAGTTTTTTTTTTAATTTATTTTGGTCACCCAAAAAAAAACTAATACTCAAATTAATGAATTTAATCGGATCTTACCAATATAACTATTTTTGATGGGTATTGGATTATCTATACCCATGAACACCCAAAAAATAAGTATACATGAGAAAGTTGAGCTAATTCTGGTTAATGTTATATCCTCTATCTAAAGGTGGCTACTCTGATAAAGTTGTCAGTTTCAATTTTTTGTAAAGACATTTTTTATTTTGTGGTTGTTATTGATTTAAAAGCGTATCACTAAAAGTATTGCTTAAAGAGAAAGTGTTACCCTTAATCGTTAACTTGACTCTGATACCAATTTTTTCAATTTCGATTTTTCCAATTTTTTCAATTTCGATTTTTCCATTAATTTCCTTTTCGAAATTTCTATTAACTCTTCATATTTTACTTCGAATAAGTTTATAATTTGTATAGATTCAATTGGTGGTGCTTTATTTAAAGGATTTTGATAAAAATAATTTGCAACTTCATAATCTAAAGTATTGACCATTTCTACTATTTCTCTTGTATTTGTTATATGATCATTTATTACTAGTCCTTGATGTATATTTATAATTCTGATTTCATATTTATAATTTTTTAATTCTGTTTTAATTTCTATCATAATTATGATATTCTTTTTTGCATGGATTATTGTATATAAAATCTTTTATCTGTTTGTCTTTTTCTTTAATATAATTTCTCAAATCCTCAAAAACTTCTTTTATTTCTACACTTTCTCTTGTTTCTAAATATCTTTCTAATTTTTCAACTTCATTCTCCATTTTTTCTTTCAACAGCTTTAATTCTTTTAAGTCATAATATGGCTTTCCAGGCATTTATAAATTTTTTAAGTTTAATTCCAACTTGTTTATATTTATTCTTATTTCTATCCTTTTTATTATAAGATCATCAATTTCGATCTGAAGATTATTTAATTCCCTTTTATACTCCTCTATTTTACTTTTTAATTTTTTTGTCCTTTTTCTTTTTATTTTATTTTCTGGTTTTTCAATCTTTTTATGCTTCATTATTTATTTTAGAATTTCTGTAAACTCTATCATCGATTCATCACTATTTTCTAGAGACTCTATTAATTTTTCTAGCTCTTCAACTTCTCTTTTTAACTTGTCATAGATTATTTTTAGAGCTTCAAATGCTCTTTGATTTATTTTAGAAAACTGTAAATAATTCAAACGATTTTCTCTTTCAAAAAGCTCTTGTTTCTTGTCTTGATATGTTACATATATTTCTTCTTTATTTATTGTCATAATTTAGTATTTAGGATTTCATTTAATTTTTTGACCTTTTTTGTTAATTCTTTTATTTCAAAATTTTCTTCTTTAATTTTTAACTTAGATAAACTTAAAGGGCTATTAATTTTAGATTCTCTTATTTGAAAATTCGATGAGACCAATTTCCCTGATGGTTCTTTTAGTAATAAAACTGGGTTTTCAATAGCTTTATATTTTGGTATTTCTGTTTTTACAATTTTCTGAAATAATTCATCGACATAAATTCTTTCTCTGTTTTTAAATATTATACTATGATGGCTATTTGTTAAAGCATAATTTATTGCATATGTAATTGAAAATGGTTCATCATTTTATTCCATTAAATTCTTTCTGTGAAATTTATAAGCCAAACTTATAGATCTTCCAAGATTTTCAGTTGATAAAGGTATAGCATATCCAAGATGGGCATTAAATTTTACATTTACGTTTGCCAAATTTTCATGAACAATTCCAATTATTTGATCTATTGGGTCATCAGTAATTCTTTTGTCACAGATCGCTAAACTTATTGGTGAATTAATTCCTTTCATATATGTAGATTTGATTAAGACTTGTATGGTACTAATATGAATCCATCCAATTTTAAATCTTTTTTGTTGATCCTTAATTTTCTCAATCTGTTTACTCAATTCTTCATCATTTATCAAAGCTATTTCAAGTTCTCCATTGGCAGATTTTATCTTTATAGGGGCTTCAAGTTGAATTTTTCCATAGTATATTATATTTTTTCTATTAAAAACTTCTTTTAAAAGACTTTGTTTATTAAAATTTTCATTTGATTTGAGATTTAATTCTGTTTTTAGAACAGCCTGTTTTTCATTATCTAATAAAGCAGTTAATCTATAATAATCAGATTCTTCCGTTAATTCTAAACTTTCTAAATAATTCATAACTAAAAGACTAGGATGAAGATGTACCTTTCTGGAGAAAAACTTCCTTTATTTAGTATATTTTACAATAGATGTTTTTATCTCCAGATGGGAGATTGTAGATACTAACTTCAGAGGGGAGTTTAGAACTATTTTTTTCCTAAGGGAATTCTTTGTCAGACTACAGAATCGCCTCGGCAGCTTCCTCCTTGCTCTCCTAGCATATGAGTACTCTTAGCCTTCTGCTTTCTGTTTTCTGATCCTTCTTCAATTGCCTAAGCAACCTATTTATAATAGTTGGATCTGATGGACAATTCCCATCCTTACCCTTCTTATGACGTCATTGCTTACGTCATTGTTTGTTATCTTGCACCAGCTACATTATTGGTGCTTTATGACCTAAGCGCTTACGTCATTATGCAATAATGTTGAGGGATGCTTCAGATGCACTGTCCTCTTCTTTTATCATGTGGGCTTTAGATGTATTGTCCTCTTCTTTTACCATGTGGGTTGATTCCGTTTCATTATTGTTTTCTTCAGATATTTCTGAGGCACATAGCTGGCACTTGTGGTCTTCTCTATCTTTTATCAAATAGCAGAGATTCCTCTTTATCCTTTCAGAGAGTTTTTCTAAAAGTCCAGATAAGTTGTAGAATGCTGATTCAAATTTCACCAAGAGTCTCATCTCTTTTTCTTCAATTTCATTTCTTTTGCTGGACACGAGCAGAGTATTTCTACTTTTATAATTAATCCTTGTGTGAGATTCCTTTGTTATTTTTTGAGTTCTTTCAAAGACCCTTGCTAATGTGCTGGCTAGTCTTCCTTCATGACTGTAAATTGTTAAATCTTGAATTTGATCAATTGGTTGAAAATTTTCTGGGAAGACGGACATGAATATTACTTGGTGTGCTGGAACCAAGCATTCTTCTTCTTCATTAAAAATAGGTTGACTGTTTGTAAATTTTAGGGATACATCCCTTGGATTTACATTGTCAATCATATTTTTAAATCTCTTTACTGCATCAACAAATCCTGCAGGAAACTCACTAATAATTTTTAGAGCATTAAAATTAAAATTGTATCAATTAATCCATACTAGAAGAACTGATAACTGTCAGATGGGGAAGCATCTGGAAAGATAACCAGCTTTGTTAGCTGTTTTTTGGCAATAGGATAATATCCCAAAATTGTCCTTTTTTCTTCAGTCCAATTCAGGACTATATTAAAGGTTTCTCTGAGATTTGATCTACAGACCCTTTTCTTTTCCTTGATTTCAGCCCTTGTAGGAATGTTTCTTATTATTCCTGTTCTCTGGGTTTGAATTGGAGCTTTATCTGCTCTTTTTAGGGTTTGCTCTGGATGAAGAGCTTCATATTCCCTGAAGGATTCTTTTGCCTCTTCCAGTGTTAAAAATCCTCCTTTATGAATTATCCTTGATTGATGTGTGAATGGTGCTACTTTTTTCCAGGCATCATATACTCCTTTCATGGGGCCATTATAAATTACATAATATTTTTTATCCTGGGTGGATTTTTTAATAATTTCAGCAATTGTTAAATTTTCTGAAAATTTTTCTTCACCTGATTTGTCCACCATGCTTAGCTGGCTGAACTCTGATGGTTTTGGTTGTTGTGTTGATTTCATTGCTTGAATGGCCTTCTTGAGAGATTGGATCTGTGTTCTTATTTGCTGACAATGCTTGCATTTTTCGAGCTCTTGCTCATATTTTTGAATTTCTTGATGTATATTTATAATTCTGATTTCATATTTATAGTTTTTTAATTCTGTTTTAATTTCTATCATAATTATGATATTCTTTTTTGCATGGATTATTGTATATAAAATCTTTTATCTGTTTGTCTTTTTCTTTAATATAATTTCTCAAATTCTCAAAAACTTATTTTATTTCTACACTTTCTCTTGTTTCTAAATATCTTTCTCTTCTTTCAAAACCGAATTTTATGGTATTTTTGTTGCTAATTCTTCTATCATTTGGTTTTCTATTGATGTCATATAATCTCTTATAGTTCCTTTAGTATGAAACCCTATGTAATTCCAAATATCTCTTCCAGACAATTCACTAAGTTTTGGATTAGTAAAGGCTTCTAATAGAAGGAATTCAACCAGTTCTCGAAAATTTCTTTTTCATTTTTTATGGTCTAAATCGAGCATTCTTTCTCCTTCCATTTCCTGGATTTTAGGAACGTATTTTGATGGTATTTTTGTATATTTTGAATCTTTATTTATAAATCCTTTTTTAAAAGCATAATTATCAAAACATGTTTCCCATTTAAATTGAGATTGATTATCCTTAGATGTTCCAGCTTCATTTTTTACTTGTATTGGAATTGCTGGCTGTTCGTCACTTGAATAATCTAGGATGTGTTCTTCATTTTCTATATTTTCAAAATTTACTAATTCTTCTTCTATTTGAAATTCTTGTTCCATAATATTATTTTCTTGAGCCATTTTTAATTGTTTAAAAAGCATTGTAACTTCTTCTAATTTTTTTTCAATATTCATAATTTCAATGGTGATTTTACTTTTAATTCTGTTATGTTGATTATATTTTGAAATTTTTCTTCTTTGGGATTCTCTTTTTCCCTATTTCTTTGAAATTTTATGGATACTAATATTTCTTCAAGCATATCTACTATAGAATTTAATTGTGGGTTAAAAGTATGATAAAGATGTGGGGAATCATTTCCATGATAACATTTTTTAGAAATTCCGTGTGAAATATAAGTTTTTTCAGGTTTTTGAAGTCCTTCAATAAAACTTATAGTAAAATAAAGATTTTGAGAAAAATCATTTTGTATTGATTTTAAGAATTCGGTGTCATTACAGTTAACATTAGTTAAAATCATTAGTTTTTGATCTATTAATTTTGATAATTTAATTATTTCTTCTCTTAAATCTTCTAATTTATTTTTTTTCATTAAGTGACGCTTTTCTTTGTGAAAAGTTATGGTTTTAAGTGAAAAGTGTGGTTTTAGAATGTATGGTTTAGGTTTTGCCACGTAAGCGTCTTTACCATAAAGTTATTTTTTGGATCTTTATTTGAGTGGTGGCCCTATCTAAAACACAAGAATTGTCTCGTACTTTTTTATTTTCATTTTTTGCTTGAAGTTACAGCTGACAATTTTAGCATGGTGAATTCTATAATATAAAAAGAAAAGTTTTTTTACATGTGTATGTTTGTGTTGTCAAAAGAATAATGTGAAAAGTATTTAAAAAGAGAGTAATTGAAGAGACAAAATTTGACATGTTGCAAGTAAAATGTAGTGTATTTTGTCTTATGTAACATGTAAATGATGTATTGATTAAATATACTAATTATATTTATGTTAATTAATTATTAAAGATAATATTGGACCTTGTATGATTTTTTTTTTTTTGAACTTTTTGAATGTACGCTCTCTCTAAAAATATTAACTTTACACACAAAAATTTATTAATATTTATTTATTTTAATATATTCCTTTTTTTTATGACTTAGATATATTCAGTTTCACAAATATAAAAATATATTTATATATTTTAACCAACAAAAACATATAACTTTACGTATTTACATACATTTAAATTAACGGTAATATTTATATATAATTAATTTAAATATTATATCAATATATCTGTCAATATTACTTTGGGTACATATAGATATTTATAAAAAAATATTATTCAAACACCACATATTCTTTTTTTTTTTTACTAAAGATAGGAGACTCGAACCCGCAACCTCTTAATTGAGTATGGAGAGATTATGTCATTTGAGTTATAACTCATTAGCAAACACCACATATTCTTGACATCTTATAAAATTAGTTTGTTATTAATTATTTATATATTTAAATTTTTTTAATTAATAAAACAAAAAAAATTATATTTAATTGTTTAAAAAATATTGATGTTAAAATAGCATTTGTAATATTGCCATTTTTATAGTGCAGAAAGAGAGAATATATATTTTAGAAGAGTTAATTTTTTTTAAGAATGAAAATTGTAATAAGAAATTTTACCTTTTGTTATAAAGGGAAATTAAAAATAAATTTAATTTTAATGTAGTGTTAATATAAAATAATTTTATATTTACATCTAATAACGTAACACTACATTAACAAAAATAATTATTTTTTATAGACCGTGTGAATTGTCATCCAAAAGATCAAATATCATTACACGACTATGTAAAACACATTTTACATTGTCAATACATCAAAATTAAACTCACTAAAAATATGTGCACCCAAAATTTGTATAACACCGGACATATAGAAAAACATGGTAGACACCAAAAAAAATATAAGAAAACATAGTTATTTTTCGGTATTATGTAGACGATATCTTGTTATTTTGTTTGCATTAAAATATTTATTTACAGTTGTTTATAAAAAATAATTAAAAGAAAATTTCAAATACTAAAAAAAGAAAAATCTTTTAATAATTAATATTTTAAAAAAAATTGTCTAAAAAATTAAATTCTTCAAGTTATTATTGGAATATTTTAGATGCAACCTATTATTTATAATTAAATTATTAACTTTTTACAATGAATAAACTATGTTATCGAGTGAATATTTAATATTTATTATTTTATTAAACGAAAAAAGTATGTCTGAACAGATTTAACAAAATTATATGATTAGTTTCTCTTTGAGGGTATAAAAATGTGTTGAAAAAAGATGATAATTTTTTAATATATATTATACATTCATTAATTTAATTTAAAATAAATATTAATAAATTTTTGTGTGTAAAAATTAATTTTTCAGATGATATTTATTATGTAGATAAAAATAATTAATTAAATTTTCTTTTTCAAGTAACATGAGTTGGAAGAAAAATTATTAACTTAGATGAAAAATTAATGAAAAAGAAAATTTTAATTAATTATTTTTCTTCCAACTCATGTTACTTGAAAAAGAAAATTCAATTAATTATTTTTATTTATATAATAAATATCATCTGAAAAATTAATTTTTACACACAAAAATTTATTAATATTTATTTTAAATTAAATTAATGAATGTATAATATATATTAGAAAAATTATCGTCTTTCTTCAACACACTTTTATGCCTTCAAAGAGAAACTAATCATATAGTTTTATTAAATCTGTTCAGACGACATACTTTTTTCGTTTAATAAAATAATAAATATTAAATATTCACTCAATAACATAGTTTATTCATTGAAAAAAATTAATATTTAATTATAAATAATAGATTGCATCTAAAATATTCCAATAATAACTTGAAGTATTTAATTTTTTTTAGACAATTGTTTTTGAAATATTAATTATTAAAAGATTTTTCTTTTTTTAGTATTTGAAATTTTCTTTTAATTATTTTTTATAAATAACTATAAATAGATATTTTAATGCAAACAAAATAATAAGATATCGTCTACATAATACCAAAAAATAACTATATTTTTTTATATTTTTCTTGATGTCTACCATGTTTTTCTATATGTCTGGTGTTATGAGTCACCAAAAAAAAAATATATGTCTGGTGTTATACAAATTTTGGGTGCACATATTTTTAGTGAGTTTAATTTTGATATATTGACAGTGTAAAATGTGTTTTACACAGTCGTGTAATTATATTTAGTTTTTTGGGTGACAATAAACAATGTCTATAAAAAGTAATTATTTTTGTTAATGTAGTGTTACGTCATTAGATATAAATATAAAATTTTATACTAACACTATATTAAAATTAAATTTATTTTTAATTTTTCTTTATAACAAAAAGCAAAATTTCTTATTACAATTTTCATTCTTAAAAAAAATCAACTCCCAAAATATATATTATCTCTTTCTACACCATAAAAATGACAGTATTACAAATGCTATTTTGACATCAATATTTTTTAAACAATTAAATATAAATTTTTTTTGTTTTATTAATTAAAAAAATTTAAATATATACATAATTAATAACAAACTATTTTTATAAGATGTCAAGAATATGTGGTGTTTGAATAATATTTTTTTATAAATATCTATATGTACCTAGAGTAATATTGACAGATATATTGATATAATATTTAAATTAAATATATATAAATATTACCGTTAATTTAAATGTATGTAAATATGTAAAGTTATATGTTTTTTGTTGGTTAAAATATGTAAATACATTTTTATATTTGTGAAACTGAATATATCTAAGTCATCAAAAAAGAAAAAAGGTATATATTAAAATAAATAAATATTAATAAATTTTTGTGTGTAAAGTTAATATTTTTAGAGAAAGAGAGTGTACATTCAAAAAGTCCAAAAATAAAAAAATCATACAAGGTACAATATTATCTTTAATAATTAATTAACATAAATATAATTAGCCTATTTAATCAATACATTATTTACAAGGCACACGTTTGCAATTCTCCCGCAATGGCGCCATTTTGACGATCTGGATTTCTGCGGGTAAAGAATTTTTATAAAAATATAATCACGTTGTAAGTATAGTTTCTAAACCAACAGAGAATACTTTCGTACAAAAGTTTGGTTGTAACAAGTAACAAGACCCAATAAAATTTATAACCGAAGTATTGAAATCTCGGGTCGTATCTCAAGGAATTGCAGGGAGGCATGATTTATTATTGGTTATGAAAAAAGGTATGTTTTTGGGTTTTTGAAATAGGGAACAAGTAATTTAAATTATAAGAAAAATAAATTAATAATTATAAAGAAAACTCATGGCAAGGTATAAGAACTGAAAATTACATCATAGTTATCTTTATCAGGTGTGATGAGAATTGTTTATCGCTCCCACTTAGTTAAACCTTACTAAATAAAGGAAAGTCAAGTGGACCAATCAATTTGATCCTCAAGTCCTAGTCAACTCCTGTGGAAAAGACTAGCTTTAGAGCGATCCAAATCAATCAGCGAGAATTCCAATTTTCAATCAATTGCTGAGTTTGATAACTCATGTGTTACAAATTACTTAACCAAAATCAAAAGAAAAAAATTTAAATTAAATTGAAAGCATCACAAATAGAATAAAAGAATCATAAATCTGAAATATCTCAAATTATATTAAATAGAATATTCAAATCTAACATGGAAAGATTCATAAGCCAATTTGGCAACATAAGTAATTAACAAGTAAATAGAGCAACTAAAGTAATAGAGTAAATAAAAGTAGAAGGAAACATAAATTAAAGGAACATTGAACCTAAATTGAAGAAATAACCATAAAGTAAAAGAAATCCTAATTCTAAAACCTAAGAGAGAGGAGAGAACCTCTCTTTCTCTAAAACTACATCTAAAACCTAAAATTCTCTCTTATGAGACTTGTATGAATTCTCCTTGTTGATTCTCCCATTCTCTGACTTCTATTCTGTGTTCCTGGGTTTGGATTTGGGCCGGAAAAGGGTCCAGAAATCGCTGGAGGCGACTTCTGCAATTTTCTGCACGTGGCGCCCGTCATGCGTTCGCATCATTTGGAGTTTTTCTGTGTCACGCGTGCGCGTCAGTTGTGTTCTGCTCTAGGCACGCGTCCGCGTCGTCTACGCGTACGCGTCACTGCCATCTCGCGCTAGGCACGCGTCTGCGTAGTCCACGCGTACGCATCGTTGCCTTTTTCTTCAAAACTCCATTTTTGTGCTTTCTTTCCGTTTTTGCATGTTTCCTTTCTGTCCTCTAAGCCATTCCTGCCCTATGAAGCCTGAAAATACTTAACACACAAATCACGGCATCGAATGGTGATAAAGGATAATTAAATATAATATTTTTAAAACATAAGAAACATGTTTTCACATATATCATAAAATAAGGAAGGAATAGTAAAACCATGCAATTCATATGAATAAATGAGTGAAGAATTGATAAAAACACTCCATTGAACACAAGATGAATCATAAAATAGGGGTTTATCAATGTTACATAAGACAAAATACACTACATTTTACTTGCAACATGTCAAATCTTGTCTCTTCAATTACTCTCTTTTTAAACACTTGTCACACTACCCTTTTGACAACACAAATATACACATGTAAAAGAATCTTTCTTGCTACATCATAGAATCCACCTTCTAGCATTGTAGAATGGAATGATTGTCTTGTGATTTATGATTATGAGGGGAACCAACCATGTGATGTGATTCTTTGACACAGCGGGTTGGTATTGATAATGAAGAGTACTATGGAGCAGCAAATTTTGTAATTTATAGCTATTAATTAGTCATCATTAATATTTTTAATAATGTGAGATTACTCACTTTTTTTTTGTTGGTTAAGTGTTGACCAAATTTTAATAAAAGTATTTAACCCTAAACTTTCTCATTGATGATACCATGATAATGTACAATATTCACAAACTCGCATCCGTTGAATAGTATATAACACGTTATAAATTGGGGAGTTCTCGTTGATACATTTTTATATAATTATACTATTACTAGCTATATAGTAACTAAAATTTTGACAATATTAAAAGTGTATCATTCTTTGATCCAAATTATCCATCCTTATGAACAAATCAACCCCCCCCCCCCCCCCCCAAAAACAAAAACAAAAAAAAATTTCTTCTATTATATACCTTATTGATAACCAAACTACCTAAATCTAAATTCAAATTATATCCGAATCCCAAATATAAATTGAAAACACATGATAACAAAAATCCCTACTCAAATTTAAAAATGTTATGATATGTTACACTGAAATACAAGAAAACAATAAGCAAACAGATATACCACTTACATATTCAGATATTACTGCGAGGTAACAGATACACCCTCTGTTGTTTCAACCTACAACACCTATCCCTAGCCTTTCCCACTTAAGTTTAAACCTAGAATCCTCTAGCTAAAGTCACATCTGATTCTGCAGAATGTTGAATGTTCATCGAATAAAATAAAATAATATAATATAATACAAAAACTCTCTTAATTACAATTTCTCGAGATAAAAATTGCATGGTGTCACATTGTTGCTGCTGGCATGCTCAGAAAGGCCCTGTTGATCAATTTAGTTGCCATGTGCTTCTGAATCCAAAGCATTTCAATTTCGACTTCCCCGATCCAGTAATCAAGTCAACAGGAAAAGAGGGGAAAAAGGAACAAAAGTTTAAAAAGTTCATCTATGATTATTAACTCCGTTACTACTCTAATATGAACATGATTTTGTATCCCATACATATAACAAAATCCCCAGATTGAAACACCTGAGCCGCTACCTATCTAGTTTCTACAACGTCTCTGGGAATTATAACTAGATGTCTTATTGACACATGCATCATATGTCACATTGTCCACAACACGGAAGACTAGGCCCCATTGCTAACAGAATCATCGTCACTCCGCACCCTCCGGTAAAATAGAACATAGGCAGCTGCAGTGTTCACATCATCCTCACTTATGGGTGATATGTGGCTGTCGTCAAAATTGTACCACCTGTTTTCATCTAAGAGCTGCACATTGGGAAAAACCTGTCATCAAAATTGTGCCAAAGAATCGGCCAAGAAAGTAACAATATAGATGCTAGGCAAAATGGACAGAAGAAATCCAATCAACTTAAAAGGAAATGAAATGTTTAATGCTCTTACCTTGATATGTGCAGTGTAATGACCACTACCCATACTACCATAATGGTTTGTGAGGGCATACAATTCATACAGCTGACGCCGAGAATTGTTTTTATTGGCTACATAGTTCGTTAAGTCAAAGTCATGAACCGGGAAGTTAACAAAGGTCTCTAGTTTATGCTTCATTGACCTGCTGTATGAGAACCTCTTCAAATGAATGACCAAAACCTCTGGGAGCCTCCACAAGTCAAGCTTTTTGCTTGCTTGTCTTCTCTCTTTGCATTGGGGACAGTACCTAAGATTTTACACACATATGACATTAGCACTTCGCATCTAAATATTGTCCATTACCTAAGGTTGTTTTAATGTTCATAGCGAATTGCTTGGAGGATATAATAACTCATCTAAAGAATGCAAATTCAAAGAAAAGTATCTCAATAGCATGAAAACTATGTAAATGTAAAATAATACAAAAGTGACAAGTATGTCGAATTGTTTATTCTAAGATTGTTTTAATGTACATAGCATATTGCTTGGAGGATATAGCAATACAACTAACAAATGTATATAGTCAAAAACAACAAATATTAGTGTCTCGATTAAGTGTTACAAAGCAACAGTTTTAATACATTCAACAAAAGTGCAAAGGAGAGAAAGCAGCAGGAGAAACAGCATATATTATAGCCGCTAGAAGTAATGCATTCAATATGTTGAAGTACAAAGGATTAAACTTTTTATCTAAGATTCTCAGTGTAAAATTTGCATTAAACATAAGGCCATAAAACTCTAATTGAACATATTAAGAACTAGCCCACCCATAGTTCATGAAAAGCAGCCATATCTTATAAGGGAAGATATCACCACATAGGCACGGTAGTAAATTCAATGATGTGTGTAATCACCATTTCCCATTATTCTCAACCACATGTTTCATTCACTTTCATGAGATTCTTTTATTGCACAAGCTAGTTGAGCTTTTAGGGCAATGCAGAACAAAATATGCAGGTCATAAAACAGACTGAGCACAAAATAAGGATATGGAGAGTATCATAGGATAAGAGAGTTGGAGATGGGACAAACCACATATCTTCAGGCACCAGAGGTTCTTCGCGCAGAAAAGCTTCCAAACAGGTGTACAATGAGAGGGGTTCAGTACGAGCTTTCTTGGACACGGGCCCATATTTTAAAACTTCAGGCAAAATCTCAAGTGGATGAGTATCATACTTCTCCAGAAGCTTTTGAGACCAATCAATATACACTAGAAGTGTTGACGAAGAAGGAAGTTTAACAACTTTATCCTCTCCCATAGAAAGATCAATGCAAGCATTGCTTTCATCTATCAAAAGAAGGGGTAGTGTTGGTGTTCGTCCAGCCTTATTTACTGAATTTGACACCAAGTTGGTAGCATATGCATCGCTAGAAGCATTGTCGCCAGCAGCTTTTGTGATGCTGGTTTCTGTATTAGTGTGCTCTGTATTGCCACTTTTCCTCAACAGTGGAGAGAGCATACGATTAACTATCACTTGTATATCGCCTCTTGTAACTGGATCATCACATGAGATCAATGACACAATAGGTGTTCCATATGGCTTCCATCCTGATACAGTGTGCGAGTCACTGCTCCTATGAAAAAAATTATCAAATTAATATGCGTAAAGTTTCGAGACAAAACCAGAGTGATTATTTAACACAACATATAACTACCATACAAAAAGTATAAATGCAAAAAATACATACTGCTCTCTCCGGCGGTGGATCAACTGGAGATACTTTGTGTTTTTCTCTATCTTTGGAATCTTGTAAACAGCAACATGGTCATCATCTTTGATAGTGGACAACAACTGAAGAGGATCTTCAAGAAATCTATGAATCAAATGGTTTCGTACCTGTGAATGGCCCATCAATGAAACAAACACAAGTTAGAATTAATGTAATTCTGACCCATATATTTAATTATTATTCCAGCATGATACACACCTCTACAAGCAACAGTCTCTCGTTATGCTTCAATGAGCAAGCAGTGCTGAGAGCCTGAATCAGATCTTTGCAGCGTCCCTGCTTAGGCACAGTTACAGTACAAGGAGATGGCAGGGCAGTTCCATCACAAGTAAAAACTGTCACTGTCATGGTCCTGCTGCTGGTTGACTGGAGTGGCAACGAAAGGTACATAAAAGGATCAAACGTGACAGAGACTTTATTGCAAACTGGACAAACCAATGTTGACTTGTATTGCCCCTAAAATGGTAATGAAATACCAGTGACCTTGATCAGTTACATGCTAAAATAAAAAGCTGCGAGTAGATATTATGCACAAACAATTTCTAGCGACAATCAAGAGACCAAAGTTGAAACTCTGGACAAACAGTGGCATCACATCATTAACAAATGCAATCAATACTTTTATATTGGAGTTTCTGGTGTAAAACTGGTTAAGCTATGCTTCAACTATTCACCCGACATATAAAAATAACTCAAGTGGATTGAAATTATCATGTCTCTTATCTTAGAATCACTCCTCCCTTTGGATAAACAATTCTTTTCATGAAGAGAAGTAAAATATGATCCTAAGGAAACAAAGGGTGACTACAGTCATAAAAATGGTGTAATCCTTTTTTATTCCCAGTGGATTTGTCCAAATCAATCATCCTCTCAATTAGTCCGCAAGCTTTAATTTCTGACTCAATAGATCCTTTGTGGAAGCTGAAGGATTTGTTAAATTGGTAATGGTAATATGCTAGCAAAATAATAAAATTTTAAGGTGGCACTATACTCTTTCCCAAGTGAAAAAGATAGTGGTTTAACAACAAATTAACAATTCTCTTCTCTCTTTAACAAAGCCCACAATCAGTGTTTCTTATTTCCATGCTTGACAAATAATGATTTGTTAATGACTCACATCACACTTATGTTATATGATTTTGTAATTTGCTATAATTTTACCAAGCATTTTTCTAATAAATGAAACAATACCATTACTAGATAAAAGTCTTGCAAATCACCAGCACGATAGTTTCTGAAAGAAGAAAGCAGCCCCAAACAGATTGTTATATTGATAACTTATATGACTTTGACTGTTAATTACTAGCATCAGAAATTCTTAGATATTAGGAGATGCATATGTCAGAATGTTACAAAAGCAAGGAAAGGTATCATTGGAAAGTTAAATATTCTCTCAAGGGAACAACTATACTTGATAGAAATTGAGCTGACAGAAGATCATGCAAAACAGTGTCATAATTGTACATATGTGGATGCCTAAGCAACAGACTGTCCAAATATACGGATTATCTCAATGGATATAATAGGTGAAAGGAAACCTCAAATCATATCTAGAAGTAACAAGGAAGATCCGCATATTAAAAAGAGTTCATGGAAAGAATTACGCATGATTGCATGAAGCCATATCTCAAGCCTTAATGTTAACATTAATTCACATGAGAGTCTAATGGACCATTTCCAGTTCTCCATGCAAGTTCAAGTTGTTTTTCACAGGATGGCATTTAAATAACAATGAAAACCTCACAGAAGTTTACTAAGTTTCATTTTATTCACCTGGCAAACATCAACAATTATGGAATCATTGCGAGCAATATGATTTGCCCAATACTCATCAGCCACTTCTTCATCTGGTCGGCCATCAGCATCTCGAGACTTTATATATGGTTTGTGTTTAACACGATTCAAGTCTTCGTGAAGACCATCCAGCAGAAATGCTAAAAGCTCCTGACAAAATAGTAAAACAAATGCTGTCACATACTTGCCATAGAAATAAAATAAAAGAGATGGTGAAAACATTCAATCAACAAGCAAACCTGAGAATCGTGCTGATTGTGCCCACTGAACTGAGGTGCAAAGCGAGCAAGCTTGGCTTTGAAAGGCCGAGGAGCAATTGGTGTTCGCCCAGGTGCCCATAGTTTACGAAGCAACTCACCAAAGGCTAGGGCTAGCTCACCCTACATAATGGTTAATTCCGTTTAGAACATTAATTTGCAGATAAGATAGTTATCAAATGGTTGAGTAAAACCACTCCCCAACTAAATGAAGTGAAGGGGGCATTCAAGAAGATGAACTCAAAGGAACCTTATCATAACCCAAGCATGAAGCATAGAATCTCTCCCACAAATGCTATCAAGAATCAAGGGAAATGAAGATAAAGTATAAATGTTGCCACAGGCCTAAATTTTTCTTATAATTAAGAAACAAATATACTAAACCCATGATAGTAACTAAATGAAAAGCAGAACAATAGAATAAACATAAAAAGAGTTTCCATTCATGGCCACGTTAAAACTATGCTTAATTACACTTCTGGACCTCATTCAGAAAAAGTTGCATATTTTTATCAACACGAAATTACTCAAATTCAAATAAAAGGGCGATGAGCTAAAAGTGAACTTAAGCCCTAATATTGTGTAGCACACGTTAAATTAATTCCAGCAAAAAGTATAAGTACACGAGAAAAGATCTAAACAAAAAAAAAGAGAAAGAAAGGACTGGGGGAGTGGGGAGGAGGTGCTCTACTTTTACTAACTTTAACATGATACTTACAACCATGCCCAATGGATTTTGCCAATTTATCTCTTGATGATAGTCCTCCCGAAAGTACCTAGCAAACTCTGGTGTATGGACAAGACACTGTATTGCACTATTCATGAAACAAGTGTTGCCAAGATTCAGCAGCCCGGTGAGACCGCTCACTGAACCTCGTGTGGTGACACCACTCCCATAAGGATTTTCCGCATCTCTGGCTGGAGGATTTAGGTTCTGAGAAGAAGAAAGATCTGCATTATAGCTTCTAGAGGGAACCCTGCTAGCAGACAGGCCACCAGCAATTGATAAATTTGAGTTTGAAGGCTCGACAAGAACAGAACTTGCTTCCCTCTGCGCAGACCCATTTTCATGGGCAGAGCTTGTGTTATTCGTATTGTTGATAACCTCAACAAGAATCTGTATGAATGTTATAAGATATCAATAGAAAAACAATGGTTATAAAGCATAAGCAAGATAAAGAGGTACAATCCAACATAAAATTATGTGAAGACTCACATCTTGGTCCATTTGTATATTGGCATCATCAAGTGTTTTGTCCATGTCATTCATCAAGGCATTCTTCCGGCGGGAATAGTAATCCCAAATACATACCTACAATAGAGGTGACTGCTTTTACTATATACTGAGGAGGGTGAAAAATGTTTTAAAATGTTTTGAATTTCAAGAGGGAATCATAAGTCTTTACTTGGTCCAATGGAAGATCAAATATTTCACAAGCTTTCCTGTGAAGCTGTCCAATGGTTTCCTGCCAAAAATTTCTCTACTATGAGGTAGATAAAGCATGAATAAAGCAAACTATAATTGCAACGAAACAAGATGTTAAAGATTTTCCTATCAATTGTCATTATCTCTCATATTATACCTTCTTGCTTATTCTTATGCTGGTACGATCATTTCTTGGCAACATGAGTAATTGAAGCCGTAGAGGATACACCTCTACGGCCAGCTCTGTCTGGGAAAGACCTGCACTGATAACTTTCCTTGGCAATGTAGGTCCACCACCATACCTAGTTGAGCAAAAGGCAAAAACTAAGTCAGGAAACTCAAATTAAAGACCAGAAAAAGGTTTAGTGATCTTCAAGTGTTCAAGTTTGTAACCATTTGCAAACTTACGCAACAAACCAGAAAAACAAAAAAGCAAAAGAAAGAGCAAAAATTATAACCAGGCACTTTTTCACATTTTAGATTAACCAAAGATGATGTGTACTAAGCAAGCTAGCTCACCATGCATATAATTGGTTCCAAACTTCTTGGGGAAGTAATACATAGTCACGACCTTCTAAAAGTGTATCATGAATATCAATACCCGTACTAGAGTCCTCTGACACAGAATCATCTATCAAATCAGAATTATCAATAACAGCAGGCCTCTTTAAAGCATTTGAATTTGGCAAGTCACCATATTCTAAAAAGGAGGAACCATCATAAGAATTGTTTGACTGATCTTGGTTCACATATTCAATCCAATGTTGCCACCATCTGCATGAAAAAATTGGAAACAAAATCCTTGTTATCTTACATGATTACATATTTTCAGGGAGCATTCAAACTAAATCAGCTGGTCTATAGCCATAAATGAAGATAAAAGTAAATACTATGTCAATGTTTGACTTCAAGATTAACTCTTTAGAGAACAGATGTCTTTTTCTATATGGACCCCTAATAACCAATTGTGAAGAAAGGAACCGACAACTTTGCACACACAAATCCTTCTCCCAAGATGTGTGTTATGTGAAAATCAACCTTCAAAATAGTGGTTGAATTGCTTTTACATAGCACGGTAGTTGCTTTCCTTTAGAACAATTTGCTTACAGTTGCACTGAAACAGTTTCTCGTTATTTGTTTGATAAGCTGTCGTACTATCATGGGGGCCAATGTTTTGTAGCAGTGTGACAAAATAAACAGCATAAAAACAAGGAAGGAAGTATTTCAATAAATATAGAAAGCAAATTCCAATATTAATGATATAAAACAAACACTAACTACATTAAAGAAATGAACCGAACACAAACTTTAATCTAGAGTTGTCTGCACAAAATGCAAGCCAAGGCAACAAAGCAGCCTCGGCATCTCAAAGGAATCCACAGAATCAGTAGCGCAGAACTAGACCTAACCTTGCATTTCCTAATTTCAGCATGCATATTGATTGACCACAATAACCCTCCCCCAGGGGAAGCAATTTACAGTATACACTTATAAGATATTGCAGTGGTCAGAGTCAACAATGATAAGGGATAAGCCAAAACATAAGGTTGTTTGTTATACTAAAATGCACCTTATCAAGCTAGTTCTGTCATCTATGTTAGAATAGAATACATGGTTGCAACAACTATTAATCACAAAAATCACCATTATTGACAAAACAACCCACCATAAGAAGCAACAAACGCATTCAACCCAATATTAAACCAGTCCAAAAATAAAGCAGTATTCACCTAAAATCCACGCACCATCTCCTAAAAATTACAATCTCAAGGGTATAAAAAAAAACAAATAAAGCAAAATTAGGCACACATCATATCTTTAAGTGAAGCGAAATTGAAATCAAATATTCTAAGAACCCCGAAAAATGAGAACTTTGTGTCTGACTTAGGGCAGCGAGTTCCAGAAGTTACCATCTTCAGGGGGAAAAATAAAAATGGAAAAATGAAAAGGAAAAAAAAAGGAAAAGAACCTCTGAGTGATTAAGAAGAAGGTGTCGCCTTCTTTGCTATTAGATTGAGAAGAGAGGGCAATGTCTCTGATCATTATTCTCTCTTCGTCCGGGCTCAGCTCCAACATCTCTCCCATCTTCTTCTTCTTCTTCTTCTTCTTCTTCTTCTTCTTCTTCTCCTGAACCCAATTTTCTCCTTTTTATCTTTTATTTTTTTTCTCTCTCTTTCTCTTTCGGCAAATCGTGTCTCAGCAGAAGAACTAAAACTGAAGAAAACTCCGAAATCTGGGACAAGTGTGTTGTTAATTGGAGCGTTGAAGAGTGATTAAGGAAGGGAAGGGTGAAACACTGAAACCTGGGTTTTCCCTCACTTCTTGCTGTTATTTGATGCGCACTTACCCATTTACCCTTAACTAAACTTTATTTTCAGTTTCATTTTCACACTCACTATTTTTTTTTTTTTTTGGGAAAAACTAATTTATTAGTAATTGTAAAAATTTTTTATATAATCTTAATTTGTTGAACTTGTGAAAAGTAAAATAAATGCATTTTTCATTTAATTTAAAATGGTGTTCACTTATCAATTATCATATCTTTTGCTTATAATTTATGCACTTGTTGTACAGCCCCTTTTTTTTCATCTCGTCTTGTCATACGTGATTTGCTAAAATATAATGGTTTTTTTGTTAAATTTTGTTAATACGATGATAAATTGATAATTATACGAAGAAAAAAATGACTAAATTTTTAAAATAGTCACTGAGATTTATATTATGCATAGATTTAGTTCTTAAAATTTCAGTTACGTTATTATTATCTTTGAGATTGATTTTTGGAAATAATTTAATAAACAAAATGATGAAATAAAATACTCTAACATCATACTAGACACTGGTGGAAAGATATCGTTTGCTTTTAACGCTCAATAAAAACATATGAGACGTCGATTTGATATATTCGAAAGCCATTTTAAATGTCAATATATATCAAAATGAGATCGTATATGTTTTCATTGGACCCAAAAATAAACAATGTCATTTCACCATTATCTAGTGTGGCATGAAGTGTAATGTAAATTTCAAAGAATATTTTAAAGATTCAATCAAAGAAAAATCATGAAGGTCATTTTGCCAATAAATTTTTTAAATAAAAAATGGAAGAGCAATTTATTTCATGTAATTTTATAATTTTTTTTAAAACAAATCATTGGTAATTATTATCATAATTTAAATTTTATAATTTTAAAAAAATGGACATCATTTGGCACAATTTATAGAATAAATTTTTTTATGTTTTTTATATTTTGAAAATTTTGAATTCAATGGTAACAATTTGTTAAACTGAAAAAATTTTCAATTCATAAGATATGTTTACTTCTTCATCTGCTCCTTCTCTTTTTTTTTGTGCAAAATTTTTTTCATTTTTCTTTTCTGTTGAGTGACAACGACGAATAAATTTTTTAAAAAAAATAGATAATAATATTAATTTAAGAGTGTATTATAATAATCAAATTTTATCACAAATATATGTAGATGTGAGATTTATGTCTGATAATTCATATGTCTTTGTTGTTTTTCTTACAATATCGTTTGAAGAGTTCAGGAGTATTGTTTATCAAAACATAGATCATTAAATACTGAAGAGGCTGACAATTATTTTATATAGATGTTTGGTATTAGTATTTTGTGGGTTCATATAATTCAGACAATGTACGTCACTCATGATAAAAGCTTGAAAAAAAAAACTTTCTCAATCTATTATTAAGCTTAATCATAAGTATCCTTCCTTGAGATGTATATAGAGTTTTAATTAGTTGTTTTATAAGGTTGAAGAACCAAACCTAAACACAATGAAAAAATTATAATAATGAAAGTAAAGAGGGATTTAAAGGCAATTATAATGTCATTGATTCAAATGAAGAAGAGGATCAAGTTGATTGTATTATTGAGACACATGTGAAAGATATGATAAATATACTAGTAAATCAGCATTTATTTGAGGGTCATTTTTCATAAACATTTCACATTTTGAGACTATGAATACACTAAATTTTTCTGAATATATATAAATGTAGATAATGAAAATTTATATTTTGTTGTAATATAATTTTACTAATATTTGTATTATAATACAATTTTTCTTAACACGATGAAGTTCTAAATTAGATATTTATTTTGTAGATTAAAATATTATGTAAATTAATTATTTGTTAATATTTAGAAACTTAGTCCAATTACCAATTGAGATTCAAGTTGTTCTTATTTCAAAATGTGTATTATATATTTATATGATATGTCAAAATGTTAATACAAGAATAAGATGCAAATAAATAATTTTTTGAATTGATGAACTTTTTATCTAAATACTTATATTAGAATCATATAGTCCGTTGCACTTTGCACTGTTTAAATCTATATCATGGTATTGTTGTTGCAGTTCCACATATTGTAGTAAACAATGAGTTTGTTGTCAAAATAGAATTTAGTTTTTAGAGAGATTGTGTTTACAACAATTAGAGATTATACAATTTGTAGAGGTGTTGATTATCTGTGTAGAAGTTTGAACTCATGACATTTTACGGCAAATGTGTATAATATAGAATATTTTGTGATTGGCTTATCAAGACTAGTATGATTTAAAGAAAGTATTATTGGGAGATAAAGTAGTATAACGATAGTCACACTTGCACGAGAGCAACTATTTCTCAGGACCATTCCAAGCTAAACTCAGACACAACTGCAAAAGCGATTAAATCACTAGTAAAAGTTGACATATCTATACCGTTGGACTCAGATACATCTATAAATGTGCTCTAGACAAGTTGATCTCCAATTGTATCTTCTAATCCCCAAAAAATTACAAAACAACAATAGGAATTTCCAATACATTCCGACCCTAGATTTGTCAAAAATGTTATACCAAACAAGGACATTATGTGACACTTGGCCTTTCCATGACAAATGATCAGCCAACTCTAAACGATGCTTAACATTAAAAAGTTTCATTAAGTTAATAAAACTATCTCTACAATGTCCCTGTGCAAGTTTTCCAAAAGTCAACATGCATTCATCTTGTAAGGCACTGAAATTACTAAGCGTTGGTCTTGTAACGGGTGGACTAATTGTTGGAAGGCCAAGTTGTTTCACAACATCTTCCAATGTGATGGTATATTCACCAAATTGGAACATGTGTTTTCAAATTTTACCTTTCAACCAAGGCAGCAATCATAATAATAGCAGACTATACTTGAATTCTTCAAAGGTAAGAGATATAAAAGAATCAGATATCCTTTAAAAGATTATCGATTATGTGATCAAATGTATCCGAAGAGTTTAAATATCAAGTAGGTAATACTTTTGAACCCTAAAATAGATAGACAAAATTAGCACAATTAAGCACAACAATACATAAAAAAATCTAACATTGTCCATAGATAATCAAAATGCAATTGCTCTATTACCACCAAGGTTCTAAGATCCAAACAAATCGTGAAAATTGTTCTGCCTAATAGTTTATTGATTTAAAGGTCCAATTGTGATTTAACTGAAATAATCAAATTATAATAAAATAACATATAAAATTATAAATAATACACAAAAAAATATTTCAATGTAAATCTTACAATTACACAAATAAAATGTACTACATGAAAATAATGAGAAAGAAAATCATAATTAAATATGTGAATAAAAAAAGGTTTAATTACTCTGTAGGTTCCTATAGTTTTACCGAATTTTCACTTAGGTCCCTATACTTTTTTTCTTTTTAATTGGGTCCTATACCATATAATTTTTTTCAATTTAGTCCTTACCATCATAAAAATGTTTGAAATAACAGTATTCTGTTAAAAAACTAAATATTCTCATAATTAAAAAAAATCTAATCAAAGACACTCTCATATTTTTAAAATTCCCAAAAAGCCCTTATTATTTTGTCCCATACTCACCCAGTCCTAACCCAGTACCCCTAACTTCTTGAGCTCTCGCCGGATCCACCGCATGGTCCCGTCTTGCGGCATCTCCTCTGCTCGGCATCCCTCCTGTGCTCGTCGCCGCTAGAAGAAGGCCATTCATCCACTACCAGCAGCAGTCGACAGAACGAAGATGAATCAAGGTTGGAAGTTTTAGTGACAAATCTTGGAGCTTCGATGCCGTAACAAAAATCACTTGAGTTGTGGTTCTTTCTCCTTTAAATATCTCAGCATTCCGAACTCTCCACAAGCCCCAGCACAGCGTTGCAATCAACACCATCTTTCTCTCTCCTTCTTGCCCCAAACTCATCAATGCGCACACCGCTAGCCATAGATCGGCAAAATTTTCAAATTGCTGCTGCTAGATAATGGACTCGAGGCTTCACCAGGATTCTTCATTCTGGAAAGCCTGATAAGTTCATGGATGAGATCCCTACCTTTGTAGCTCAGCCTTTGTCAGTTGACGTGGATAAGATTTTTCCCTTTTTTTTTTTGGTTTAGTTTTCATTTTTTGTGGTTTTGAATTGTGTTTCTCTTATGATTACTTTTTTGTGATTATCAAAAGGAAATTGGTGATTGGATGCTTTGAATTTCTGGAAAAAATTGATGCTTTACATTTAGAATTCATGATATTATTGTGAGTGAGGAGTTGTATTTTGAAGATTTTAAGTTGGTTATTTGGAAGAAAGAGTGTACACAAATGCTAATGCTATGATTTGGTTTTCATTCCTTCCTCCTATGAAGTGTGTGTGTTTGTTCTATTACAAGTTACAATTAGGTTCTGTCCATTGTGTTGTGTTATTATAGAATTAGATAACTAAGAAATGTGTGCTTTAATTTGTGAATAATTTGTATAAATGTTATGCCTTGCACTTGTTCTTGAAGTATGGCATTTTAAGTGCTATGCCTTGCACTTTTTCTTTGGGTAAAATGCCTTGCACTTTTTATGTGCTATACTTTGAATCATTATTTTCTTAAAGGAATTTTGGGTTTTGACTTTTGTTAGTGTCATTTGTACTGCATATTTTTAGTTACATATTGATATCAAAGCCAGATCATATAATTATCAAGCCTATTTCAAACTTAGCTAGAGATGGTCTCGGACCAATAACCAATACAGACCCCATTGGCAATTCACCTGTTATTGTTGCCAAGGTATCTTTCAATTTGTTTCCGTCCAAAACTAAGTGTCTTCTAAGTTGTGTTTGATAAGTGTATAGAGATAGACTACACAGATAAGATAGAAATGTGTTGAGATAAGAGAGAAAAGTTGTGTTGAATACAATTTTTATTTTCTTTTTGAGTTTTGGTAAAAAGACACGTATTCTTGGATGAAAGTAGTAGTACTTATGGACACTTTCTTGATTTTGGGCCACCCTTTAACTATATATGTAACGTATGTCAGGAATCTTTGAATCCACACAAATATAAAATGTTTCATGATTATAATGAATACTTAAATGATGGAAACTGAATTTTATATATACTCATTGGATTCCTTCAACCATCTCCCATATCTAATTCATAGTTTCTCATATATCTCTTCCTTTACGCCTCTTTCTCACTTAGCCGGTGGCATTCCTTCCATTTTTGAATTCTCATCTCTCATCTCTTTCTCATACTTGACCATTATGTTTATATTTATTGTGTTTTTTCTATTTTCCTTTTCTTTCTGGCGGCATAAGAAGCAGATGGAGTGGTGGAGAAAGATCAAAGTATAAAGACAAAAATTACACACAAAAATCTAATTTTGGCATTTTACATTTTTTCTTCTTCTAGTAGGATGCTGTCATTTTTTTTCTTTTTTGTTTCTAAATTTTGGGAACCAATGGAGTTTTGGTTCAGTGATTTAAAAGTTATCTGACCAATTTTTCTGATTTATATTCGATTTTGACTTTTCATAGTTTTTTAATCTAATCAAATTAGATTAAACACTATTTTTTTTTTGTATTTTTTTTTTGCTCGACAGAATAGTCCAATTTGATTTTTTAGAACATTATATATATATATATATATATATATATATATATATATGAATATAATTTTTATGCATAGTAATCAAAAATAGCTAAAAATTGAGATAACATGTTATTATAATTAATTCAAATTATCCTTAATCCAATTACTAGTATTCCATAACATGTTAATATAATAAAGAAACATTACTCCATTAAATATTCACCTAAATAAAAGGAAACAAAGGCTTGATAACATCAATAAAAAAAATATTACCACAATATGATGCTTGGGAGGCATGGTAGGTTAAGTACAAAGAACACGACATATATTATGTAGCATTATATCACACAGAGTTTTATGCTTAAGTTGTAACTAGAGGTGGTGAGGTATTACAACCTCTAAACAAAAAATTACATACTTATATATATTTGAAAGATAGTTTAACTAGGAGTCTTGAAGAAAAGGATAAGCAAAAATAAAACAGAAATCGCATCAGGAGTCTTGAAGGAAAGGATAAGAAAAAACAAAACAGAAATCGCATCACACTCGAAACGTTAAGAATAGAAAGCTCGATACAGAAAACCAAATAGACACACACACACACACACACACACACACACACACATCCTAAAATACAACAAAAGCATGAACATAAATCATGTTTCTCTAAAATCAACCTCTAAGAAGGATATACAAGTTAATATATAAAAGTGGAGAAAACATATATATATATATATATATATATATATATATATATATATATATATATATATATATATGCTAAGCACA
Source organism: Arachis ipaensis (assembly GCF_059453495.1). Classification (NCBI taxonomy): domain Eukaryota; kingdom Viridiplantae; phylum Streptophyta; class Magnoliopsida; order Fabales; family Fabaceae; genus Arachis; species Arachis ipaensis. Next base: position 108,353,398 of record NC_142441.1, on the reverse strand, counting down.
AAATAAAATCCTAAAAGAGTCTTGCCTTTCCAGAGAGAATCCAGCATGCTCAGCAAGGTGCGTCATGTCTTATATTTGAAAACAGAAATTTCCTGAAATGGGTGAGAACCAAAAGGTCTCTAGCAAGGTAACAGTTCCAAATAAATACAATGTAAAACGATACGAACCTACTAGGCAATCCTGAACTCCAACAACCAAGATCCAAGCATAGGGTTACACTAATCCAAAACAGGGTAATATAAACTAATCTCTTCACTAATCAATGATCCATAAACTCAAGTTCCTTTAACACTCCTCTCAGCCTTTCTTTTTTCAATTCAAAACCACAGAATTTCGGTATTGTTGAGTTTAAAAAACTAATCCAAGTGATAAACAAATATTATTTAACAATTAATTATTTAATGAGTTTGATTTGGTGTGCAGAAAATTATTTAATCTTCTATGGCCCAAGGAACAATAAAACCACGTCCAATCACAAACCAAATATGAGAAAACAAGAAAATGAGCCCAAAAGACCACAAGCCTCATACGGTTACCTACTTCCACTCTTGGTTACTTGAACCCCAAATTCATTTCAATTAATTTCATTGAAACTTTCACCGAAAGCCAAAAGACTTCTCTTCTCTTTCCTCTTCCTCTTCACTTCGGTCACATCACTCACTCAGCAAGAAAGAAAGAAAATAAAAAGAAAAGTGCAGAGGCTATGGAGCATTGAAGGACAAAATGCTTGTTGCCAAAACAAAGCAAGAAGAAAGGGCTACAATCAAGTATTGAGTTGCATTCGGTCATAGCTTATCAAAAAGTATCTTCCCTTATTTGTGCTATACCAAGGAACCAAGAAAAAAATCACAAAGTCTCAATCACAGAAGAAGCAACTATGGAAATGGTGAGGTCAACCATGGTCAGAAGCTCATCAACGCTCAAAATCAAAACTTGGAGCCAAATCAAGGCTCTACTGTCAAGATTGAAGAAGTTTGAAGAAAAAAGATGGGAGAGAATGGGTGAGTTTCATGCAACAGATTCGATTTTTCTCTCTCCTCTCTGATGAAGCCGCTGTAAGACTCTGATGATGGAGAAGAAGACAGTGTTAGGGTTGAACTTGATTCAACCTTGGAAGCTTCACTATTCTATAATAAGGATGAATGGCCAAGGGTTGAAGGCAAGGAGAGTAAGTGAAAAGCACAGAGTTCAATTCTCAAAGCTACCTAAGCTGATTGAGATCTTCTCCTTCATGTTGTTAATTTAGTATTTTCTTTTTCTCTGTTTAGTATGTATGAGTCTCATTGAAAAAGGAAAATATGATGAGGTTTGTAAGAAAAAGCCAATGAGAGGTAAAAGGCAGTAAGTTGAATAGTAAGAAAAAGCCATAAGATGTCTCAGAAGTTCTTTGTACATCTTTCTGTTTTGTATCATGATCCTATGCTTGGTTTATATTATTTCCTTCTCGGTTTATGTTTTTTGCTAACATTGATGTGAGTGTTGTGCTTTTCGATTTTATGTTTTTGCTTTAACCTTTCTTCAAAGGCTCCTAGTTAACACTTCTTTTCAACTATATTATATATATCTATAATCTTTCTTTTAGAGGTCGTAATACCTCACCACCTCTATTTTATAACTTAAGCATAAGACTCTGTGTGGTAGAGTATTACATTATGGTATTAGAGTAGTTCGTTCCTGCAGAGCCTGAGGGACAGACTAACTATGCTTCTGGGCATATTCTAAGTGTCTATACATGCTAAATTAGGTTATCCAATTGATGTATGTGGCATGAATGTCCATGAGCATGCATTTGGGACTTTGAAGCACTAGACTTGTGACATTGAGACTGATCAACTTGATATCACTTGTTTGGTGTGAACAGGAACCAGACGTCGACTCGCGAACGCGGTCACGGGCGAGGCAGGGGTAGATTAGGCAATACAAATCCTGAAACGGCAGGAAACAACCCTGTGGACTTTATGGCTACCCTGGGAAACATGGCTGCGGCTATGCAGGCGACAGCCGAAGCGCTAGAAAATCAGGAAAACCATGGAAATGGTAATAACAGGGATGATGGGCCGATGACACTTGCTGCCTTCCTGAAGGTGCATCCTCCGATATTTGAGGGACTACGAACCCTACAGAGGCTGACAACTGGCTCCAAGCAATGGAGAGGGCTCTGCAAGCTCAGCAGATTCCCGAGGAACAGTGGGTGGAGTTTGCAACCTACTAGTTACAAAGTAAAGCTCAATATTGGTGGCAGGGAACATGGCGTACTCTACAACCAGATGGTACTGCGATATTGTAGGAGGTGTTTCGGACTGAATTCTATCCAAAATACTTCCCTAATTCAGTTAGGAATGCTAAGGAGCTTGAACTGCTGCGGTTAAAATAAGGGCAAATGTCGGTTGCTGAGTATACGAACAAATTTGAGGAATTGTGCCAATTTTTCCGAATCTGTCAAGGTGCTCCGAAGGACTTTGCTGAGTGAAAATGTATTAAGTATGAGGGAGGACTTTAGAGTGACATTCTGAGCTCTGTTAGGCCGATAGAAATTAGAGTATTTTCCGAACCTGTGAACAAGAGCCAAATTGCTGAAGAATGTGTGAAAAAGGCCGTTGTGGCAGAGAACCATAACTGGGAGTTTCATCGAAGAGACCACAATTAGAATTTGACACCAAGGGGCCAAGAATTCAACCGAAGAGGATACACTTAATCATTTCCTCATGGTCGGAACCACGTTGGAACGAATGATGATTACCAAGGAGACGGTAGAGGAAATCAAATAACGGTACTTCAGAGGGGCTGGCATGTCAGAAGTGTGGTCCCTACCATTCAGATAGGCCGTGTCATTTTGGCTTGGGCATATGTTACAAGTGTGGTTTACCAAGGCTTATATCCAGGAATTGTCCGCAGGAAAGGACTCAAGATGGGGACGATCGAATCAGCAGGGTTGAGGTAATTGCAAAATTGAAAACCAAAATTTAAATTGCAGTATGTGATTTTGAAACACCGCATTTATTTATAGCATGCGTTAGGGATGAGGATGTAAGACTGAAAATGTCAAGCTTAGTGTTAAGCTTTAGCTTTGGTTAATGGGTGTAATGAAAGAAAAATCTGTTTGACCGAGTACTGCCCTGTGGAGAACATCCATTTTGTCAGTAGAAAGGGAAGACCATAATAGTAGACTAATACATGTACATCATGTGTGTTTTTCTATGCTTTTTCATATCCAAAGTTTATTCATAATGCTTAATTATTGAATACTTTGTGCTTAAATCATAGATTACTTTCAACTCTTTGATTTGATCTATTTTGTAGAAAATAGTGGAAAAAGAAGTAAAAAGCACAAAACAAGCATGAAAGAAGAAAGGAGCTTAAAGGGTGAAGCAGAGAAGAGAAGAAACAAAGGAAGGGAAGAAGCATAGCGCAAGCAATGCCCTCAATAATGCTTGCGACCCTTGGTAGCCTGACCTTGACTTCTTCAAGGGAGCATAACTTGAGCTACAAAGCTCCAAATGAGGTAATTTTAGTAGCATTGGAAAGTAGGAATCTAGAGGTTTCCAAGCATATATGGCACTATATAGTGGACACTAAATTTGAAGGAGAAATCTTGCCCCAAAAATGCAAAGATGAATATCGTATCAACCTGTAGTAAGGCCACCTGACCTCTTCACTTTCCATAGAAGATAACTTGAGCTGTAGAGCTTTAAATGATGCGCTTCAAAACGCATTAGAAAGTAAACATCCAAAGCTTTCCAACAATATATAATAGTATGGGGTGAAAATTAATTTTGGGCTTCCTAAGCTGGCATTTTTAACACTAACGTCACCCTGCCAATGCCAGTTTGGGCGCTGGCAGCGCAAGCGCTACTCCAACAGTGCCAGTTTGGGTGCTGGCAGCGCTAGCGTTGCCTTCAAAAGCGCCTGTGACCCCTGACAGCATGACCTTGTCTTCTTCAAATGAGCATAACTTGAGCTACAGAGGTCTAATTGATACGCTTTCAGTTGTGTTGGAAAGCTGACATTCAGAGCTTTCCAACGATATATAATAATCTATAGTGGGTATGAAATTGGAGCACAAACAATAGGAATCTTTAAGCCCTAAAAACACTTAACAGAGCATCAATAGCGTTAGTAACACTAACGCAAGGTGAAAACGCTACGTGATCTTGGGAGCATAATTTTTGTAGCGTTGGCAGCGGTAGTGCTACTCCAATAATGCCAAGCACCCTGATAATGAGCTTTTGTATGTCGGTCTAGAATTGCTCTTATAGAAACAAGAACTTTGTTGTAAGAATAGCTCCAAACCAACAAACAATTCTCACATAAAAAATTTGAGTTGTCACAAGTATAAACCCCAATAAAAATTAACCGAAGTATTTAAACCTCGGGTCGTCTCACAAAGAATTGCAATGAAGTGATCAATTATTGGCTATGAAAATGCAAGGGGGTTTGATTTTTATAGTTTGACAAGAAAAGTAAACAACAAGAAAGTAAATGATAAGAACTAATAAAATAAAGGAAAAGAACTCTTGGCTAAGACATGGGAATTGAGATCACCATCCTTGTCTACAAACTATATATTGACAATTATGAGGAACCAACCCATTAAGTCTATTCTTATGCTTGAAGTAAGTATAATGTCTACCTCAAAGCATTAAGTACGTTAAATAGGCTTGATCAACATCAACCATAAGTCCCAACCTAGCTATTAATTAGCTTACTAGTAGGTTAGTATCAATGGACATCAAATTGAATACATAGGGTTCTCAAATCACCAATTCAATGAGACCCAATGACTCAAGGTCACTAAATTCCCTTAGCCTAGGCCAAGAGTAAAGAAAACTACTCAATAACTAGAGGAAACATTCTATCAAACACCTAGTATGCAATAAAAGTAAACATCACAAAATGCAAGAATTAAAAGAAACCCATGACTAACATAAGCAAGAATTCAATAATAACAACTAAGATAAACATAAAAGAGCATGGAAACATAAAATTGCATTGAAGGAAAATGGAAATCCAACAAGGGTTCATAAACATAAAAGTAACAAAATAAAGGAAATGAACAAGTAAAACTAGAAGAGCAAAGATGTAATACAAGAAATTAAGAAGGAAAACTAAATCAAAACAAGAATTGAAAGTTGGATTTAAGAAAATTAAACCTAAACTACCCTAAATTCTAGAGAGTAGGGAGAGCTTCTCTCTCTAGAATTCTAACCTAAAACATGATGCAAAAACTAAACTATGACTACTTGGTTCATTCCCCCTTCAATCCTTGGGTTCAATAGCATCAGAAATGAGTTGGATTGGGCCCAAAATGAGCTAGAAATCACTGGCCATGATTTGCCTTTAGTGAGTCATGCTGATCCACCTATATGTACGCGTGATGCACACGTAAGCATCCTTAGACGCCAGGTAACTATAACAAATTTTATATCATTTTGAAGCTCCAGACGTTAGCTTTCAAACGCAACTAAAACCGCCTCATTTGGACCTTTTTAGCTCAAGTTATGATCAATTAAGTGCGAAGAGGTCAGGATTGACAGCTTTGCGATTCCTTCATTTCTTCACGAGTTCTTCATTTTTACATGCTTTTTCTTCATTCCTTCAATCCAATCTTTGCCTTTTAAACCTGAAATCACTTAACAAACATATTAAGGCATCGAATGGAATTAAAGTGAGTTAAATTTAGCTATTTTAAGGCCTAAAAAGTATGTTTTCACACTTAAGCACAAATTTAGGGAGAATTACAAAACCATGCTATTTCATTGAATAAATGTGAGAAAAGTTGATAAAATCTCCCAAATTAAGCACAGGATAAACCACAAAATTGGCGTTTATCAAACCTCCCCACACTTAAATGAAGCATGTCCTCATGCTAAGAATAAAGAAGGACAAGAAAAGGGTATGAACATTTATTCAATGCAAATAAACTATATGCACCTATCTATATGAATGCATTAAATGCAAGATGATTCTACCTACTTGGTTAAAAATGAATCAATCTCCAAGAACATATATAAGCAAGTGGGGCTAAGGTCATATGACAACTCACAACTCTACCAATTCAAATATCAAAATAAAGTTCAAATAAACTTGCAAGAAGAAAGCTCATGAAAGCTGGGAACAAGGAATTGAGCATCGAACCCTCACCGAAAGTGTATCCGCTCTAGTCACTCTAGTGTATAGGGTTGATCACTCAATTCTCCTCTAATCATGCTTTCCATGATTTGTTTTTCATCTAACAATCAACAATTATTCAACGCATGCATACATTCATCATGAGGACTTATTCATAGGTTGTAATGGGGCTAGGGTAAAGGTAGGGATGTATATGGTCAAGTGAGCTTGAAATTTGAATCTTTGATTAACCTAAGATCTCACCAAACACATATAACAACCTATATAATTCTAATACAATACCTAGCTACCCATGATTCTCACTTTTTCACATACTCATGCAATCTCTTTAATTCACATCCCATATGCATCGTTATTATTACTTTACTTTGGGGCATTTTTGTCTCCTTTTTATTGCATTTTTTTTATATTTTTGTTTCTTTTATTTTTTTTCTATTATTTTTTTCTACATTTTTTTCACACATTTTTTTTCAAAAGTATATACAAACGTATCAATGCATATAGTTTTATATATTTAATGCATGAGCATGTACCCAATCCCATGATTTTCAACAAAAATACAAATTACACTTTTACCTCAACCAATGTCCCAAGTTTCCCATACCCAAATGATACACACTCTCACTAGCCTAAGCTAAGCAAAGATCCAAATGAAGGACATTTATTATTTTTCACTTAGTGGTAGTGATGTGCTACAATTAAGAACAAAAGGATTAAATAGGCTTAAAATTGGCTAACAATGGTTGATGAAAGGTAAGCTATTTGGGTAAGTGAGCTAAATAAAATGATGGCCTCAATCATATAAATGCATGTATACATGGAATAATGGACATATAGAATCAAACAAATCAAAGATTACAATCATAGAAAGAGAACAATGTACACAAGAATGAAAATAAGTGATTATAAGATGTAACCATACAATTAGGCTCAAAACTCACGTGCTTGTGTTCTTGGCTCAAAAACCATGTTCCAAAATAAATTCTTCAAGCAAGTTCAACAATTTTTTTTTAAACTGATAGGGTGCCCTAAAACAATTTTTCTTGGAAAAGAAATTATCACCCTAACCAAGTAGTCCTAACATAAAAAGAAGTGGTAAAATATGTACAAATTTTAACTATCATGTAACCTATCATGCAATACAACAACTAATCTAATAAAGGCAAAAATAAAAAAATTGGTGTTGAAAAAGAAAATTGTTACCCCTAGAGATCAGTCAAATGACCTCCCCACACTTGAAGATTGCACCATCCTCGGTGCATGCAAAGATGAGCAAGGTAGACGGGTTGCTACAATTGATGAGCTTCTCCATAAGGTTGTGCGGAAAGACTTGTATGTTGCCCCATTTAGAAACTTTTTCCTTTCCCTCTTGGTGGCCAACCTAAAAGAAAAGGAAAAGAAAGAAAATTAAGCCTACAACAAAGATATCAAAGCAAATAGAACATAGGCGGGGGCTAATGCCAAACAAGAGCATGGTTCTCTACTACATAGTAGCTACAACATGTGAGTGAGAAAACAATATAAGCTAAGGCATATTAATTAACACTTGATGCAAGAGTAAAGTCAAAGCATGAAGAGCACTCAAAAGCATCAAATTCAAATAGAAAGAGTGGATCATGAAAGACATGCAAGCTCATATCAATGCACAAAGGATACAAGGATCATCAAAGGTTAAGCATTGAATTAGAAATTTCATTACTGATGCTCACGGATACCATCAATAAGGAATTTCACAAGATTTTTCGCGTTGCAAGTGTAGTCCTCAACCGATAAATAATCTGCGAATCAAATTTATAAGGAATTGGTTGTCACAAGTTCAACCCCAATAAAAGTAACCGAAGTATTCAAACCTCGGGTCATCTCACAAGGAATGGGCAAACATGTGCTTCAACATTGGTTAGAATTCCGGGGTTGCAAGTCATGAGCAAGAAATTAAACTAGGAATCTTAATAAGCGAGTAATCTTGAAATGCAAGAAACTAATTCAAATAACTAAAGCAAGAAGTGAGCAATTCCAAACTAATAAGATGACTTCCAATATAATTCTACTCTAAAACTAAACAAATAACTATAACTGAGACAAAGCAATTAGGATTTTGGGTTTTCAAATATGAATAATAAAAGCAACTCTTGGCTAGACACGGGAATTGGGGTCACTATCCTTGTCTAATAACCATATCTTGACAATTATGAGGAACCAAACTCATTAAGTCTACTTCTATACTTGAAGTATGTTAAATGGTTTAGTCAACATCAACCCATAAGGTCCAACCTAACTACTAATTAACTTTGTAGTAGGCTAGTGTCAATGGCTATCAAATTGACCACTAAGGATTCCTAAATCATCAAATCCATTAGACCCAATGACTCAAGTTTACCCAATTCCCTTGGCCTAGGCCATGAGTAAAGAGAACTACTCCATAATCAAAGGAAACATTTCATCGAACACATGGTAAGCATTGATAAAAGACATATTCAAATTGCAATTAAATTGGAACTAACAAGTACCCACTAACAATTATCAACATGCAATCACTCAAACAACACAATTAATCATGGAAATCATTAATGTAACATTAGCAATTCAAGATTCACAAGATTCATAAAATGGGTATAAAATGACAATTGAATAGAAATCATAAACTAACACAAGATCTAAACAAAAATTATGTTAAGAAATTCAAATTAAGCAATTAAAACTAGTAATTAATAAGATCCAATTCAGAATTCAACAAGGGAAGATCAAATTAAAGCTAGATCTAGAGAGGAACAAGGGTTTCTCTCTCTAGAAGAACAAGAACCAAAAACTAGCTAAAACTTGTGTCTAAGTGTAAAATGATTGATCCCCCTTTCTCCTAGCATCCTTGGGTCTTTTCCATGCAAAACCAGCTTGAATTTGGGCCTCTTGAACCTCAGAAATCGCCAGGCATGATTTTCTTTAATGAGGTCACGTGCAGCTTGTCGCGCGTCCGCGCCATGCGTGCGTGCGCGCCGATTGATTTTGTGATCCACGCGTGCGCGCCCTGTACGCGTGCGCGCTGGTGTGGATTTTCCTAATCTGCGCGGATGCGTCTGTCTTTGCGCGCCGCTTCCAGCTGTCTTCATCCACGCGTGCACGCGAGGTGCACATGCGCGCCCATGCTGAAGTTCCCAAAATCCAAATCTTCATGTTCCTTCTTCTTGTGCATGCTTCCTTTCTCTCTTCTAGGCCATTCTTACCCTATAAATTCTGAAATCACTCAACAAACACGTCACGACATCGAATGGTAATAAAAGAGGATCAAAATATAGCAATTTTAAGGAAAAAGAAGCATGTTTTTCATCATGGAGCAATATTAGGAAGAGAACACAAAACCATGTATTTTTTGTGAATAAGTGTGAAAAATATTGACAAAACCTTCCAAATTCTACACAATATAAACCACAAAATTGGGGTTTATCAAATCTCCCCACACTTAAACGAAGCATGTCCTCATGCTTAAAATAAAAAGACCAAAGATCATGGTAAGAAAGGGTTTATAAAATGCAAATTTCCTAAATGAATGCATGCAACTAATGTAAAATCATCTACCTACTTGGTCAAGGATAAATCTATCCTCCAAGAACACATATGAGCATACGGGGTGAAAGTGATATGTAGTTCATAAATCCTACCAATTCGAACATCACTATGAAGTGCATATAACTTGCTAGATGAATGCTTGTGAAATTCGGGAACAAGGAGTTGAGCATCGAACCCTCACCGGAAGTGTATCCGCTCTATTCGCTCAAGTGTATAGGGTTCGTCACTCAATCCTCCCCTAATCATGCTTTCCAAGATTTGTCTTTCATCTAACAATCAACAATTACTTAATGCATGCTTACAAGTATCATGAGGTCTTATTCATGGGTTGTAATGGGGCTAGGGTGAAGGTAAGGATGTATATGGTCAAGTGAGCTTAAAATTTGAATCCTTGATTAACCTAAGATCCCACTAGACACATAGAACAACCTATACAACTATAATATAATACCTAGCTACCCATGGGTTTTACTTTTTGCATACCCATGCATTCTCTTCAATTCACATCCCATATGCATTGTTATTAATACTTTGTCTTGGGGCATTTTTGTCCCCTTTCATTGCTTTCTCTTTTTTTTTTTTCTATTTTTGTTTCTTCTATATATGTATTTTTTCTATTTCTTTTTCTTACATACTCATATATACACATAAAAAATTTTTTTTTTGGTCCCAAGAACATGTACAAAAGTTTCAATGCATATGGTTCAATCATTCAATACATGAGTATGTTCCCAAATCCCAAGATTTTCAATTACAATTACAAATACACCTCTTTACATCTACCCGAGTTTCCAAGTACACCCTCCCATTTGAACGATGCATACCTTCACTTACCTAAGCTAATCAAGGATCCAAATCTAGGGACATCCATTATTTTTCACTTAGGGTTGTTGATGTGCTCTATTTAGATCAAAAAGGGTTTATCATGGGCTCAAAATTGGTTAACAATGGTAGAAAAAGGGTTAAGGCCATTTGGGAGAAGTGACTATTGAAATGATGGCCTCAATCATGTAAATGCATTCATACACAAAGTAATGGACATATAGAATTAGACAAAGCAAGGATTACAATCATAGAGAGAGAGTAATGCACACAAGAATGGGAAATAGTGGTTAGAAGATATAACCACACAATAGGCTCAAAACTTACATGCTTGTGTTCTTAGCTCAATCACTATGTTCCAAAATACATTCTCGAAGCAAGTTTACCGCAAATTGTTTTTTCAAAATTGGTAGGGTACCCCGAAATTACAGTTTCTTGGGAAAGAAGTCATTATTTTGACCAAGTAACTCTATAGGAACTAACTATCATGCAAGGAGTATTTACAAGCAAGACTAACTACACATGCAATGTACTAACTACTAAGCAAAAGATAAATCCATGGGTATTGAAAGGAAGAGATTGTTACCCATGGAGATCGGTCGAACGACCTCCCCACACTTAGAATTTAGCACGGTCCTCCGTGCCACCAACAATGCGCAAGGGACAGTCGAGACCGGAACCTTCACTACCCCCTTCATCAGAGCTCCCATCACTTAGGTTTGAGGTGGATGTGAATATTTTGGGTTCCTCCATGCTAGGGGTAACATAACGCAGAAGCTTCTTGATGTAAGTGTATCGGCGTTGGTTGCGCCACTCATATCTATCAATCTTCTGGTGTAGATCTTCTATCCTTTGATGGGTGGATCTTTGCCGTAGTTGTGACGATGAGGTGGAAGGAATAGTAGATGGAAGGGCTATGTCAAGGCTTGTGTTGTTCATGGGAAGATGTAAGTATTTTCCACTTGGGACCACATCGCCCTTAGCCGGAATTATAGCCTTTGTATCCATGTCTTCCCAAGGAACACCCGTAGCAGATCAGATACCAATGCTGGAAATGGCAAATTACCACGGGCGTGGACTTGACCCATCGCTTGCTTAACAAGAGGCGGAATGTTCACTGATTTTTCTGTGAGAACACACCAAACAAGCAAGGCGAGATCCGCCGTGAAGGACGACTTGTGGGTGCTAGGTAGCACATAGTGGGATAGGATCTAGGCCCAAGCTCTAGCTTCTACAGTGAGGAAACGTGCGTCAATGCACTTGGGCCTCATCCGGAGTCGACCATGGGTCCAAAATGTCTCTGGTTCAGCAATGACTCGGAGGATCGAGTCCCAATCAAATCCAAACTTTTCTCGCTGACGTAAGACCTCTTGGTAGCCATCCATGTCACTTGGTACTGGTAAGACATTAAGCACATGTTGAATAGCCTCTTCTAAAACTGAGACTTGCTTCCGGCGCATGTATACCGATTGAAGAGAGGGAAGATGGTAGTTAGTGTAGAATTCTACCACCCATGAGAGGTTGACCTCCTGTGGTTTTCTCAGAAGAAACTCCCATCCTCGCCATTCAATGCGGGGTAGAATACAAGGAGCAACCTTGTCCGGCGGGGCGAGTAGATGTTCAGCATGATAGTTCCTTTCAACCATGGCTGGAAACACAAGTTCACAGAAGCGGTTGGGGAACCTTGAATAATCCCTTGCCGGTTTGCTCTTCTCTATTTCATCAATAGGAGCAGGTGCCTTCGCCTTTAGGGGTGGCAGTGGGGCGGGTAGGGGCGGGTTTTTACCCTACCCGACCCCGCCCCGCCGTCCCGTCACTCAAGTACTACCCGCCCCGCCACAACCCGCAGGTAGTAAATTGCAGTACCCGAACCCGCCCCTGCGGGTACCCGCCCCACCCCTACCCGCCCCTATAAAAATTAAATATTTTAATTTTTACATATTCATATCTAAATTAAGACAAAAACTTAAAATTCATAGATAAATTAAAATACAAACATAAAAATTCATACAATGTCATTAGCTCAAATAACTTGAAATAAAAAAAAGTGTTAGATCACTCCAAATTTAACACCATAATAAAGAAATTATAATATTAGATATAAAAAAAATCTTCAACACTTATTCTTGATCACTTTCAATCATCATCATTAAAAGTTTGCAAATCAAGATTTAAACCTGAAAATCAAAAGATATAACAATTAACAAATTAAAATCATATCATAAATGCATAAAGATCAGAATGCATAAATGAAAAATCAGAATGCATAACAAGTTCTGCCACTTATTTTATGCAGATATTGGATGCTATTAAATCAACTGTTGGCTACTGATGAGCTTAATCACAATCTTTCAACCATCTATGTGATCTTGAATTCACATGATCATCATAATGATCATGTTTGGGACAAAATGGATTTGTATAATGCATTGCAGACCATGGAAATCTGGAGATTAAGTTAATGAATGAAACTTGAAAATCAATAACCATACATTCACTTATTAGGCCCATCCTTGCAGTTCTATATATAATAGGATTGTAACACATGAAATATTTAGATGAGAATGTGAGAATACATGCTAAGCCAATTGAATTAAATTAGATAACTGCAAACAAATTCTTTTTCTGTTTGTATATGTCTATAGCTTATTCCCTGTTTCTTGATTTCATCATAATTCAGAACACTGCCGCACATTATGGATTCCCCACAGAAACTGAAATTGCTTGATTGGAAATTGAAAATATCTTCACATCGTGAGGACGATTCACAGAATTCACATCATGTTGTACAGGATACGGAGTCATGGAAAAATGAAAGCCACCTTGTCCATTGTGATTGAAAGATTTCTAAATAGTAAGAACAAACAATCAACGGAAGGAAGGGAAAAGAACATGTCATTGGTTTACTTATTGAAGGTTAGATCATTGTGGTGAAGTCAATTTATCACAAGGGAAGTTAGAATTTGGATGTTGAGCAAAACACAAGACATTGGGGGCGGAAAAACATCAAGCTAAGTTCAGATTTAAAGTGAAGTGAAGTTCATTTCATATACCAGATATAGTAAATAAGCAGAATGAAAACATTTGTTCTCTTCAAGTACAAAGTTGACTTTAAAATAGAACTAAAACTCTAGAAGATTAAATATTGAACTAACTTGTCAATTTCGGAGGAATCTAGAGAAAGTGAGAGAGATGGTAGGTAGTGTGAAACCTGAAGTTCAGGAGCAGGGAACTTTAGAGTGGAATCAAAAGGCTTCTCATCTTGAGAAACCCTAAAAGACATCAAGTGTGGAACAGCAGAGACTTTACTTGAGAAAAGCCACTGAGCAGTAGAGCCCTTGGTGAAGCCTACAATACAAATTAGAGACTCAATTTCCCACTCAACACTCAGATCATAGAGTTTCACAACTTGGAATCTATTAATTACCATATGTCTACCTACTTGTTTATTAGAAATACCTAATCAACAAATTGGCATTACTAATTTTTGTAATAATAAAAAAATTCAGAACACTGCCGCACATTAGTAATTCTGCTAATTTCAAATGCCCAATTCTCTCCATAATTAGAACACCTTGGGTATATTCCCTTTCATAAACCAAATCACTCTAATCTTGAAGGGTCCATTCAGTACTCAATGACAATTGCAAAATCAGATTAAAATCAAAATTCAAAATGCATAAAAATGATAAATCAAAACTAAACATGCACTTCTTATTAGTCAAAAATATTGTTATCAAAACTAAATATGCACTTCTTATCAATGAAAACAACTTTAATTTTTCAAATCTAGTAGAGCATGCCTGTGGGATGGCAAATTTGCAAAGACAGAGGGGCTCAAAGACTTACCGGCGGTCAGAGACAGAGAAAAGGGGCTCTGGTGACAGGCTCACATGCAACAGCGACAGACAAGCTCACAGCGACGGCGACCAAGCGATGAATCTGTGGAAGAACAAGAGAAGAACTTAGATCTCACAACGATGGAGAGACAGAGAGCACGAGAGAGCGAGAGAGAGAGAGAGAGAGAGAGAGAGAGAGAGAGAGAGAGAGAGAGAGAGAGAGAGAGAGAGAGAGAGAGGAACTTACGGAGCTGTGCGAGCTGAGCAGTGAGGGCGAGGAGTTGTGCGGCTGAGCAGCGACGGGCCGACGGCAGGCGGGAGGTGAGCAGCGACAGCAAGGAACAATGAGACCAAGTGGTGATGCCAAGGAATTGCGATGACGGCAAGGAGCTGCGGAGCGACGGCGCAATGGCGGGCATGGAATGAGAGGCTGAGCTGAAGAGCAAAGAGCTTTGGTTCTATGACTATGAGGAAGAAGACGACCAACTAGGGATTTGGGGACTTGGGGTCTGATCTCTGATGGTTCGTGGACTGGAGGCAACCTTGATCTCATAAAAACATATATATATATATATATATATATATATATATATATATATATATATATATTAAGTACTCCGGGGCGGGTTTACCCTAACCCCGACCCCGCCCCGCCCCGCTACACTACCCGCCCCGATCAAAACCTGCCCCGCCCTCGGGTCGGGTTTAAACCCGCCCCGAACGGGTAGGGGCGGGTCGGGTACCCGCGGGTTTGGGTACTCCTGCCACCCCTATTCGCCTTCTTAGATAGGGGTTTGGCTCCTAATGAAGAGTGCGCTTAGAGTTTGACCTTTGGGGTGTCCTCTTTGTGGCTGGTTTCCTTGAAGCTTTCTCCTTGCCTTTCTTGGTGGCCATCCTGAAAAAGGACGGAAAAAAAAGAAAGCATTAAACCCAAAGAATCATCTCAACAAAATGTGCAAGTGAAAGATAGTGCCCAAAAAAAATATTGCAACAAAGTAATCATAGAGACGTGGGTCACAACACTTAGCATGGGATGCAAGAGGGAGTAAAGCATGCAATATAGCATGAGAAGAATTAGCTCAAGCATCCATAACAAAGAGCAAGTCATGTTCAATGAGTATCTAATTAGCAAGTAATAGGCAAAGTGGATTCAATGCACTTAGAAGAGAGTAAGTGAATGAGGAGGAAGCACCAAATTGAAGATATATGACTAGAACAAACCAAAATGGCATATGTGCATTTCCTCGAACACTTGGCGTGCAGTTAACAAGTAATGAGCAATTATGAGATACTCAACTAATTAGAAGCTCAAAATGAAATATCAATCATCACACAACATCACTTACTGACAAAGATAATGAAAAACAATCAAGAAGATCTATAAAGCAAATGAAAACTCAAATTCAACATCCATGGAAAAGCAAGAAGAAGGAAAAAGTAAACAAACAAAAAGTAAGTAGTATAAGCATGCAACTAAAAGAGAAAATAAGTGAATTAACAAGAAACATCTAACTAGAAAAGGAGGATATGCAAAGAAAGTAAGAGAAGAGATATAGGAGAAGTAAAACCTTGAGAAGTGTAAAAGAATCAAGGTAGAATTTTCTTATTGTGAAAATGAGAAAGAGATAGAAGAGATGTAGGGCCATCGGAAGTGGTGGTGGTCACCGGTAAGTAGCCGGAGACGGTGGTGGTAGATTGTGGAAGAGAAAGAAGAGAAGAGAGGTAATGGAGAAGGAAGAAGAAAGAAATAAGAAATAGGGTGGAAGGGGGACAGAACAAGGCGCGCCAGCTTTAAAATTGGTTTACGCGATCGACGCGCGCGAGCACGGTATGCTAGCGCGTCGGTGAAGGTGGAGCGAGGGACGCGTACGCGTGAATACAGTTGGGCCCCTGGCACAGAATTGGCACAAACTAGGCCTAACTCTCGGTTTTCTTGTACCAGAATTGGCATGCAGCACAGGCGCGCGGACGCACACAGTGCGCGGACGCGTGCCTGATGGGGTTGACTACCGGCGCGGATGCGCGCAGTGTGCGGGCGCGTTGGTGTGGGCACAGACTAGGCACAATTATGGCACAACTCTCTGGTTTTTGTACCAGGGAGTTCATATTATGCCATCGGCGCGCGCGCGCATAGTGCGCTTGCGCGTCGATGGCCAAGTTGCGAGGGGGTGCGCAGGCGGCATGCACGCTGGCGTGTGGGTGCCTGGCACGAAATGTGCACAAGGTGGGCATGAGTCTCGAGTGTTTGGCCCAGGAGTAAAAAATGCACCACCGGCGCGCGCACGCATAGTGCGCTTGCGCGTGGATGCCTTTTCCCCCTTCTTTTTTTTAAACAACATAGAAAGAGCTATCCTAACATATTCTTGGCAGGTGTTTAAGCTAGTAGTCAAGAAAACACTCACAAATTCATGTACTATTTAAAACATAGCATTCTCTCTAATTCAACAATTCATCCAGACCAAAATGATGAAATCTATCTAAATATCCTAGTCATCCAACAAGAACAATAAAACTAGCATTCCTGAGCAATCAACAACATCAAGAAGTCACAAAATTCACAAGAATCTAAAGCTAAAAAGAAGACGGTATACACAAGGAAAATCTTACCATGGTGGGGTGCCTCCCACCAAGCACTTTTCTTTAACGTCCTTAAGTTGGATGGTCCTTTGCTTAAGCTTCCTCTCCCTTTGGTGCATCCTCAAGTAGGAGCACTTCCACTTCTCTTGGTGACTTGTAGCCATGGTACTTCTTCACTCTATGTCCATTCACTTTGAAAGTTGTGTCACTTTGAGGGTTAAATAATTCTACCACTCCATAAGACTTTATCTCTTTCACCTTGAAGGGTCCTTCCCATCTAGAACGGAGCTTGCCAGGCATAAATCACAGCCTCGAGTTGTAGAGGAGAACCTCATCACCTTCTTGAAAATCCTTCCTTCGGATGTGGTGATCGTGAAAGGCTTTAGTCTTCTCCTTGTATATCCGGGCATTCTCATTTGCCTCCATCCTCAAGCACTCGAGCTCCTCTAGTTGTAATTTCCTGGCCACACCCGCCTTGGTGAAATCCATGTTGCACTGCTTTACCGCCCAATAGGCTCTATGCTCAATTTCCACCGGAAGGTAGCATGCCTTACCATAGACGATCCGGAAGGGACTCATCCCTAACGGAGTCTTGTAGGCCGTCCTATACGCCCATAGTGCATCTCCGAACCGGAAGCTCCAATCCTTCCTTTGTGGATTTACCACTTTCTCCAAGATTCTCTTAATCTCCCGGTTGGACACTTCCGCTTGTCCGTTGGTCTGTGGGTGATAAGCAATGGCAACCTTATACAATACCCCATAGCTCTTGAGTAGTGCCTCTACTTTTCTGTTACAAAAGTGGGATCATTGGTCGCTCACGATTGCTCATGGTGACCCATAACGGCATACAATGTGATTTCTAATAAAAGAAATGACGGTATTGGCATCGTCAAGGCGGGTAGGTATTGCTTCTACCCACTTTGACACGTAGTCAACCACTAACAGAATATATAGATACCCACTTGAGTTGGGAAACGGTCCCATAAAGTCAATACCCCGTATATCAAATATCTCACAAAACAACATAGGTTGCTGAGGCATCTCATCCCTTTGGGACATGTTTCCCGACTTCTGACACTGATGGCAAGACACACAGAACCGGTTAGCATCCTTGAATAAAGTTGGCCACCAGAATCCACAATCCAACACCTTTTTAGCTGTCTTTTGTGGGCCAAAGTGGCCACCACATTCGGACGAATGGCAAGCTTCAAGAATAAGTTGAATTTTAGATTCTGGCACACATCTCCGAATTACTTGGTCCACGCCCCTCTTCCACATGTGAGGGTCATCCCAAATGTAGTATTTGGAGTCACTCCTCAACTTGTCCCTTTGGTTTTTAGAAAAGTTGGGAGGGAAGATTTTCGCAACCAAGTAGTTCGCCATTGGGGCAAACCAAGGGAAGCTATCCGACACAGCATGCAAACTATCCAATGGGAATGAGTCATTGATCGGAAATGGGTCAAATTTTAAATTCTCAAAGCGGCTTAAATGATCCGCAACTAAGTTTTGAGACCCACTCCGGTCCCTAATCTCAATGTCAAATTCTTGCAAAAGCAAGATCCAACGTATGAGTCTAGGTTTTGACTCATTCTTTGTCAATAAGTACTTTAAAGCTGCATGATCCGTGTATACCACTATCTTGGACCCTAGAAAATAAGATCTAAATTTATCTAAAGCATGAACAATGGCTAGGAGTTCCTTTTCCGTAGTGCTATAGTTAGATTGTGCTGCATCCAGTGTTTTAGAAGAGTAAGCAATGACATAAGGGAGTTTACCATCACGCTGTGCAAGTGCAGCACCTACTGCATGGTTTGACGCATCACACATTATCTCGAATGGCAGCGTCCAGTTGGGGTCTCGCACAATCGGTGCCGTGGTGAGAACTCTCCTTAACTCTTCAAACGCTTTCACACATGCACTGTCAAACTCAAAGTCCACATCCTTTTGGAGTAGGCGCGACAATGGCAAAGCAATTTTGCTGAAATCTTTGATAAAGCACCTGTAGAATCCTGCATGTCCCAAAAATGAGCGGACCTCTCTCACAGATGAGGAGTGAGGTAAAGTGGTGATAACATCGACCTTAGCCGGGTCTACAGAAATGCTGATGAGCGGATATTTTATACGTTTTGGGGATAATTTCATATAGTTTTGAGTATGTTTTAGTTCGTTTTTAGTTTATTTCCAGTAGTTTTTAGGAAAAATTCATGTTTCTGGACTTTACTATGAGTTGTGTGTTTTTCTGTAATTTCAGGTATTTTTCTGGCTGAAATTGAAGGAGCTGAGCAAAAATCTGATTCAGGCTGAAAAAGGACTGCTGATGCTGTTGGATTCTGACCTCCCTGCACTCAAAGTGGATTTTCTGGAGCTACAGAACTCGAAATGGCGTGCTTCCAATTGCGTTGGAAAGTAGACATCCAGGGCTTTCCAGCAATATATAATAGTCCATACTTTGCACAAGAATTGACGACGTAAACTGGCGTTCAACGCCAGCCTTCTGCCCAAATCTGGCGTCCAGCGCCAGAAAAGGATAAAAAACTGGAGTTGAACGCCCAAACTGGCACAAAAACTGGCGTTCAACTCCACAAATGGCCTCTGCACGTGAATTGCTTAAAGTCTCAGCCCCAGCACACCAAGTGGGCCCCAGAAGTGGATCTCTGCATCATCCATCATAGTCCACTCATATTTTGTAACCCTAGGCTACTGGTTTAGTATTTAAACAACTTTTAGAGACTTATTTTGTATCTCATGACATTTCAGATCTAAACTTTGTATTCTCTGACGGCATGAGTCTCTAAACCCCATTGTTGGGGGGTGAGGAGCTCTGCTGTGTCTCAATGAATTAATGCAAGTATTCCTGTTTTCCATTCAAACACGCCTGTTCCTATCTAAGATGTTCATTCGCACTTAACTGTGATGAAGGTGATGATCTGTGACATTCATCACCTTCCTCAAACCATGAACGTGTGCCTGACAACCACCTCCGTTCTATATCCGACTGAATGAGTATCTCTTAGATTCCTTAATCAGAATCTCCGTGGTATAAGCTAGAACTGATGGCGGCATTCATGAGAATCCGGAAAGTCTAAACCTTGTCTGTGGTATTCCGAGTAGGATTCAATGATTGAATGACTGTGACGAGCTTCAAACTCCTGAAGGCTGGGCGTTAGTGACAGACGCAAAAGGATAGTAAATCCTATTCCAACCGGATCGAGAACCAACCGGTGATTAGCCGTGCTGTGACAGAGCGCGTGAGCGTAGTTTTCACTGGAATGATGGAAGGTAGCCATTGACAACGGTGATCCCCCAACACACAGCTTGCCATAGGAGGACATGCGTGCGTGAATCAGAAGACAGAGGAAAGCAGAGATTCAGAAGACAAAGCATCTCCAAAACTCCAACATATTCTCCATTACTGCACAACAAGTAACTTTTATTTTATGCTCTACTGGTTATTCACAATTCAATTGATAAACATAATTGACTTCCTGACTAAGATTTACAAGATAGCCATAGATTGCTTCAAACCAACAATCTCCGTGGGATTCGACCCTTACTCACGTAAGGTATTACTTGGACGACCCAGTGCACTTGCTAGTCAGTGGTACGCGTTGTGAAAAGTATGATTCGCAATTTGTGCTACCAAGTTTTTGGCGCCGTTGCCGGGGATTGTTCGTGTTTGAACAACTGACGGATTATTTTGTTGCTTAGATTAGGAAAAATCTTCTCTTTTTTTGGTTTAGAGTCTTTTATTATTTATCCCTTGTTAAAACACTTTAAATTTATAGCTCAGTTAATTAGAACATGGTGTTTATGTTCATGGTAATTGGCTATCATATTTTTTAAAAAAAAAAACCTTTTTCAAAAATAATTTTTCTATTAATAAGGTCCCATAACTCATTTGGCTAGAACATTAATTTGATTGGGTTAGAATCTTTTATACTCTTTTTAAAACCTTCTTTTTCAAAAATAATTTTTCTATTAAATCCTGTGCCAAACTTTAAGTTTGGTGTTTTCTTGTTGATTCCCCTTTGATTTTCGAAAATTTTGGTTTGGTTTTCTAAAAATTTTAAGTTTGGTATTCTTCCTTCATGTTCTTGTGTTCTTGTGAGTCTTCAAAGTGTTCTTGAGTTTTCTTGTGTCTTGATCTTAAAATTTTTAAGTTTGGTGTTCCTTGGTGTTTTCCCTCCAAAATTTTCAAAGACAAGGAGCATTAGATCTAAAAATTTTAAATCTTGTACTATCTTATTATTTTTCTCTCTCCTCACTAAATTCAAAAATATCTTTTCAAAATATCTTTTCTAACTTCCTATCTTTTCAAAATTTGTTTCAACTAACTAACCAACTTTTTGTTTGTTTCTTAACTTTTTCAAAACTACCTAACTAACTCTCTCTCTCTTAAAAATTTCGAAAATATCTCCCATCTTTTTCAAAAATTTCTTTTTTTTAACTAATTATTTTTAATTTTTTTTTACGAAAAAAAATTTTTTTTTTTCAAAATTCAAATTCTTTTTAGTTATTTTATTTTATTTAAGTATTTACTTCTTATAAAATAAAATAAATAAAAAGATAAATCAGTCCAAGTTATATCCATATATCCATCATGGACATAAGTGGAGATGGACAGTCTAGGAGGACTTTGGGGTCATACTCTAACCCCTCTACTGCTTCATATGGGAGTAGCATATGCATACCCTCCATTGGAGTTAGTAGCTTTGAGTTGAATCCTCAGCTCATTATCATGGTGCAGCAAAGTTGCCAGTATTCCGGTCTTCCACAGGAAGAACCTACAGAGTTTCTGGCACAATTTTTACAAATTGCTGACACAGTACATGATAAGGAAATAGATCAGGATGTCTACAGACTATTACTGTTTCCATTTGCTGTAAAAGATCAAGCCAAGAGGTGGTTAAATAACCAACCAAAGGCCAGCATAAGAACATGGAAACAGCTGACAGAAAAATTCCTGAATCAATATTTCCCTCCAAAAAGGATGACACAGCTAAGACTGGACATCCAAGGCTTTAAACAAGGAGATAATGAATCTCTTTATGATGCCTGGGAGAGATACAGAGAGATGCTACGAAAATGCCCCTCTGAAATGTTTTTAGAGTGGGTTCAGTTAGACATCTTCTACTATGGGCTTGCAGAAGGAGCTCAGATGTCTTTAGATTACTCAGCTGGTGGATCTATCCATATGAGAAAGACAATTGAAGAGGCTCAAGAGCTCATTGATACAGTTGCCAGGAATCAGCATCTGTATCTAAGCAGCAACCCTTCCATGAATGAAGAGGTTAAAACAGTAACTGCTGAATTCAGTACTGTGAAACAAGCTGCTGAATTCAATCAGCAATTAGATTTTCTAACAAAGCAGCTAGCTGAATTCAAAGACAGGTTACAGGAGACAAGGATAGCTAATATACATATGGAAGAACAGTTTAAGCAAACAAAGCAGCAGCTATCAAAGCAAATAGCAGAAGAATGCCAAGCAGTTCAATTAAGAAGTGGGAAAACAGTAAATACCCCACCTCAAGGCATCAAAAATTCAAGAAATGAGCAACCCACCAAAGATTCCCCTGAGGACAGTAAGAGCCCAGGGAAAAATAATTCTGGCACTAAAACGCCAGAAAATGGGTGGAAGGCTGGCGCTGAACGCCCATACCATGCCCAAAACTGGCGTTCAGCGCCAGAAACAAGGCAGGATTGGTGTTCAACGCCAGAAATGGGCAAGAATCTGGAGTTGAACGCCCAAATGGGGCAGAATCCAGCGCTGAACGCCCAACAGGGGCACATTTCTGGCGTTCAGGCGCCAGGAACAGACAGTGAGTTGGCGTCTAACGTCACTCCAGCTTCTGACTCTGGTACGCAATTGCCAGTGAGGGATCAGACACACATAAGTGCTGATAACAACCCCTCTAAAAAGGCTTCTTTAACCACTAAGGTTGAGGAATATAAAGCCAAGATACCTTATCCTCAAAAACTCCGGAAAGAGGAGCAGGATAAGCAATTTGCTCGCTTTGCAGATTATCTAAGGACTCTTGAAATAAAGATTCCATTTGCAGAGGCACTTGAGCAAATACCTTCTTATGCCAAGTTCATGAAAGAGATCTTGAGTCATAAAAAGGAGTGGAGAGAAACAGAAAGAGTTCTCCTCACTGAAGAATGCAGTGCAGTCATTCTGAAAAGCTTTCCTGAAAAGCTTAAAGACCCTGGGAGTTTTCTGATACCATGCATATTAGAAGGTGATTGCACCAAGACAGCTCTATGCGATCTTGGGGCGAGCATCAACCTGATACCTGCATCCACTATCAGGAAGCTTGGCTTAAATGAAAGAATTTAAACCAACCCGGATATGTCTCCAACTTGCTGATGGTTCCACTAAATACCCATCAGGCGTGATTGAGGACATGATTGTCAGAGTTGGGCCATTCACCTTTCCCACTGACTTTGTTGTGCTGGAAATGGAGGAGCACAAGAGTGCTACTCTCATTCTAGGAAGACCCTTCCTAGCAACTGGACGATCCCTCATTGACGTCCAGTAGGGGGAAATAACCCTAAGAGTCAACGATGACGAGTTCAAGTTGAACGCTGTCAAAGCCATGCAGCATCCAGACACATCAACAGACTACATGAAAGTTGACCTTATTGACTCTTTGGTAGAAGAGATCAACATGGCTGAGAGTCTCGAATCAGAGTTAGAAAACATCTTTAAAGATGTTCAGCCTGATTTGGAGGATTCAGGGGACATGAAAGAGCCTTTGAACTTTCTTCTGAAAGAGGAAAAACCTCCTAAACCAGAGCTCAAGCCACTACCACCATCCTTGAAATATGCATTTCTAGGAGAAGGTGACACTTTTTCAGTGATCATAAGCTCTGCTTTAAATTCACAGGAAGAGGAAGCACTTATTCAAGTGCTAAGGACACACAAGACAGCTCTTGGGTGGTCCATAGGTGACCTTAAGGGCATAAGCCCAGCTAGATGCATGCACAAAATCCTATTGGAGGATAATGCCAAACCAGTGGTTCAACCACAGAGGCGGCTAAATCCAGCCATGAAGGAAGTGGTGCAGAAAGAGGTCACCAAATTACTAGAGGCTGGGATTATTTATCCCATTTCTGATAGCCCCTGGGTGAGCCCTGTTCAAGTCGTCCCAAAAAAGGGAGGCATGGCAGTGATTCATAATGAAAAAAATGAACTGGTTCCTACAAGAACAGTTACAGGGTGGCACATGTGTATTGACTACAGAAGGCTCAATACAGCCACCAGAAAGGATCATTTTCCTTTACCATTCATAGACCAGATGCTAGAGAGACTAGCAGGTCATGATTATTACTGCTTTTTGGATGGCTACTCAGGCTATAACCAGATTGCAGTGGATCCCCAGGATCAAGAGAAAACAGCATTCACATGTCCATCCGGAGTGTTTGCTTATAGAAGGATGCCCTTTGGGCTATGCAATGCATCTGCAACCTTCCAGAGATGCATGCTCTCTATTTTCTCTGATATGGTGGAAAAATTTCTGGAAGTCTTCATGGATGACTTCTCAGTATATGGAGACTCATTCAGCTCCTGTCTTGATCACCTGAAACTTGTTCTGAAAAGATGCCAAGAAACCAACCTAGTTTTAAACTGGGAAAATTGTCACTTCATGGTGACTGAAGGAATTGTTCTTGGGCATAAAATCTCAAACAAGGGAATAGAGGTGGATCAAGCAAAAATAGAGGTAATTGAAAAATTACCACCACCTGCCAATGTTAAGGCAATCAGAAGCTTTCTGGGGCATGCAGGATTCTATAGGAGGTTTATAAAGGATTTTTCAAAAATCGCAAAACCTCTAAGCAATCTGCTAGCTGCTGACACACCATTTGTGTTTGACACAGCATGCCTGCAGGCGTTTGAAACGCTGAAAGCTAAGCTGGTCACAGCACCAGTCATTTTTGCACCAGACTGGACATTGCCATTTGAGTTAATGTGTGATGCCAGTGATCATGCCATTGGTGCAGTATTGGGACAGAGGCATGACAAGCTTCTGCATGTCATTTATTATGCCAGTCGCGTTCTAAATGATGCCCAGAAAAATTACACAACCACAGAAAAAGAACTACTTGCAGTGGTTTACGCCATTGACAAGTTCAGATCATACTTAGTAGGATCAAAAGTGATTGTGTATACTGACCATGCTGCTCTTAAATATCTACTCACAAAGCAGGATTCAAAACCCAGGCTCATCAGATGGGTATTGCTTCTGCAAGAGTTTGATATAGAAATAAGAGACAGAAAAGGGACAGAGAACCAAGTGGCTGATCATCTGTCCCGGATAGAGCCAGTGAAAGGGACGTCCCTCCCCTTTCTTGAGATCTCTGAGACGTTCCCTGATGAGCATCTATTTGCCATTCAGGAAGCACCATGGTTTGCCGATATTGCAAACTATAAAGCTGCAAGGTTCATACCCAAGGAGTACAATAGAATACAAAAGAAGAAATTAGTTACTGATGCAAAGTACTACTTGTGGGATGAGCCCTATCTCTTTAAGAGATGTGCAGACGGAATTATCCGTAGATGTGTCCCCAGAGAGGAAGCACAGAGAATCCTATGGCATTGCCATGGATCTCAATATGGAGGCCATTTCGGAGGTGAGCGAACAGCCACCAAGGTCCTCCAATGTGGCTTCTATTGGCCCACACTCTATAAAGATTCCCGAGAGTTTGTACGTAATTGTGACAGTTGCCAAAGAGCTGGTAATCTGCCTCATGGTTACGCCATGCCTCAACAAGGAATCTTGGAAATAGAGTTGTTTGATGTATGGGGAATTGACTTCATGGGACCTTTCCCGCCATCATACTCAAACACTTATATTCTGGTGGCAGTTGACTATGTATCAAAATGGGTTGAGGCTATTGCCACACCCACCAATGATACTAAAACAGTGCTGAAGTTCCTCCAGAAACATATCTTTAGCAGGTTTGGTGTCCCTAGAGTACTAATCAGTGATGGGGGCACTCACTTTTGCAATAAACAGCTTTACTCTGCCATGGTTCGGTATGGAATTCGCCACAAAGTGGCCACTCCATATCATCCACAAACCAACGGGCAAGCTAAAGTCTCTAACAGAGAATTAAAGAGAATCCTGGAACGGACAGTAAATACCCGTAGAAAGGATTGGGCAAGGAGCTTGGATGATGCTCTGTGGGCTTACAGAACAGCGTTCAAGACCCCTATAGGGACCTCTCCATACCAACTTGTGTATGGTAAGGCATGTCACCTGCCCGTGGAACTGGAACATAAAGCTTATTGGGCAACCAGATTCCTAAACTTAGATGCCAAATTAGCAGGAGAAAAACGATTGCTCCAACTAAATGAGCTAGAGGAATTCAGATTCACAGCTTTCAAAAATGCCAAACTTTATAAAGAAAAATAAAAAAAATGGCATGACAGAAAGCTGTCATCTAGAATCTTTGAACCAGGACAGAAGGTCCTGTTGTTTAACTCTAGACTCAGGCTATTCCCCGGGAAACTGAAATCCCGGTGGAGGGGACCATACGTGATTACAAGTGTGTCACCATATGGTTATGTGGAGCTTCAAGATATTGATTCTGATAAGAAGTTCATTGTCAATGGACAGAGAATCAAGCATTATCTTGAAGGCAACACTGAGCAAGAATGCTCAAGGCTGCAGCTAGATTAAAAGCTCAGCAAGGTCCAGCTAAAGACAATAAAGAAGCGCTTGCTGGGAGGCAACCCAGCCATGGGGCAACAATCCTCTAAGCATTTTGCCCTATTTTTATTTTTATTTGTTTATATAAAGTTCACTGACACTAAGGTAAAGAATCATTTGCATAAGTTTACAGGGTTACAGAAGGAATCTACACACAAAACAGAGATAGGGAGCTTACTGGCAAGAAAACGCCAGTAAGGATAGCTATCTGGCGTTCAACGCCAGAAAAGGGCAACAACTGGGCGTTGAACGCCCAGGATAGCAGCATTTGGGCATTGAACGCCCAAAACAGGCAGTGTTTGGGCGTTCAAACGCCAGGATGGGGGGGGGGGAGGAGCTCTCCTTCTACCCATCTCCTTCTTTTTCTTTTGCTTGAGGACAAGCAAAGCTCTAAGTTTGGTGTGCTTATCCGTGATCACTAAGATCATGGCCCCTAAAGGAAAACAACCCACTCCAAGAGGAGCAAGGGCGTGATTTAAAGGAACTGAAGCGCCAGAAATTCTCTCTTGAAGGACCAAGCACCTCACAGACTAGAGGAACATCCACTTCCCAAACCTCAAGGTTATTGAGTTCTAATCTTAGCCTTAACTCTGTGATAACTGTTCTTATTTTAATTTTACCTTAGGAGTCATATAGTAGTAATTAGTATATTTTGATTTTATCTCCAATTAAGCTATAGTTTATTTTTCTCATCATCAGCAAACATGAATAAAATAGTAGATCTTTTAGATAAGAAGCAATAAAATTTCGAGTTTTAATAAGAGAAATTCTAATTAGTTAAATGTGGTGGCAATGCTTTCTGTCTTCTGAATGAATGCTTGAACAGTGCATATATCTTTTGAATTTGTTGTTTAAGACTGTTAAATATGTTGGCTCTTGAAAGAATGATGAACATGAGACATGTTATTGAGAATCTGAAAAATCATAAAAATGATTCTTGAAGCAAGAAAAAGCAGCAAAGAACAAAGCTTGCAGAAAAAAAAATAATAAAAAAAAAAAAATATATATATATATATATAAAAAAAGAGAGAAAGAAAAAAGAGAAAGCAAGCAGAAAAAGCCAAAGCCCTTAAAACCAAAAGGCAAGGGTAATAAAAAGGATCCCAAGGCTTTGAGCATCAGTGGATAGGAGGGCCAAAAAGGAATAAAATCCTGGCCTAAGCGGCTAAATCAAGCTGTCCCTGACCATGTGCTTGTGGCGTGAAGGTGTCAAGTGAAAACTTGAGACTGAGCGGTTAAAGTCAAGGTCCAAAGCAAAAAGAAGAGTGTGCTTAAGAACTCTGGACACCTCTAATTGGGGACTTTAGCAAAGCTGAGTCACAATCTGAAAAGGTTCACCCAGTTATGTGTCTGTGGCATTTATGTATCCGGTAGTAATACTGGAAAACAAAGTGCTTAGGGCCACGGCCAAGACTCATAAAGAAGCTGTGTTCAAGAATCATCACGCTGAACTAAGAGAATCAATAACACTATCTGAATTCTGAGTTCCTATAGATGCCAATCACTCTGAGCTTCAATGGATAAAGTGAGATGCCAAAACTGTTCAGAAGCAAAAAGCTACTAGTCCCGCTCATCTAATTAGGATCTGAGCTTCAATCAAAAACTCTGAGATATTATTGCTTCTCAACCTATTAGTCTTCTATTTTATTTGTCTAGTTGCTTGAGGACAAGCAACAGTTTAAGTTTGGTGTTGTGATGAGCGGATATTTTATACGCTTTTAGGGGATAATTTCATATAGTTTTGAGTATGTTTTAGTTAGTTTTTAGTTTATTTCCAGTAGTTTTTAGGAAAAATTCATGTTTCTGGACTTTACTATGAGTTGTGTGTTTTTCTGTAATTTCAGGTATTTTTCTGGCTGAAATTGAAGGAGCTGAGCAAAAATCTGATTCAGGCTGAAAAAGGACTGCTGATGCTGTTGGATTCTGACCTCCCTGCACTCAAAGTGGATTTTCTGGAGCTACAGAACTCGAAATGGCGTGCTTCCAATTGCGTTGGAAAGTAGACATCCGGGGCTTTCCAGCAATATATAATAGTCCATACTTTGCACAAGAATTGATGACGTAAACTGGCGTTCAACGCCAGTCTTCTGCCCAAATCTGGCGTCCAGCGCCAGAAAAGGATCAAAAACTGGAGTTGAACGCCCAAACTGGAACAAAAACTGGCGTTCAACTCCACAAATGGCCTCTGCACGTGAATTGCTTAAAGTCTCAGCCCCAGCACACACCAAGTGGGCCCCAGCACACCAAGTGGGCCCCAGAAGTGGATCTCTGCATCATCCATCATAGTCCACTCATATTTTGTAACCCTAGGCTACTGGTTTAGTATTTAAACAACTTTTAGAGACTTATTTTGTATCTCATGACATTTCAGATCTAAACTTTGTATTCTCTGACGGCATGAGTCTCTAAACCCCATTGTTGGGGGTGAGGAGCTCTGCTGTGTCTCAATGAATTAATGCAAGTATTCCTGTTTTCCATTCAAACACGCCTGTTCCTATCTAAGATGTTCATTCGCGCTTAACTATGATGAAGGTGATGATCTGTGACATTCATCACCTTCCTCAAACCATGAACGTGTGCCTGACAACCACCTCCGTTCTATATCCGACTGAATGAGTATCTCTTAGATTCCTTAATCAGAATCTCCGTGGTATAAGCTAGAACTGATGGCGGCATTCATGAGAATCCGGAAAGTCTAAACCTTGTCTGTGGTATTCCGAGTAGGATTCAATGATTGAATGACTGTGACGAGCTTCAAACTCCTGAAGGCTGGGCGTTAGTGACAGACGCAAAAGGATAGTAAATCCTATTCCAACCGGATCGAGAACCAACCGGTGATTAGCCATGCTGTGACAGAGCGCGTGAGCGTAGTTTTCACTGGAAGGATAGAAGGTAGCCATTGACAACGGTGATCCCCCAACACACAGCTTGCCATAGGAGGACATGCGTGCGTGAATCAGAAGACAGAGGAAAGTAGAGATTCAGAAGACAAAGCATCTCCAAAACTCCAACATATTCTCCATTACTGCACAACAAGTAACTTTTATTTTATGCTCTACTGGTTATTCACAATTCAATTGATAAACATAATTGACTTCCTGACTAAGATTTACAAGATAACCATAGATTGCTTCAAACCAACAATCTCCGTGGGATTCGACCCTTACTCACGTAAGGTATTACTTGGACGACCCAGTGCACTTGCTGGTCAGTGGTACGCGTTGTGAAAAGTGTGATTCGCAATTTGTGCTACCAAATGCCTTCACTAGATACCATATGTTCTAACACTATGCCTTGTCTTACCATAAAGTGACATTTTTCAAAATTCAAGACAAGGTTAGTGTCAACACATCTAGCTAAGACTTTGGCCAAGTTCTCTAAGCAACAATCAAATGAAGTTCCATAAACACTGAAGTCATCCATAAAGACTTCCAGACAATTCTCTATTAGATCGAAAAAGACACTGGTCATACACCGCTGAAAAGTAGCAGGTGCATTACATAGTCCAAATGGCATCCTTTTGTAGGCAAAGGTGCCAAAAGGGCAAGTGAATGTGGTCTTTTCCTGATCTTCAGGAGCAATATGAATCTGGAAGTAACCGGTGAATCCATCAAGAAAGCAATAATGGGATTTACCCGCCAAACGGTCTAACATCTGATCGATAAAGGGCAAAGGGTAGTGGTCCTTCCTTGTAGCGGCATTCAACCTTCTATAATCGATGCACACTTGCCATGCATTTTGTACTCTCTTGGTGACCACTTCACCATCAACCTTTTTAACTGCAGTGATGCCCGATTTCTTGGGAACAACCTGGACCGGGCTCACCCATTCACTGTCAGAAATTGGGTATATGATACCCGCATCAAGTAGCCTAGTGACCTCCTTCTTTACCACATCAAGGATGGTCGGGTTGAGCCTCCTTTGTGGTTGCCTAACCGGCCTAGCTCTCTCTTGGAGAAATATACGATGCATGCACTTGGCGGGGGTCAATCCCCACAATATCGGTTAGGCTCCAACCAATTGCCTTCTTGTACTTTCTTAGAACATCTAGGAGCTTTTCTTCTTCTTCACTAGAAAGCTCACTAGCAATAATGACCGAAAACTTTTGGTTGTCCTCTAAGAAAGCATACTTCAAATGAGATGGAAGAGGCTTCAATTCACTCTTTGCTTCAAGCTGAGGTTCCTTTTCATCCACCTCACGGAGTTCACTTTCAACAACTTTCTCTTGTTCATCCTCTTGGTCATCCGTCTCTTCAACAATAGGGTAGCATAACTTGTTGTAGTCTTCTTTTCGCACTTCCGCTACCACTTCATCGATTACATCACATCAGAGAATGGAGTGCTCTTCGGGAGGATGCTTCATGGCTTCTTCCAAATTGAACTTGATAGTCTTCTCTCCAACCTCAAAGGAATATATGCCGGTGAAGGCATCTAACTTGAATTTAGTGGTCTTAAGGAAGGGTCTACCAAGTAGAATGGAGGATGAGCTTCTATTTTCTGTTGGAGGCATTTCAAGGATGTAAAAGTCAACTGAAAAGACCAAGTCCTTGATTGCCACAAGTACATCTTCTGCTATTCCCATCACCGTGATCACACTTTTATCAGCTAAGGCAAACTTCGTTGCCGACTTTTTTAATGGAGCTAAATTCAATCGCACAAAGATAGAGAGTGGCATGATGCTTACGCAAGCTCCTAGATCACACATATAGTCATGAAAAGTGTGCCCACCAATACAACAAGACACCAAACAAGGTCCAGGGTCACCACATTTCTTTGGAATAGGCTCCATCAAGGAAGAAATCGAACTTTCCAAGGATAATGTCTCCAACTCTCCTATCCTATCCTTGTGTGTACATAGGTCTTTCAGAAATTTTGCATACTTCGTAATTTGTTGGATAACATCAAGAAGTGGTATGATTACCTCAACTTTCTTGAACACTTGAAGCATGTTCAAATCAAATTCTGGGGTCTTCTTTGCTTTCTTCACCAATGAAGGAAATGGGATAGGAATGGACTTATCCACTATAGCTTTCCTCTTGGGTTCCTTAAGGCTTACTCCTTCTTCATCATGCCTTTTGTCTACCTCCTCCTCTTTATGTGGAGCTTCAACGACCACCTCTTCTTCATGAATGTCTTCCATGACCCTAGGAGGTATCTCCTCTAATGTAGTCCCCGACCGTAGAGTGATGGCGTTGAGACCGCCCTTGGGGTTTGGTTGGGGTTGGGAAGGAAGGCTAGAAGAACTTGAGGGTTGGTTGGTGTTGTTGGAGGAGGACATGGACATCTTCGAAATCATGTCGATAAGATTGGCCAATTGAGCGCCCATGGTATCGAATTGAGCCTTGTAGCTCTCGTCCCGTTTCTCCATAGTGGCTCTAAGCTCATCGAATTGATTGGTGGAAGATGAAGAGGATTGGTTGAATTGTTGTCTATGGTGTGGTGCTTGGTATTTGGTGTAGTTATTTTGGTTTTGGTTGTGGTGATTTTGGTTGGCTTGGTGGTTGTTGTTGTGGTGGTGGTATTGAGATGAAGATTGGTTGTTATTGTAATGAGAAGAAGAGTTATTCCATCTTTGGTTTTGATTGCTCCCTTGTGCATTATCTCTCCACCCTTGATTTTGATTACTACCATGAGAGTAGTTGTTTTGGCCTTGAGAAGGATAGGGCGGACGGTTGTTATAATTCACATTGGCCACGACAAGGGCATGCTCCTCTTGAACTTGATGGCATTGATCGGTGTAATGTGTGGTGCTAGAGCACAAACCACAAATTCTAGGAGGGCCTTCAAGTTGAGCAACTTGAGGTGGGGCTTGGATGGCTTGGATGGAGTAGTATTCCTTTTGATCTTTTTGTATTTGCATAAGGTTAGTGGTCATGTCCCCAAGCGCCTTAGTTAAGCTTGCTTCGGAAGGGGATGGTTCTACCACACCCTTGAGAGGATTACTTCTCACCCTTACATGTTGTGTAGCCTCGGCAACATCATTTATCAATTTCTAAGCTTCTCCCTCAGTCTTGTTTTTTGAAAGGGAACCGCCACTAGAAGTGGTGAGCAATCTTCTATCTTCCGCACAAAGACCTCCGGTGAAGTAACTAATGAGCAAGTGAGTGTTCAATCCATGGTGTGGACAAGATTCCAATAGCCTCTTGAACCGAGTCCAATATGCATTATACCCGAAATCTCCTTCTGGATGTAGTCAGTCTTCTCCGGTGGGAAGAATTTATCTAGAAACTCTCTTCTTAAGAAATCCCAATTGGTCACAATCTCATCCAGTTGTGAATAAAATCACATCTTTGCTTGCCCTTCAAGAGAGAAAGGGAAGGCAAAAACCATAATAGCCAACTCATTGGCTCCATGCCTTCGAGTCGTAGAACAAGCAACTTGAAAGTCTCTTAGACGTCGGATGGGGTCTTGACCCGGCAACCCATGATACTTAAGAAGTAGATTTATCAAGCTACTCTTCAACTCAAATTTTGGATAAAGGTTGGGATACTTTGCTTGCAAAGGTTGAAGTATGATATCCAGAGCTCCTTGCTCATGCAAAGTGATCCGTCGTAGCTCCGCCATGTATGGCTCACCTGTAGGATGCAAAGATGTATTAGTAGTGCCAACAGAAGAATAGGAAGTAGCGGACTCCAAGTCACTCTCGGTACCGTCTAGTGATTTGGTATGTTCCTCAAGAGAGGCCGAAGTACTAGCCGTATAATCCAACCACCGTCTAGCTTGCCGAGTGTGTAACAAGGTTCTTTCAATCTCAGGGTCAAACTTGGCTAAGCTAGAATTCGGTTGAGACCGAGTCATCAAACTTGGGAGTCATAGCACACATACAAAAGAAATCTAAACTATAGCTAAGTATTGAAAGAAGGTAAACTATCTACAATATTAACATATTCACATAACCAATATCAAGGCATATGTTGCAACCATTCCCTGGCAACGGCACCAAAAATTTGATGCTCACGGATACCGTCGATAAGGAATTTCACAAGATTTTTCGCGTTGCAAGTATAGTCCTCAACCGACAAATAATCCGCAAGTATCAAATTTAGAAGGAATTGGTTGTCACAAGTTCAATCCCAATAAAAGTAACCGAAGTATTCAAACCTCGGGTCGTCTCACAATGAATGGGCAAACATGTGCCTCAACATTGGTTAGAATTCTGGGGTTGCAAGTCATGAGCAAGAAATTAAACTAGGAATCTTAATAAGCGAGTAATCTTGAAATGCAAGAAACTAATTCAAATAACTAAAGCAAGAAGTGAGCAATTCCAAACTAATAAGATAACTTCCAATATAATTCTACTCTAAAACTAAACAAATAACTATAACTGAGACAAAGCAATTAGGATTTTTGGGTTTTCAAATATGAATAATAAAAGAAACTCTTGGCTAGACACGGGAATTGGGGTCACTATCCTTGTCTAATAACCATATCTTGACAATTATGAGGAACCAAACTCATTAAGTCTACTTCTATACTTGAAGTATGTTAAATGGTTTAGTCAACATCAACCTATAAGGTCCAACCTAACTACTAATTAACTTAATAGTAGTCTAGTGTCAATGGCTATCAAATTGACCACTAAGGGTTCCCAAATCATCAAATCCGTTAGACCCAATGACTTAAGTTTACTTAATTCCCTTGGCCTAGGCCAAGAGTAAAGAGAACTACTCCATAATCAAAGGAAACATTTCATCGAACACATGGTAAGCATTAATAAAAGACATATTCAAATTGCAATTAAATTGGAACTAACAAGTACCCACTAATAATTATCAACATGCAATCACTCAAACAACACAATTAATCATGAAAATCATCAATGTAACATTAGCAATTCAAGATTCACAAGATTCATAAAATGGGTATAAAATGACAATTGAATAGAAATCATAAACTAACACAAGATCTAAACAAAATTATGTTAAGGAATTCAAATTAAGCAATTAAAACTAGTAATTAACAAGATCCAATTTAGAATTCAACAAGAAAAGATCAAATTAAAGCTAGATCTAGAGAGGAACAAGGGTTTCTCTCTCTAGAAGAACGAGAACAAAAAACTAGCTAAAAGTTGTGTCTAAGTGTAAAATGATTGATCCCCCCTTTCTCCCTAGCATCCTTGGGTCTTTTCCATGCAAAACCAGCTTGAATTTGGGCCCCTTGAGCCTCAGAAATCGCCAGACACGATTTCCTTTAATGAGGTCACGTGCAGCTTGTCGCGCGTGCGCGCCAATTGATTTTGTAATCCACGCGTGCGCGCCCTGTACGCGTGCGCGCCGGTGTGGATTTTCCTAAATTGCGCGGATGCGTCCTTCTTTGCGCACCGCTTCCAGCTGTCCTCATCCACGCGTGCGCGCGAGGTGCGCGTGCGCGCGCATGCTGAAGTTTCCAAAATCCAAATCTTCATGTTCCTTCCTCTTGTGCATGCTTTCTTTCTCTCTTTTAGGCCATTCTTGCCCTATAAATTATGAAATCACTCAACAAATACATCACGGCATCGAATGGTAATAAAAGAGGATCAAAATATAGCAATTTTAAGGCAAAAGAAGCATGTTTTTCATCATGGAGCAATATTAGGAAGAGAACACAAAACCATGCATTTCTTGTGAATAAGTGTGAAAAATATTGACAAAATCCCCCAAATTCTACACAATATAAACCACAAAATTGGGGTTTATCAGTTACCCATCAATATTAAACAAGTCAAGAAGCACCAAGATTAACCAAGAAATTCTCAACAATTGAGTAAGAGAATTCAACACCACTATTAAAATAAGAAACTTTAGAAAAGAAAATAAGAACAAGCTATATAAAAAAACAAAATTAAAAAGTAATGAATAAAGGTATGCAAATGCAATAAACAAAAGAAAATGAAAGATGAGAAAAAATAAAAAGTGCAAAAAAATTTTTTGACACATAAAAATGAAGAAAGTAAGAAAGGAAGATGAGAGAAGAAGAAAGGTATAAAGAAAGAAGAAAGAAAATAAGAGAGGAGGAGTAAAGAAAATAGAGAAGAAAACAGGGGAGGCAGGGCGCGGAATCGACGCGTGCGCACCATGTGCGCGCGCGCGTGGGTGGCAGGATGGACAAGCGACACGTAAGCGTCCTGTACGCTTAAGCGTGGATGGTGAGAGTGGAAATCGACGCGTACGCGTGATGTACGCGTACGCGTGGGTGCAGCTGTGCGTTTCGCACAGTGTACGCGTGGTGTTCACGTAACTCTCGGGTCCCATGTATGAGGGGCTGCATTCTCTCATCGACGCGTATGCGTACAGCGTGCGCGCGTGTCCGTGCTTTCTTTTTTTTTTTTTTTTTTTACAGAAACAGGTCACTCTCCTAATCTACAAGCATTCTAAAACAATCAAAATTCAAATTTAACAACAAATTTTTAGTTTTTGAAAAATTTTCAAAAACAAACAAAACTTATACTACAAGCAAAATGCAATTCGAAAACAACTATTCTAATCAAAGCATGAATCTAATATGCAACCTAGCAATCAAAGCAAAACATGCAAAAGTATGAAAAGAAGAAAACTACCTAACAATGGCAACTCAATGCATTCATTGATTACGTATACAAGATAATGGAAAGAGTTTACCATGGTGGGGTGTCTCCCACCTAACACTTTTAGTTTAAGTCCTTAAGTTGGACATTTGGTGGGGGTCCTTGCTATGGTGGTTTATGCTTGAATTCATCCTTGAATCCCCACCAATGTTTGCATCTCCAATGTCCACCGGGATCCCAAATTAGGTGCATAAAGCCCTCGAGTAAGCTTAATTAAATGACAAGGCCCCAAGAGTTTTGATTGTTGAAAAGAATTCCAGGGTCCCTGATGAGTGGATAATTTATACCCTTTTTGGCAATGTTTTTACATAGTTTTTAGTATGTTTTTAGTTACTTTTTATTATATTTTTATTAGTTTTTATGAAAAAATCACATTTCTGGACTTTTCTATGAGTTTGTGTGTTTTTCTGTAATTTCAGGTATTTTCTGACTGAAATTGAGGGACTTGAGCAAAAGTCTGATTCAGAGGCTGAGAAAGGACTGCAGATGCTGTTGGATTCTGACCCTCCTGCACGCGAAATGGAGTTTTCTGGAGCTACAGATGCCCAATTTGCGCTCTCTCAATTGCGTTGGAAAGTAGACATCTTGGGCTTTCCAGCAATGTATAATAGTCCATACTTTGCCCTAGATTTGATGGCCCAAACTGGCGTCTAAACGCCATCTAGAGACCCTTTTCTGGCGTAAAACGCCAGAACTGGCACCAGAACTGGAGTTAAACGCCCAAACTGGCATCCAAGCTGGCGTTTAACTCTAGAAAAGGCCTATGCACGTGTAAAGCTCAATGCTCAGCCCAAGCACACACCAAGTGGGCCCCGAAAGTGGATTTCTGCACTATCTGCACTTAGTTACTTATTTTCTGTAATCCCTAGTAACTAGTTTAGTATAAATAGCACTTTTTACTATTGTATTCGGATCGAACCTTTAGAGTTTATGCCATATGTTACGTTTTGGAGGCTGGCCATTTGGCCATGCTTAGACCTTTTTCTCTTATATATTTTCTACGGTGGAGTTTCTACACCTCATAGATTAAGGTGCAGAGCTCTGCTGTTTTTCATGAATTAATGCAAGTACTATTGTTTCTCTTTCAATTCACGCTTACTTCTTCTCCAAGATATACTCTCGTACTTAATTCAGTTAAGTCAGAATGAAGGGGTGACCCGTGACAATCACCCACTATCTTCGTTACTCGCTTAGCCAAGATCCGCGTGCCTGACAACCACAAGCGGTCTACATGATATTTAACGTAGTCATTGGACGACAGTCGGAGTATATTCTCTTGGGTTTCTAATCCACGGACTGAGTCCATGAGGTTAGAGCCTTCGTGGTATAGGCTAGAACCAATTGGCAGCATTCCTGAGATCCAGAAAGTCCAAACCTTGTCTGTGGTATTCTGGGTAGGATCTGGGAAGGGATGACTGTGACGAGTTTCAAACTTGCGAATGTTAGGCGCAGTGACAGTGTGCAAAAGGATAGAGAGATCCTATTCTGATGCTAGTGAGAACCGACAGATGATTAGCCGTGCGGTAGCTGTACCTGGTATTTTTCATCCGAGACGAGAAATCCGACAGTTGATTAGCCGTGCAGAAACCGTACCTGGTATTTTTCATCCGAGAGGATCATACAGCTTGCCATGGAAGGGAGCACGCATGATTGAGAGAAGACAATAGGAAAGCAGAGGTTCAGAAGCAACAAAGCATCTCCAAACGCTTATCTGAAATTCCCACCAATGATTTACATAAGTATCTTTATTTTATTTTATGTTTTATTTATCTTTTAATTATCAAAACCTCATAACCATTTGAATCTGCCTGACTAAGATTTACAGGATGACCATAGCTTGCTTCAAGCCGACAATCTCTGTGGGATCAACTCTTACTCACGTAAGGTATTACTTGGACGACCCAGTGTACTTGCTGGTTAGTTGTGCGGAGTTGTGAAAAGTGTGATCACAATTTCGTGCACCAGTCCCAAACCTTGTTCTTGCACCCATCTTCTCGGTGACTACCATAGTTAAATTTGGGTGACAAGGCTTGTGAATTCTCAATTAAGCATCCAAACATTCTCCTAGGCCCATGCAATTTGGTTCTACACCAACCATTGCTATTCAACTTTGAGCATGCAACCATCATGAACTTAGAGTGATGTTTCCAACCACTACACAACTCTCTCTTACTCTTAATTCCACAAAGAGCTCTAAGTTGACCATCATTTTCAATCAAACCATATTCAAGTGAGAAAGTAAAGCTTAGGGATAAGAATTTTACCCACTTGAATGTTGTGTTGGATGGTGACTTAGGAAGGGGTGGTCCTAATGATCTTGCAAGTTCTACTCCCTTGTGCTCTTCTTTGACTACCTCCACCTCTTGGCAAACTTCTTCAGCTTCAATTCCTTGCCCATCAACTTCTTCCACACATTCTTCATTGGTGGAACTTGCCTCTTGATCATCCTCTTCCAATCTTTCATCATTCATACTATGCCTTGGAGGTTGCGCATTATCCTCCTCAACACCAAATTCAAGCTCATTAGAAGAAGGTTCAACAACTTCCACAAGATCATCATCAATATCACTTGGTGTGGAAGTGTCTTCAAGTTTGAAATCCACCTCTTGTTCAATTTCGCCTAGCTCTTCAATCACTTCTTCTTCATTAACAATCTCTTCACTCTCCACTTGTTCCAAGACACACCCCATCTCCTTGTCCTCATGTTAGGATTCTAGAATCTCCTTCATGCTCTACTCTTTGGTTGGTCCCTCACATTCATCCGTAAAGATGCTTTGCTTGTTGCATGTGTCCCATGATTCCAAGGTGGCCGTGATTTTGGCAAATTGAGCCATGATTTTTTCAAATATGGGAGGTGATTCATCTTGTGGTTGAGAGTTCTCATACATTGGAGGTAGCTCATCTTGATAATAACATGGAGGTGGTGGTTTTTTAGGGTATTGGGGGTTGAATTGGGGTGGTTCTTCATATGGTTCACAAGGTGGTTGATATGGTGGATATGGGTTAGGATCATATGGAGGTGTTTGGTGGTATGAGGCTTGTGAGTGTGGTGGTTCAAAACTATGTTGGGGAGGTGGTTCATAGGCATAGGGTGGTGGTGATTGTGATTGACAACTACAATAAGGATCATCACACACACTAGATTGATATGCATTAGGATTAGGATTATACCCATAGGAATCTGGAGAGTAGTCATGTTGGGGTAAAGCTTGAACGGCTTGGATGGAATAAAATGCCCTTCGGTCTCTGCGCATCTCCGTGAGGAGAGTAGTCATATCCCCAAGCACTCTAGTCAAACTTGATTCGGAAAGAGGTTGTTGCCAAGAAGGTTGTCCATAAGCTTGGGGCTCCTCCTACCTTCGATTTCCAAATCCTTGATGTACATCCTCATTGAAGCTTCCATTTCCTACAACATAGTTTGAACCAAACTCATAGCCAAAGGGGTGAGAATTCATGGTGAAATAGGAAATAAAAACAAAAGCTAACAAGAAATAAAGAAAACAAAGTACTACAACTAGCAACAACTAACAAAGAAGCAAAAGGGCAAACATATTCACAATATATACAATAGCCAATAACATAGCACTATTGTAATTACCCGGCAACGGCGGCATTTTGATAATGAGCTTTTGTGTGTCGGTCTAGAATTTCTCTTATAGAAACAAGAACTTCGTTGTAAGCATAGCTCCAAACCAACAAACAATTTTCACATAAAAAATTTGAGTTGTCACAAGTACAAACCCCAATAAAAATTAACCGAAGTATTTAAACCTCGGGTCGTCTCACAAGGAATTGCAATGAAGTGGTCAATTATTGGCTATAAAAATGCAAGGGGGGTTTGATTTTTATAGTTTGACAAGAAAAGTAAACAACAAGAAAGTAAATGATAAGAACTAATAAAATAAAGGAAAAGAACTCTTGGCTAAGACATGGGAATTGAGATCACCATCCTTGTCTACAAACTATATATTGACAATTATGAGGAACCAACCCATTAAGTCTACTCTTATGCTTGAAGTAAGTATAATGTCTACCTTAAAGCATTAAGTACGTTAAATAGGCTTGATCAACATCAACCATAAGTCCCAACCTAGCTATTAATTAGCTTAATAGTAGGTTAGTGTCAATGGACATCAAATTGACCACATAGGATTCTCAAATCACCAATTCAATGAGACCCAATGACTCAATGTCATTAAATTCCCTTAGCCTAGGCCAAGAGTAAAGAAAACTACTCAATAACTAGAGGAAACATTCTATCAAACACCTAGTATGCAATAAAAGTAAACATCACAAAATGCAAGAATTAAAAGAAACCCATGACTAACATAAGCAAGAATTCAATAATAACAACTAAGATAAACATAAAAGAGCATGGAAACATAAAATTGCATTGAAAGAAAATGAAAATCCAACAAGGGTTCATAAACATAAAAGTAACAAAATAAAGGAAATGAACAAGTAAAACTAGAAGACCAAAGATGTAATACAAGAAATTAAGAAGGAAAACTAAATCAAAACAAGAATTGAAAGTTGAATTTAAGAAAATTAAACCTAAACAACCCTAAATTCTAGAGAGAAGGGAGAGCTTCTCTCTCTAGAATTCTAACCTAAAACATGATGCAAAAACTAAACTATGACTACTTGGTTCATTCCCCCTTCAATCCTTGGGTTCAATAGCATTAGAAATGAGTTGGATTGGGCCCAAAATGAGCTTGAAATCGCTCGCCACGATTTGCCTTTAGTGAGTCACGCTGATCCACCCATGTGTACACGTGATGCACATGTACATGTCTCTAGACGCCGGGCAACTAAGGCAAATTTTATATCATTTTGAAGTCCTGGACGTTAGCTTTCCAACGCAACTAGAACCGCCTCATTTGGACTTTTTTAGATCAAGTTATGATCAATTAAGTGCGAAGAGGTCAGGATTGACAGCTTTGCGATTACTTCATTTCTTCATGAGTTCTCCATTTTTACATGTTTTTTCTTCATTTCGTCAATCCAATCTTTGCCTTCTAAACCTGAAATCACTTAACAAACATATCAAGGCATCGAATAGAATTAAAGTGAGTTAAATTTAGCTATTTTAAGGCCTAAAAAGTATGTTTTCATACTTAAGCACAAATTTAGGGAGAATTACAAAACCATGCTATTTCATTGAATAAATGTGAGAAAAATTGATAAAATCCCCCAAATTAAGCACAAGATAAACCACAAAATTGGGGCTTATTACACCCCTGGACCTCCACTACAAAAAAGACGCTAAATTGCGGGGTTTTTTTCGGTTTTTGCGGGAGTTTTTGACCTCCGCAAAACGTGTTACGTCGGTTCAGAAAATTGACGCAGTTATGTGTCCTACTATTTGATTGCAGGAGTTTTTAAGAAACCGCTGTTATCTGGTATATATTGCGGCGGTTTTTGACTTCTGCAATTAGCAGTGATTTTTTCTAGCTTTGTAGCGGTTTAAAACCCCCGCAATTCGGTAAGCCAGAATTTAAAAAAAAATTGCGGGAGTTTGAACCCCCCACAAAATGTGATCCAATATTAAAAAAAAAGAAGCAGAACAGATTCAAACATTCATAATATCAAACAAGCTAATCAAATACATCTTTTAAAACAATCTTCTGCTATGCCATTCTCACATAATTAGTCATAAAATTTACATTGAGATTAAAGGATTGATGAAAAAATAAAACCAATTTAATCAAACATAATAGGATTGCCAATTTGGTTGTCAATAAGAGTTCCTGCACAAAAAGATTAAAATAAAAAGTCATTAATTTAAGAGTTGTAATTAGTAGAAACTAAGTTGTAATTGAAAGGTCATTATTACATGCCCCAGCCAAAACATATTAGAAACTTATTTAACAGAAACTAAGTTGTAATTAGCAATAGAGTTGGAATACACACCCAGGATCATGCTATGCTGTGAAGGAACATTTGGAATTCAAGGGTCTTTTCCTTTTTAATCATAAACTTGCCAAATAAGGAATAAAATGACATTATACTACAATTTATATGGATTTACATGTATACTCCAAAAAAAAAAAATGAAAACAATAAACCGCTAGTTTGAACCATGAAGGCTAAGTATGGCATGAGTATGAAAATTCACAAGAATATTTAAAAGAAATTCACAATATAGCTTCAAAAGGCTATGTATGCAAATTAATTAGAAAAATACAAGCATTGAACCATGTATATTTTCATGCACAATTTATTGATTCTTTTTTAGTTCGGTGTAAAAGTCTACTCGATTTCAACTAATTTGATTTAAGGTATAACTTGCTATGAGATAAATATCTTCCAAACTTGTTTTTTCCCTTTTTATTTTTCCATTAATAAGACTCAAGAATTATTTATACTAATAAAAAATGACAGAAAGCAATTTCTTTATTCATATGCATTAGTATACTTGTTTTTTCATGTTAAAATTGAACAAGTGTACCTTTCAACAGACAGAATATCACCAAAGAATACAACTCCCATGGCAGTTGCAGCAACAATAATAAATAAATGAGTGGCTTGAATGTTGCTACATACATTATTAAAGGCATGAAAATTAAAAATAAAAAACTAAGAACACAAGCTAATAAGGAAAATTAAAGCATATAAAGCACTTCCCATAAAAAAAAACTATATACTAGTACTACTCT
The DNA here is from genome assembly GCF_059453495.1 of Arachis ipaensis. Classification (NCBI taxonomy): domain Eukaryota; kingdom Viridiplantae; phylum Streptophyta; class Magnoliopsida; order Fabales; family Fabaceae; genus Arachis; species Arachis ipaensis. Next base: position 108,310,536 of record NC_142441.1, on the reverse strand, counting down.
TTGAAATTGATCATACGCAAACTGCACTATATATATAATTAGGTGCGCAATATGTTTCCTTTACTGTAAATTGTCATAGTAGTTCAATATTAGACAATTAAGGTAATTCTTCACTAATTACCTTGCTTGAAAGATATCAAGTTTGGAAGCCTAGCTAAATAATACATGCAAATTATCAATCTCCGCGAGAAAAAAAATGCATAGCCTTAGATCAAACCCTTTATCATTAGCCAAAAACTATATACATAATTTAATTATTAGGATGAACGACTCTTCTCTAATTCATGAAGAACATAACTCTGCTCTAGTTCAATATTAAAAACCACAATATTTTACTAGCTGAATTGTAAAAATACAAATCAAAACAAATACTTGGCATTATAGAGTCATATCACTGAACACTTGGCGTGCATGAATTTAAACGACAATAATTAGCACAATCCAAGCAAATCAAATGCACAAATTCTTCAATTTTAAGCAGAGCAAACCAAAATCAATCTAGAATTATTAGCCAAATAATCAACAATACCAAACTCAAGAACTAAAATAACATATTTTAAAGTTTACTAACTATTTACAAAGCATGCCTATTAAAGGAAAGGATAAGACAAATCCTAAAAAAATCAATCCACAAGTTATGAGGCCATAGTAACTCATTAAGTCCTTAACTTATACAATATTAAAGGCTTTAATATTAAAAAAAAATAAAAACACAAGCTAATAAGGAAAAGTAAAAAAACACAATATGAGTAACCAAGAGAGAATTAGGGAATATGCAAATAAAGTTTGACCAAGTTTAAACAAGGTAAATTGCACTAAAATAAAATTGAATTGATCAAGTATGTGACATAGATAAAGAGAAATTTGTGAATTCTAAGTGGTGTTGAGAGTGAAAGGATTGAAAGCTTTCACAATGACAAGTAATGTGAGAGGTGCAATAAATTAATGCAAATCTAGTGAACTATTCTCATATAAGAAATGTGATGTGGTGTGAGTGGAATATAAAATTCAATGTTTATGAAGAGAAAATGAAATATTAATAAGCATTGCTTACATTAGATTTGTCAAAATTGGACTGCTCAATTGATGGCACCCAAAAGAAATCAGCATCAACATGCATTGGCCAACCTAACCGAAAGCAATCCATTGACCTGCAATTGGATCACTAGAAGTTAATACCCAGATAAGTATTAATAACAACCACAAGAGGAAAAGGGGAACAAAGCAAAGTAAATTATTAATAATCCAGTATTTACAAATACTTCAATCTCTTTAAATTGACATTAAGCATGAAATTCAAGAAACATGCATAATATTATTCAATTTAGGCAACTATATCATTTAAAACTTGCATAATCCAATAACAATTTCATTCATTGTAATATATTTAATACTAATAATTGACCAAAAGAATATGATGCACAAGCAAACATGCAATTCAAAATCCAAAGTGTTATAGAGGCATATCGCTGAACACTTGGCATGCATGAATTTGAACATGAATAATTAGCACAATCCAAATAAATTAAATGTACAAATTCTTCAATTTAAGCACAACACTTCGAAATCAATCAAGAATTATCATCTAAATCATCAACAATACCAAACTCAAGAACTAAAATAACATATTCAAAATTCACTAACCAAAGCTAATTCTAATTTAAAAATCCTAATTCAAACTAAGCTAAACCTAAAAATTCAGATTCAATTAAATTCAAACTAAATCTAAACAACAAAATTAAAATTTGGCTAAAAACTTCATCAACTTCAAGATCAGAAAAAAGAAAATGAAACTTGGTGCAAATTGACAAAATGAGTTATAGGGAGAGGGGGGATGCTAGTTGAACTCAGAAATGGAGCGGCTAGCAGTTGCAATGGGCAGAGGGGATGAATGCCCAGAACGACACTGACATTGGCTATTTAAGGAGAGTTGACGCAGAGGAAGCAGTGGCAGTTAATGAGGGGTGCAGTAGGTCGTGGCTCAGTGGTAAGGGATAAATAAAGAGAAAGAAAGAGGGCCAGAAGTGTGGCAATAGGTGAACAACAAGCAAGAGCGTCAACAACGTAACCACCAGCAGCAGCAGCCAGTGAACAGAGTTTTTGATGAGAAGATAAGTTTAGGGAAAGATAGACGATGGGTTTAGGGAACAAAGGCTCAGCAAAACAAAGCTTCTGGTGAGAAGCATAAATGATGGATTTAAGAAAGAATTGAGAATGTGGTTTTCAATTGGGCGGGTTTAGGTTTTCATTTTGCGCCAAATTTTGGGAAAAATGAAAGAAAAGGCTATTTCAAAAAATTAAAAATCTTTTAATGGGGTTTATAGAACTCCTGTAGATTAAAAATAAAAAATCCTGTAAATTGATTTTTGAAAAGTGAAAAGGAAAAAAGGACTTTTTTAATAATTTTTCAGGGGTTTATAAAAAGTCCTGTTAAATAATTCCGGTAAAATAAAATATTTTTTGTAGTGCTCACCTTTGCTCAATTAAATTCGCTCTAAGTCCACTTAAACTTCAAGCAAGTAAGCCCACAATTGTCAACCAATCAAGGCCACAAGAAGAATCTATAATAGTTAATTTTCATTTGATTGTAATTTGCTTTCAATTTCATTTAAGTTTGTAATTTAGGAGAGCCTATATAAAGGCCTTAGTTTCATAAAAATTAGGCATATTCTGCAAGAGAGGGGTCTTCGAACTCTTCCTTCACACATTCTTCTTTCTTACTTTGTAAATATTTTAGTTATGAATCACTAACTCTTTCCATTGGGAAAGAGAGCTCTATTTCACTTTAATGGATTAATTTCTTTTCATTCTTCATCTTCAATTCTTCTTTTATTGTTTCTTTAGAGAGAGTCTTTGTGCTTCAAAGATCTAATTACTATCGAGAGAGAGATTAGATCTATTTGAATTACATGATGAACTTGAGAAAGGAGTCACGGAATTCAGTTTGAGGCTCTTCTCTCATAACCCTCTTGATCAATACATTCTTAGTCTGGTATGTGAGATGTAAGCACTTTGAATTGAGGTCTTGAGGGTTGTGTGGCCTTTAAATCGGAAATTGAGCTTCATCTCTTCTCATGACTAATTAGATCAAGAGATTGGCAATTGATCAAGTTAAGTGAAATCAAATCACCAAGAGATTAGGGTTTGATTACTTATGATTTGCCAAGAGATCAATGATTGCATGATTAAAGAGGAGATGAGAATTTTTTATCCTGAAAGTACAATATCTCTTGATCCCAATGCTTTCTTTTTTATTTTTACTTTTAGTATTTTTACTTTCTGACGTTTATTTTCTTGCACTTTACTTTCTTGTACCTTCCATTCCTTGTATTTTACTTTTCAACACTTTATTTTCTTGCACTTTACTTTTACGCCTTTTACTTTCCTTGCACTTTATTGCTTTCTTTTAATTTCTAGCCATTTACATTTCTTGTTTGATTATCATTCCAATATGAACTGTCTAACTAGAATGATCAACTAACTATTGATTGCTTAATCCTTTAATCCTCGTGGGATCAACCCCACTCTTGTGAGTTTTATTACTTGATATGACCCGGAATACTTATCGGTAGTTGTACGGATTAAAATTTTTTCGTATCAAATTTTTGGCGCCGTTGCCGGGGATTAATTGTGATTAATAAACTACTGGTGGTTGATTTCCTAGATTAGACATTTTTTTGTTTTTTTGTTGCCTTTGTTTTTTTTATTTTCTCTTGCTAGTAAGGTGTTTGTGTTATTGCCTTACTAAGAATTCCTTAGTTGTGACACAAGGAATTTTAATTTTTCTTGGTGATTGTGTTCAATACAAAATTTTTTAATTAAATAGAGTTTACCTCACATTTTGATCAATCATATTACATGGGATATTGCCCCACCACCACAAAATAATTCATGTCATTATCCTTATGGTGGCTGGGAATATCAACAAGAAATGGCGGATTATGAGCAATTAACCTAAATGGGATATGCTCTAGGGCCACAAAATAATCAAGCAAATTATATGGGTTATTACCTACCACCATAAAATGATTCATGTCATTATGCTAATGGTGGCTGGAAATATAAACAGGAATGATGGAGTTTGAACAATCAAATGAAATGGGACACCCCCAGGGACACAAAATGATCTATATTTTGATGAATCTAACAACCACACAAATTGTCGCTGGGGAGGAGATTTTAATGCTCCATATTCTATTCATCAAGAGCCATCATTACTTGATTATGCCTCATATACATTCAGGCAAGATTACCCAACCCCACCTCATGATTTTTAATATCAAAACTCTTCATCACTTGAGTATGCCTCTGCACAAAATTCCTTATAAAATATATACAATTCATTCACCATCCACAAAATTCATTTCATTATCCACAAAAGTCATACCACTTCCAGAACATGCAACCACAAAATAATCAATTCCATTCACAAGACAACTCTAACCAACCACCACAACCTCCCTCAGATACACTTTCTAGGCTAAAATTTCTCCTTGCAGAGTTCATAAAGAACACTGAAAGATCTAATAAAGAATGGCAAGAAAAGAAAAGGGAAAGAATGAGAAAGCTGAAGGCTCTGAGTACCAATGACAATTCATTAGTCAAGTTCTTGTGGTGTTTATGTATCAAACAAAAAACTTGAAAATAAAACATAGTCAAGGCTAGGCTCAAGTGTAAAGCACTCACTCAAAAGCTCAAGGCTCTGACCATCAATGATTAGAGAGTAAAGAAAAGAAAGAAATGAGCTTAAAGAGTTCTCTAGTTACATGCTTGTGGTGCTTATGTATCAAATGGTAACACTTGAAAACAAAGCATTTAGAGTCGAAGTTTATAACTAATGGTTCAAAGCACCCAAGAAGTTAAGCCAAGAAAGAAATGGAAAGCTTGTTTCAAGGAAGGAACATAAAGAAAAGATTTCATAGAATGAGCTAGATAGAAGTATCAATCATTTGAATTTCTTTTGTGATTGTAGTATGCATAGAAAACTAGCCAACCATGAACATTAAGTTACTATTCTTCTCACCTTGGATTGTCAAACTTTATTGCATGATTCTTTCTTTGCTTGAGGACAAGCAAAGTTTAAGTTTGGTGTTGTGATGCATGCGCATCATATGTGTTTTTCTATGCTTTTTTATATCGAAAGTTTATTCATAATACTTAATTATTGAATACTTTTGTGCTTAAATCATAAATTACTTTCATCTCTTTGATTTGATCTATTTTGTAGAAAATAATGGAAAAAGAAGTAAAAAGCACAAAACAAGCATGAAAGAAGAAAGGAGCTTAAAGGGTGAAGCAGAAAAGAGAAGAAACAGGGGAAGGCAAGAAGCATAGCGCTAGCAACGCTAACGTTGCTTCACAAGTGCCAGGGATGAGGTCTGCATGCATACTTAGCGCTGTCCTCAATAACGCTTGCGACCCTTGGCAACCTGACCCTGTCTTCTTCAAGGGAGCATAATTTGAGCTACAAAGCTCCAAATGAGGTTATTCTAGTGGCATTGGAAAGTAGGAATCTAGTGCTTTCCAAGCATATATATGACTACATGATGGACACTAAATCTGAGGGAGAAAATATGCCCCAAAAATGCAAAGATGAACATCGTATCAACCTATAGTAAGGCCAGCTGACCTCTTCACCTTCCATGGAGAATAACTTGAGCTGTAGAGTTTCAAATGATGCGCTTCAAAAGAAATTTAAAAGTAGACATCCAGAGCTTTCCAACAATATATAATACTATGGGATGAAAATCAATTTTGAGCTTCTTAAGCTGGCGTTTTTAATGCTAATGTCACCTTGCAAATGCCAGTTTGGGTGCTGGTAGCGCCAGTGCTACTCCAATAGCGCCAGCTTGGGCGCTGGCAGTGCTAGCGCTACTCCAATAGCGCCAGTTTGGGCGCTAGCAACGTGAGTGCTGACCTTAAAAGTGCTTGTGACCCCTGATAGCATGACCTTGTCTTCTTCAAATGAGAATAACTTGAGCTACAGAGGTCTAATTGATGTGCTTTTAGTTGCATTAGAAAGCTGACATTCAGAGCTTTCTAACATTGTATAATAGTCTATAGTGGTCATGAAATTGGAGGACAAACAATAGGCATCTTTAAGCCCCAAAATCCCTTAACAGAGCATCAATAGCATTGGTAACACTAACGCTGGGTGAAAATGCTACGTGAGCCTGAGAGCAGAATTTTTGTAGCGTTGGCAGTGCTAGCGCTACTCCAATAGCGCCAAGCACCCCTGGACCTAACCTTTGCTCAACTAAATTCATTCCAAGTCCAATTTAACTTCAAGCAAGCAAGCCCACAATTGTCAACCAATCAAGGCCACAAGAAGAATCTAGAATAGTTAATTTTCATTTAATTGTAATTTGCTTTCAATTTTATTTAAGTTTGTAATTTAGGAGAGCCTATATAAAGGCCTTAGTTTCATAGAATTAGGCATATTTAGCAAGAGAGGGGGTCTTTGGACTCTCCCTACTCACATTCTTCTTTCTTACTTTATAAATATTTTAGTTATGAATCACTAACTCTTTCTATTGGGAAAGAGAGTTCTATTGCACTTTAATGGATTGATTTCTTTTCATTCTTCATCTTCAATTCTTCTTTCATTGTTTCTTTAGAGAGAGTCTTTGTGCTTCAAAGATCTAATTACTATTGAGAGAGGGATTAGATTTATTTGAATTATATGATGAACTTGAGAAAGGAGTCATGGAATTCAGTTTGAGGCTCTTCTCTCATAACCCTCTTGATCAATACATTCTTAGACCGGTATATGAGATGTAACCACTTTGAATTGAGGTATTGAGGGTTGTGTGGCCTTTAAATTGGAAATTCAACTTCATCTCTTCTCACGACCAATTAGATCAAGAGATTGGCAATTGATCAAGTTAAGAGAAATAAAATCACCAAGAGATTGAGGTTTGATTACTTATGATTTGCCAAGAGATCAATGATTGCATGATTAAAGAGGAGATGAGAATTGTTGATCCTCAGAGTACAATATCTCTTGATCCCATCGCTTTCTTTTTATTTTTACTTCTAGTATTTTTACTTTCCGTCGTTTACTTTCTTGTACTTTCCATTCCTTGCATTTTACTTTCCAGCACTTTATTTTCTTGAACTTTAGTTTTCCATCATTTACTTTCCTTGCACTTTATTTCTTTCTTTTAATTTCTAGCGATTTACATTTCTTGTTTGATTATCACTCCAATATGAACCATCCAACTAGAATGATCAACTAACTATTGATTGCTTAATCCTTTAATCCTCATGGGATCGACCTCACTCTCGTGAATTTTATTACTTGATACGACTCGGTATACTTTTCGGTAGTTATACGGATTAAAATTTTTCCGTATCAAGTTTTTTGGTGCTATTGGAGTAGCGCTAGCGCTGCCAGTACCCAAACTGGCATTGGCAGGGTGATGTTAGCGTTAAAAACGCCAGCTTAGGAAAACCAAAATTAATTTTCACCCATACTATTATATATTGTTGGAAAGCTCTGGATGTCTACTTTCTAATTCTTTTGGAAGCGCATCATGTGAAGCTCTAAAGCTCAAGTTATCCTTCATGGAAGGAGATGAGGTCAGCTGGCCTTACTACAGGTTGACACAATGTTCATCTTTGCATTTTAGGGACAAGTTTTCTCCCTCAGATTTAGTGTCCATCATGTAGTGCCATATATGCTTGGAAAGCTCTAGATTCCTACTTTCCAATGCCACTAGAATAACCTATTTGGAGCTTTGTAACTCAAGTTATGCTCCCTTAAAGAAGACAAAGTCAGGCTGCCAAGGGTCGCAAGCGTTATTGAGGGCAGCGTTAGCGTTGCCAGAGCTGAAGCATGCATGCAGACCTCATCCCTAGTGCTTGTGAAGCAACGTTAGTGTTGCTAGCACTATGCTTCTTGCCTTCCCCTATTTCTTCTCTTCTCTGTTTTACCCTTTAAGCTCCTTTATTCTTTCATGCTTGTTTTGTGTTTTTTACTTCTTTTTCCACTATTTTCTACAAAATAGATCAAATCAAAGAGATGAAAGTAATTTATGATTTAAGCACAAAATTATTCAATAATTAAGCATTATGAATAAACTTTTGATATGAAAAAGTATAGAAAAAAACACATGATTCGCATGCATCATAGACCGTATGCAAGAGGGAGAGTATCGACGAATCTTCGCGACTCGATCTAGCTTTTCTTTTGTAACCTGTAATGGAATTTTGTTTCGGATTCCTTTTCCCTCAAACAACAAATGGTTTGTCTTCTAAATTTCTAACCCCCTTACGTGCATATATTTATATTTGAATCCGTCCATCTAAGGATGAGTCTGAGCTTGTTTTGGTATAGACAAATAATTCTTGAGTCTTGGAAATTTGCTAAAAATTGGGTGCTCTTTTCACAACTTTGTATCTTTTAAGGTCATCTGAAACTTACTTGATTCAATATGCCTTATCCTTGCTATCAAATATTTTTGGTCTGGCTTCCTTTCTTGAGATGCACTTTAGTTCTTTTCTTGTGCATTTTGTTATTCTCTAAGAATTAGCCTGAATACCATGCAAGACATCTTTCTATTTCTAATGAGCACCATTTAGGTTGTTTAATCGCTCTAAACGCTAATACCTTTTCAAAAATCAACTCAAGCTTAGTTTAGTATTTGGTATAATTCGTAGATATGACCATTAAGACGTTAGTTCCTTAGAGCAAGACCTCTTGATGCAGAAGATGAACCGTGTAAGTATGCGACACCAAAGAAGAGTGTTGGGGCCTTAATTCTTGCCGACCGTATTGGCTGAATGCGAAGAAAACTTTTGAATCTTGAGAGGAAGATTAATCTCGGTACCAGTACTTGTGATATTTGAACCTAATAAACCATTTAATAATACTGCGATGCATTATCGTAGGGTTTAGGATGCACGTGGAGGCAACATCGTAAGGTGGTGACAAGCGTCCTTAGTAAGAAGACCCTAAGTGTTGTTGGAGGACGATTAAGGAGAAGGAACTGTTAAGTAAGGTTGTAGTCTAAAGCTGGGTATTGAGGCAGCAGCTAGAGGTATTAGACTGAATAGATTGTGAATTTCAAGGAGTTGTAAGGCCCAGAGTTCGGGAAGCGCAGTAAGAGGATAAAAGCTACTAAGAATGTTGAAGCATGTTGAACAAGGAAATCAAGCGTCTTAGGTTCTGAACTGATAGTAAAAAACAATGAGGAAAGATTAAGCGAAAATCAAGTTAAGGTTCTAACTGCGCAAGCCGACATAAAAGTTATGCAAACCAACAGAGCGAGCCTAGAGAGTTTAAAAGAGAAAGCTGTGTATTCTTGGAGACTACTTCGGCGACTGGTAACAAATGAGCGATCGACCTAAAGGAGTTCACTTCGAGGTACGTTGGGCTGTCTGAAGTGTTAGAACAAATTGAACCAATAGTATATCAAGTGTTCTTACAGCCGTGTCTCTCGAACTTGCGCGATGTATTCCATGCCTCCTAGCTCCAAGAATACATTCCCAATATAACTTATGTACTAGAACTTGAACCAGCTCAATTCAAGAAGGATATGAAGTTTCGAGTGACCTTAATTAGAATTGATAATGTAAACATTAAGGAACTCTGAGGAAAAGAGGTCTCATTAGAGAAAGTGACTTGGAAATCAAGTCAGGAGCACACTGAAGAAACTTGAATTGAGAATAAGGATAGACTACCCGCACCTATTCTCAGCTAACTGAATTCGAATTTTGTGGGCGAAATTCTTATTTAGGTGGGTAGAATGTAAAAGTCGAATAATTAATAAATAATTAACTCATAAATTAATATTTATTCTAGAAAATTAAAAAATTGAATTTTATAGTTTAATGTGATAGAGCTAATTAAAACAAGGTTTTAACACTAATTTTAAAGAATTTGGCCCAAAATTAAGCCAAACAGGACAAACCAGTTGAACTGGGCCCAAAATGGGCTCAAGGCCCAATCAAAACCCACTAACACATATAGGATCAGCCTTTCCTGCCCTTCCTTAATGGGAAACACGCTGATGCAGCTTTGGGGAAGGGAAGAACATGAACACAAACACCAAACCCTTGGTTAGATTCAAATTAAGGTAACTTTTGATCCGGAGCTCCGATCGCCGCACCGTTTGCGACTACGCAACTAGCGTGTCGAGCTCTACAAAGCCCAATACTTCATTAGGTAAGAATTCTCGTTTTTTTCTCAATTTTCTCCTTTCCAATTTCGAATTTGATGAATAATTATGTTGAAAATTGTTTAATTTCAGTGTTTTGGTTCGAATTAGCTTGGGGGTTTTATTAGGTTTAGCTCACTTGAGCTGTAGACAAGGTAAGACCCTAACCCTCTTGTGAATTTTTGAGATTTTGAGCTTAGGGATTGATTTTAGTGATATATATGGTTTAGATTGAATATTGTTGGTGTAAAATCAAATTGGAGGTCGGACTTGTGAAATTGGAACTCTTTTGAAGAGAATGGAAGCTTGAGATCAATTTTTAAAGCTAGGATTCGTTGGTGAGGGGCTGTGGTTGATAGCTTGTGGTGCGGGAAACACTTGAGGTGTTCCAAGTTTATCAGAGAATCGGCCAAGATATGGTTTTGGTTTCTCGTAACTAAAATATAATGTGTCGTAAAAACTTAGGTTAGGTAACTGTAAGATAGGATTGAAATGTTGATGTTGTTGAGGTTGATATTTGTTAGTATTTATAAGGATGTTGTTGGTAAAATAATGGTTTGTATTTTGGGTGATTGGTGATGCATGTTGATAGTTGATTAGTGATATGAATGAGGATGGTGTTAGTGAAATAATGATGTTTGAGTTATTAATGATACATGTTGATAATTATGTATGTAGTTGTTTTGAATATGAATTATTGTGTTGAGACGGATAAAATGATGTGTTGGATTAGTATTGGATGAATAAGGAGTGTTGAAATATGATTGGGTGGATTTAATGCAGTTTTGGTAAGTTTTGAAATGGTTTTGGAATTGGAAAGATTGGGAAAAACTTGAGTTTTAAGTTTTGGTCAAAAAAGAATTTTAACGAATTTTGGCAGTCCATAACATGAGCCTCGAAATTCAGATTTGAATGAAATCTATTTCAAATTAAAGATATTTTCAATAGCTTTAAAACGGTAAAAAATTTAAGGAAAACAGAATTTGTAAAAGAAGTTATGGACGCCGGAAAACAGGTGGAGAAAACTGATTTTTGTTGAGTTGCAGAATTTTGAAAATACTGGTGCGTGTGCGCATGCACATATGAACCGGGCACAGTGTGAGTTTTGGCTCGTGCGCACGCACAAGGGGTGTGCACACGCACACCCTGGGAATTTGGCAAGTGTGTGCACACACACTACGGCCCGTATGTACACACATGGGAAGGCCTACTGTTGCCTGCGTATGCATACCCTTGTGCGTACGCACTTTTAAAAGATTGAGCGGAGTATGTGCACGCACACATGTGTGCGTATGCACACTGCCCTATTTTTCCAAACATCCTATTTTGCACTAATTGACTTCCCGACAAGCTTGTTACCCTCCAAAACTACTATTTGAATAAAATTCACTATTTCTACACTATTGACCATTATCCTGGTTTTTCCCAAACTCCTGAAAAACTCAATTTAAAACCTGATAGGTGGTTATTTGGTAGTGGAGTGTTGATATGATTATAGAAAGAAGTATCTTGTTGATGAAGAAAGAGGTAAAGTAGATGATGATGAATAAGGAAGTGATGTAATGTTATATATACTGTGAGCAGTGGTTAAATTCATGATGTATAATGATATGATGATTAATGAATGAATGTATGTTTGAGATACCTAGGCGGTAGCAAGGATGGTGGTTCGTCCTACTTGCTCCAAGTCAAGGTTTGAGATTTGATAATAATGATGATTGTTTTAGACTGAATGAATATATGTTTGAGATACATGGGCAGTAACAAGGATTGTGGTTCGTCCCGCTTGCTCCAGGTCAGTGATTGTGACTCCTGAGTAGTAGTAGTAGTAGTAGTAGATTATTCCACTTGCTCCATGTTGAGTTTTTAAACACCCGCCTGGGTAGTAGCGGTAGTAGTGGTTCTTCCACTCGCTCTGGATTAAGCAGGTAGTAGCAAGGGGGTTGTAGCTCAAACCCACTTGCTCTGCAATGAGTGTTTCTGTCCATGGTTAGCTACCAGGACATGTCGGGTTGGCTATATAACTGACAGATGATATCATCAGCCATAGCACAGGCATGCATCAGATGTATTTGTGTGTTTTATTTGATTCTACATTAATTGGGCTCGCCTATGTGATTAATATGTCTACTTGCTAAATTTGCTACCTGCTGTAATTGTATTCTACTTGTGCTTGCTTTGTCTGTATTTTGGTTGTCTGTGCTATGGAATTTTTGAGGAACAGAGGAAGGTAAGAGGCTAAAGGATCAAGTTAGGTTGAGTTAGAATTTTGAACCCTTAGCTACCCCACTTTGTTTATGGCTTATTGATGTGAAGATTTATACCGGTTCGGAATTTAACAAAATAATTTCATTGTGAGCATAGGCAACCGACAATCGATCCTCAAATCAAAGTTTAATTTTTGGTTGTCACAAGTCCAACCCAATAAAAATAACTGAGAGTATTAGTCCCGGGTCGTTCTCCCTAGAAATTGCAATCGAGTGCTCAATTATTGGTTATGAGTTTCAAGGGGGTTGGGTTGATAAAAGGGGCCAAGAAATTAAATGGCAAGAAAATAAAGCAAACAACTAAAGAAACCAATTAATAAAGAGAGACATTCATGGCAAGGATTGAGAATCAAGACTTTCTATCCTAGTCATTAATTATCATACGATGATTAACAAGAGCTAATCCTATTTAGTCATCTTCAACATAGGAAGAAGGTATAATGTTATCTTCACTTGAGAGAAAGTCAAATAAGACTAGTTAATCTCAATCCAAAAGTCCTAATCAACTTACTAATTGAATTAGCAAGAGATAGAGTCAATGAAAACAATATTAACTAACAACCATGGTTCTGAAAACCGGACCAGACCGGCCGGTCCGACTAGTTGAACCGTGAACTGGGACTCATTACAGTTTGGTTTAACTTATAAAACCGCGAATTTAAAAACCACCTAAAAACCGTTGAACCAGTCGAGAACCGGCCGGTCAGACCGAATCGAGACCCAACCGGTTTTGCTGAAACAGTGCCGTTTTGGGTTTTGGACAAAAATGAAAAGGGAAAGCGTTCGGCGTTCAGTCTCCTCCTTCTCTCAAACTCACTCTTAGCTTAAACAAAAAATAAAACCCTAGCAGTAGCCTCCACTGCCGCTACAAGGAAGGAGACATTGCCGCCGTCCGTCGCGCCATCGTCGTTCTTAAGCTCTCCAACCTCTATTCACTCAAACTCCTCTCAACTCTCACTCTCTCAAACGAGGCTATCTTCCCCCAAAAAGAAACTCTAGCTTACAATAGCTTCCGCTGCCGTTCGTCGTGCTCAGGAGCTTCTGTCCTTGTCTGGTCGTCGTCGTCGTGATCCAATCATAGCTTCTTCCTCGTTCTCCGCATCCGTCGTCTGGTCTACCTCTGCTCAGCCACGCTTCTACCGCCGTCCGTCATCGTGCTTGTCGCCTGGTCACCGTCGTCCGTCGCGCTCAACCACTTTTCCTCATACTCTGCGTCTCTGCCCAGACTGCTCAGATCGAAGAAGGTAATGGCTTCTCTGCTCACTGCTAATGCTTGTTTTTCTTTTTGTTTTTATTTTTCGTTCAGATATTATATTGATTATTAAACGTTTAATTGATTATTGATTAGCTTTGCTCAATGCTGTTGTGATATACTGTGCTGTATTTTGTGTTCTGTTATGTTGTGATTCTGTGTTCAATTAAAATTTTTTTGAGAACTTAGCTTTGCCATGCTTGATCAATTATGCATTTCTTGAACTCTGATTTTGACAATTTGAGTTGTTTATGAAGCATAGTTCACTGTTATTGAGGAGTGTATGAAGCAGATTACTTGCTGTGTTTGGAGCTGTGTATTAACTAAATTAGTTAATTTATAATTGATAAAGAGTACAAAAGATAGTGAAATCACTTAGTAAAATTAAGTTCTGTTAGTTATAGGAAATATATATCTGGTATATCAATTGAGATTAGTTTTGTTAAAAAGGAGTCTTGGGATGTGTCTTGAACATATATGTGCAAACTCAATAACATTGTTACTATATTGATTTTCTAAATAGCAATTACAGTGTTCTAGCATTCCAAGTTTTCCTTTCTTTTTGATTTTTCATCCTGTTTTTTAGTAGAGTTTGTTCATGATCATCCACTAAGATCACTTCAGGCCATGTTAAAATTGTGAAACTATTACTTGTTCATTATAATCAGTCTTATGTTTATCTTTATTAATCTTTATTAATTTTTGTGCTAATAATTTTGTTAAAATTGTGTGTAAATTGTGACCGTCTTAATAATATAATGAGTATTATATTGTTATTAATTGATGAGATCAAAGGTTATTTAACTTTTGAATTTGTACTTTGACAAGATTTAAGATTTTGGTTGATGTAGTACTTTAAATTGGGATGATAATTTAGAGTTTATATTAGAATTTAATTTGTTTTGGTGTGTTTATTTATATTTTATTTATTTTTTTTATTATAAAATGGTTATTCCGGTTGAATCACGGTTGAACCAGTTGGACCAGTAAACCAGTGAACCAGTGACTAAAACGGTTCGATGACCGGTCTGGTTTTCAGAACCTTGCTAACAACTCTAGATCACCAACATAAGTTGGGTATTAATGACTCAAGATTGTCCAATTTCTCTTTCCAAGCTAAGAATGCTCAAAAACTTACTCTAAACCTAAGCCAAGCATTTTGTCAAACACTTGGAAGGCATAAAAGGAAAGCATGGTAAAAGGACAAGAATAATAAAATCTACAACTACCCAATGCAAGGAATTAACAATAATAACTCAAACAAGAAATAAAAGAACATAAAACATTAAATTGCATTAAATGGAAGGGAAATTAACAAGAGTTCATGTAACATAAAAAGTAGAAAAATAAAGGAAATAACAAGAAGAAATAGGAAAATCAAGACAATAGAATAAGAAATTGTAAAGAAAATAAGATGAAAACAAGAATTAAACCTAAATCTAAAGATGAAATTAACCTAATTCTAACCTAATTCTAGAGAGAAGAGGGAGCTTCTTTCTCTAGAAACTACCTAAAGCATAGTCCTAAGCTAATCTAATTGCCCCCTGACCCATCTTGAATTCTGCATGAAATAGCCATAGAAATAAGTTGGATTTGGGTTTGGGCAACTCAGAAATTGCCCCCAGCGTATTCATTTTAATGAGGTCACGTGCTAATTGTGACGCATACGCATGGGTCACGCGTACGCGTCGTCTGGCTGTTTCTAGTCAAGCGTACGCATCGCTCTGAATACTCCAAAGCTCATTTCTTCATGAATTTTCCACTTTGCATTCACTTCTTCCATCTAATACTTGCCTTATAAATCTGAAATCACTCAACAAACATATCAAGGCATCGGATGGAATTAAGGTGAATTAAATTTAGCTATTTTAAGGCCTAAAAAGCATGTTTTAACACTTAAGCACAAATTTAAGGAGAATTACAAAATCATGCTATTTCATTGAATAAATATGGAGTAAGTTGATAAAATTCCCTAAATTAAGCACAAGATAAACCACAAAATTGGAGTTTATCACTTATATATAGTTGTAAAGAATAGTTTTAAGTTTGAATTTGTTGTCGGAGTTCTAGGATCACCTTCGGCTTTCCCGGGATATTATATGTTAGTTATGTAGGCACTGTTACCATGCTGAGAACCTCTGGTTCTCACCCCATACATATTCTGTGGTTTTCAGATGCAGGGCATGCGGCACCTCACTGAGGCATTCTGAGAGCATCTCACAGCGAAGATCTTTTGCATTTTTTCGGACTTTATTTTGGTTATGTTGTTTATAACTAGATACTTTTATCTCCACTACTTTTGTACATGATGCTTTATCCCTCTTAGAGGTGATTTTGGAGAAACAGGTTTTGTAAACTCTGTATTTTGGGCTTAAATATGTATATATGTTGATATGCTCTGGCCGATTTCTCTTTGCTAGCCGAGTCATGAGTTTAGTTATCTGTATCTTGGAACTCTCTCTCTTGTATGTCTATATATACCTATGCTTGGTTTATCTTATTTCCTTCTCGGTTTACGTTTTCTGCTAACGTTAACATGAGTGTTGTGCTTTTCGATTTTACGATTTTGCTTTAACCTTTCTTCAAAGGCTCCTAGTTAACACTTCTTTTCAACTATATTATATATATATAATCTTACTTTTAGAGGTCATCATACCTCACCACCTCTATTTTATGACTTAAGCATAAGACTCTGTGTGGTAGGGTGTTACACCACGATCCTCGCAAGATCTACAATTGGAAAAACAACACACACGTGGGTGGTAAATAACCACAATCCCCACAAACACATTCACAACTCATGGGCGGTAAACAACCATGATCCCCACGTCCACCGCGACACTGGACAAGCAGTATACCACCCCGATCCTTGTAAGGTAATAGCTCAAACTAAAAATCACAACCCTTGCATACTGTCCAGGTCTTTCCAGATATCAAAATCTCTCTTTAAAAAGAAAATAATCCAATTCTACTTCTCTTTCATTAAACTCCTTTTCTTGATAAATCAAATTCAAACATAATACTTTTCTCGATAAAACTCAAAACATAATCATTTCTTTAATAATTCAAAATTAGCTAATATAATTTTTAAAGCTTTTGAAAATTTATTTTTACTCCCAAAATAATAAAAAATACCCCAGGTGGCTGTTCATACATAACCGAATCAAAATCTCAAGCAAACAACAATAATTCAACATAAACTCATTAAAACTCAAACAATAATTAATCAAACCAACGTTTACTTATTAAATTCACATTTAATTATTATAAAATTAACAAAACTCTATCTCCGTACGAAATCAAAATAACGGAAGCTCTGGAAAAGCTTTTTGATTGAGATGCTAAAGAAGAAAATGTCAGAAATCGTCTTTGCCTCCTATAACTCCAATTGATCGAACTCAAGGGGAAGGGGGCTACGTCACCGTCAGCTTCCACCAAACAAAAGTGACGCCAGCGTGTAGAGGAGGAAGATACTAACACTTTTATTGGATTAAATTTTTTATTGCAGTTACAGATCTCAAGAAATCAAAGTCGAAAGTTTGGAGGTTTGTCTCTTTTTTCCTCACCCACAGTCTCTCTCTCACTCGGTTTGTCTGTTTCTTTCTCAAATTCCATTCAGTTAAATGAATGGATGAAGCCTAAGTAATATATATAAAAGCCACATTTTGGCTTTCTTTCTGTTGCTTTCACATTGGCTTCGGCCAAGTAAATGATTCCCTTTCCTTTATTCCCTTATTAAACTTAATAATAATAATAATAATAATAATAATAATAATAATAATAATAATAATAATAATAATAATAATAATAATAATAATAATAATAATAATAATAATAATAATAATAATAATAATAATAACTCTTTTATTTTTTTTCAAAATATTTATTATATTAAAAATTATTTAAAAATTCTAATAGATTTTAAACTGAAAGTATCATAAATTTTAATTTAATTAATTTTAGAAAAATAAATTTCTTTAAATAAAATAATAAATCATGAATAACTCATTATTTAATTTTTCAAAAATTCGGGGTGATATAATGATCACTGTTGACCCTGTGAATGTAAGATTGAGGGTCTTTTCTGGTCGGAGATAACTGAAGCACATCCCTCACCCACTCTGGACCGAACTCTAGGATCCTCCCTCGGACTATAGTGCACCAGTTGTTTAGGTCGAGGTTCTCGCCCTTGATATGCTTGTAAGTCACCCAAGAATTGGCATAAAACTCTCGAACCATTAGAATGCCTACATCAGTCACGGGGTTGCACAGAACTTCTCAACCCCTCCTCAGAATCTACTCTTGTATCTCCGGATACTCATCCGGCTATAAGTCAAATCGCACCTCCGGGATCACCTTCTTCTTGCTTACAAACTCATGGAAGTGATCCTCGTGGGTCTTGGAAATAAATTGGTTCGCATCAAAAGGAACGGTCACTAGAGCTTTATCCTTTCTCTTCCTAAAAGAGGATTCTCTAGTCTTGGGTGCCATATGGAATAATCACAAAGAGAAAAAGTGAAGCACCCCAACACCAAACTTAGAAGGTTTGCTCATCTCGAGCAAAGAAAAAGAAAAAATAGGAGAGGAAAATAGAAGGTGAAACGAAGAAAGAATGAGAACAAAAAATGGGGGATAAAAATAAATTTGAGGGGAGAGATGTGGTGGTGGGAATAAAGGGGTGAAAGAAATAAAGGAAGGTGGAAAGGAAATATTGTTGTGGGTGTGGTGAAAGGTGAAAAAGAATAGGATTTTTATAGAGGGGGGAGCTTCGGTTACTGGGAGGGGAGTGGGGGTGTGGGTAAAAGTGAATGGAGTAAATGGGGTTAGGTTGGTGGAAGGTGGGTGATGGGAATTGAAGAAGAAGTTAATGGGAAGGGGAATGTGTGTAACGGTAAAAAGGGGATATGAAGAGAGGTTTTTGGGGTTTGAAACCTGATTGGGGTTATTGGTGGGTGACGAACTGATTCTTGCTAGTAACGAATTTTTGTAAAAATAATCACGTTGTAAGTATAATTTCTAAACCAACAGAGAATCCTTTCGTACAAAAACTTTGGTTGTCACAAGTAACAAAACCCAATAAAATTTATAATCGAAGTATTCAAACCTCGGGTCATCTCTCAAGGAATTTCAGAGAAGAATGATTTATTATTGGTTATGGAAATTGTATATTTTTTGGTTTTTGAAATAGGAAACAAGTAATTTAAATGACAAGAAAAATAAATTAATAATTAGAAAATCTCTTGGTAAGGTATGAGAACTGAAAATCCTATCCTAGTTATCCTTATCAGGTGTGATGAGAATTGGATTTTGCTACCACTTAGTTAGTCCTTACTAAATAAGGAAAGTCAAGTGGACTAATTAACTTGATTCCTCGGTCCTAGTCAACTCCTATGGAAAGACTAGCTGTAGAGGGATTCAACTCAATCAGCAATCCTAATTTCCATTCAACTACTGAGTTTGATAACTCAAGTGTTACTAATTACTTAACCAGAGCAAAAAGGGAAAATAAATCTAAATTAAATTGAAAGCATTGTAAATAGAATAAAACAATCATAAATCTGAAATACCTCAAATTGCATTAATTAAGAAAATCATAACATGAATGGTTCATAAGCAAAATCGAAAAGATAAATAACAATTAAAGTAATAGAATAAATAAAAGTAGAAAATAAATTAAAGGAACATTGAATCCGAGAAGAAGTTGAAATCCTAATCCTAAACTTGAGAGAGAGGAGAAAGCCTCTCTCTCTAAAAACTACATCTAAACCCTAAAATTGTGAATTATCAATGTTGTATGAGTTGTTTCTCCATTGTTATTTGATTCCTCTATTCTCTGACTTATATTCTGTGTTTCTGGATTTAAAATTGGGCCGAAAAAGGGTCCAGAAATCGCTGGGGGTGTTTTCTGCAGATTCCTGTACGTGGCGTCTGTCACGCGTTTGCGTGGGTCAGGTGTTCGCGTGGTTTGGAGTTCTTTCTTGTCACGCGTACGCGTCGGTCACGCGTCCGCATAATTTACGTTATGCTCAAGGCACGCATCCGCGTCAGTCACGCGTTTGCGTCGATGCCTTTTCGCGCTAGGCACGCGTCCGCGTCATCCATGCGTTTGCGTTGTTGCCTTTTCTTCAAAACTCCATTTTTGTGCTTTCTTTCCATTTTTGTATGTTTTCTTTCTGTCCTTTAAGCCATTCCTGCCCTATGAGACCTGAAAATACTTAACACACAAATCACGGCATCGAATGGTAATAAAGGATAATTAAAAATTAATATTTTTAAAGTATGAGAAACATGTTTTTCACATATATCATCAAATAAGGGAGGGAAAGTAAAACCATGCAATTCATATGAATAAGTGGGTGAAGAATTGATAAAAACATTCAATTTGAGCACAAGATGAATCGTAAAATAGGGGTTTATCAGTGGGTGTGGGGCCCATAGTTAATTCTCAGTTCCCTTTTTGTGTTAACTGTTCAGCGCTGCTAGTGCTAAACGCTAGCTCCGGCGTTTAGCACTACAGCATTTTGAAGCTTGTGCCATTTTGGGCACTAAACGCCCACTCTGGCGTTTAGTGCCACTAAGTTTTCCACTTTTCTTTTTTGGGACGAGGGCTCGGCGTTAAACGCTTGAGTGAACAGAAACCAATTCAAATTTGGTGCCATTTCTGGAGCTAAATGCCCACCTGGCGTTTAGCGCCCTACGTGGCAGTGGCCTTGTCTTGGGAGTTGTGCATGGTGGCACTAAACGCCCAGGTTCGTGTATAGCACCACTGTCAATGTGAAAACTCCTTGAAATTCATGCTCCTTAGTGCTGAACCCCTAACCTGGCATTTAGCGCCACCCAAACAGAGAGCTCCCTTGGAATTTGTGCCATTTTTGGTGCTGAACGCCCTGGCATTTAGCGCCAGAGCACCCGAATTAAATCCTCTCCAGGGTATTCTGTTCTTCCTTTAGATTTCTCCTGTTCCTATTCTAAACACTTTGCATGACCACAAACATAAATAAACCAAGGAAAACGATGAATAAAAATCATAAATAAATGAAAATCAAACTGAACACAAAATCAAAGGATACTCATGATTAGGTTGCCTCCCAACCTTCTTTAACGTCAATAGCTTGACGTTTAGCTCTGCTAAGTCAGTGTATAAGCGGACCTCTGGCGATCAATCTCGCCTCCACGATAATGCTTCAGTCTCTGGGCGTTGATAGTGAATCTTCTATCTGAGTTCTCTTCCTGAAGCTCCACATGACCATATGGCGATACTCTAGTTACCACAAAAGATCTTGACTACTGGGACTTCAGCTTCCCGGAAAAGAGCTTGAGCCTTGAGTTGAATAGTAGAACTTGCTGGCCTGGCTCAAATGCTCTTGTGGCTAGTTTCTTGCCATGTCACAACTTAGTCTTTTCCTTGTAGAGCTTGGCATTCTCATAAGCAGAATTTCTAAACTCATCAAGCTCATTCAGTTGAAGCAGCCACTTCTCTCCTGCAGCCTTGGCATCAAAGTTTAGGAACTTTGTTTCCCAATATTCCCTGTGCTCCAACTCCACTGGCAAGTGACAGGCCTTACCATAGACCAACTGATAGGGAAACATACTAATAGGAGTCTTGAATGCTGTTCGGTATGCCCAGAGAGCATCATCAAGCTTCCACGCCCATTCCTTTCTTGAAATATTAACAGTCTTCTCTAAAATCCTCTTGAGTTCTCTGTTTGAGACCTCAACCTGTCCACTTGTGTAAGGGTGATAAGGGGTTGCTACCATATGATGGACACCATATCTTTGCAAAAGGGAGTCCAACTGTCTATTGCAGAAGCGGCTTCTTCCATCACTAATGAGTGTCCTTTGATACCAAACTGGCTGAAGATATATCTCTGAAGAAAGCTCATCACCACTTTGGCATCATTAGTGGGTAAAGCCACTACTTCCACCCACTTGGACACATAATCCAATGCCACCAAGATGTAAGTATTTGAGTATGATGGTTGGAAAGGACCCATGAAATCAATACCCCACACATCAAACAACTCAATCTCTAGAATTTCTTGCTGTCGTATCTCATGATTGTGGGGAAGGTTCCCTGCCCTCTAGCACTTGACACAGTTCCTCACAAATTCCCGAGAGTCTCTAAAGAGAGTCGGCCAATAAAAACCGCTCTGAAGGACCTTAGTAGTCGTCCTTTCACCCCCAAAGTGGCCTCCGTACTTGGAACCATGACAATGCCAGAGAATCTGTTGTGATTCCACATCTGAGACACAACACCGGATTATACCATCTGAGCATCTCTTAAAAAGATAAGGTTCTTCCCACAAGTAGTACTTTGCATCATTTAAAAGCTTTTTTAACTTGTTGTTTAGTGTACTCCTTGGGGATGAACCTCATGGCTTTGTATTTTGCAATGTTCGTAAACCACGGAACCCTCTGAATCATAAAGAGCTGCTCATTCAGGAAGGTCTCACTCACAAGTGAGGGTTCTTGATTCCCTTCTTCAGGCTCAATCCTAGAAAGATGGTCAGCAACTTGATTTTCTGACCCTTTTCCTATCTCCAATCTCAATATCAAACTCCTAAAGAAGGAGCACCCACCTGATCAATCTTGGTTTAGAATCCTGCTTGGTTAAAAGGTACTTAAGAGAAACATGGTTAGTAAAAATAATAATCTTAGAACCAATTAAATAGGACCTAAACTTATCAAAAGCATAAACTACAACCAGTAATTCTTTTTCTGTAGTTGTGTAATTCTTTTGTGTGTCATTTAGCACACGGTTAGCGTAGTAAATGACGTGCATAAGCTTGTCTTGTCTCTATCTTAGGACGGCTCCAATAGCATAGTCACTGGCATCACACATCAATTCACATGGTAAATCCCAGTTGGGAGGAGCTATGATGGGAGCAGAGACAAGCCTTGCTTTCAGAGTTTCAAAGGCTTGTAAACAATCATCATCAAAATTAAAAGGAATGTCAGCAACCAAGAGGTTGCTCAAAGGTTTAGCAATCTTAGAAAAACCCTTTATAAATCTTATATAAAATCTTCATGTCCCAAGAAACTTCGGATTACCTTAACATTAGTGGGTGGTGGTAATTTTTTGATTACCTCCACCTTAGCTTTATCAACCTCAATTCCTTTACTTGAAATCTGGTGCCCAAGAACAATACCTTCATTGACCATAAAATGACATTTTTTCCAATTTAAAACAAGGTTTATTTCCTAGCACCGTTTCAAGACCAAGGGGAGATGCTTAAGGCATGAATCAAAAGAATTACCAAAAACAAAAAAGTTATCCATAAATACCTCAATGAAATTTTCAACCATGTTTGAGAAAATAGAGAGCATACACTTCTGAAAAGTTACTGGGGCATTACAGAGTCTAAACGGCATCTTCCTGTTAGCAAATACTCCAAAGGGACATGTGAATGCCATATTTTCCTGATCTTGAGGGTCTACAGTAATCTGATTATAGCCAGAGTATCCATCTAAAAAATAGTAAAAAGCATGGCTGGCTAACCTCTCAAGCTTCTGATCAATGAAAGGCAAGGGGAAGTGATCCTTTCTTGTAGCATTGTTGAGCCTCCTGTAATCAATACACATGTGCCACCCTGTGACAGTCCTTGTGGGAATAAGCTCATTCTTTTCATTCTTGATCACTGTCATCCCTCCTTTTTTGGGAACCACTTGCACTGGACTCACCTATGGGCTATCAGAGATAGGGTAAATAATTCCGGCTTCCCAAAGCTTCATCACCTCTTTTTGGATCACTTCTTTTATGATTGGATTTAGTCGCCTCTGTGGTTGCACAACCGATTTAGCATCATCTTCAAGCAAGATCTTGTGCATACACTTGGCCGGACTAATCCCCTTCAAATCACTAATGGTCCACCCAAGAGCCGTTTTATGACTCTTGAGTACTTGAAGTAGCGCATACTCCTCGTCATGTCTCAGAGAGGAGCTAATAATCACCAGATACGTATCATATTTGCTCAGGAAGGCATACTTCAAGGAGGAAGGCAAGGGTTTCAACTCAAACTTCGGAGGCCCTTCCTTAGTACTAGGCATGTGAGGCTTCTCCTTCTGAGGAAGTGAATCATCAATCTCAAGCAAATCATCCTCAGAAGGAGAGTCCAGAATATCATCAAGCACTTCAGCTTCAAATACCTCTTTAATCAGAGGCTCAATCAAATTAACTCTCATACAGCCTTCAAAATCATTAGGGTGTTGCAAAGCCTCAAGCACATTTAGGGCAACCTCCTGACCATCAATAAGAGCTCTACATATAGCTAAAAAGGGTCTCCCAAGAATAATAGAGGCATTTTTATCCTCTTCCATATTCAGTATGACAAAATTAGCAGGAAAAATAAAAGGTCCTACTTTCACAAGTAAGTTCTCAACAACTCCAATAGAAAATTTAATTGAACGGTCAGTAAGTTAAAGAAAAATACGAGTGGGTTTTACCTCATCAATCTGGAGCTTTCTCATCAAAGAAAGGGGCATGAAGTTGATGCTAGCTCCAAAATCACATAAAGCTCTCTGAATAGTGATGTCTCCAATGGTGTAAGGAATAAAAAAGCTCCCTAGATCTTACATCTTCTCTGGGAGATCCTGCTGAACAATGGCACTGCATTCCTTAGTAAGCACAACTGTCTCACTTTCTTTCCAATTCCTTTTGTTAGTCAACAATTCCTTTATAAACTTGGCATAAAGAGGCATCTGCTCAAGGGCCTCTGTAAAAGGAATATCGATCTGAAGCTTCCTAAAGACTTCTAAAAATATGGAGAATTGCTTGTCCTTGGAAGCCTTCTTAAGATACTTAGGCTTGTACTCAAGAGTCTTAGGTAGCGTCGAATACTTCTCAAGATCAACCAGAAATGGGTTGTTTGGGTGTCTATAGGGGGTGTGCTCTACCTCTTCATTTTTCTTCTCTGTAGCTTCTTTTTCAACTGGCTCGTCACTAACCTTTTCCACTGAACCTGTTACCTTACCACTTCTCAGATGGATGGCCTTGCATTCCTTCTTTGGATTAGGTACTGTGTCACTAGGAAGAGCATTAGGAGGCCTCTCAGATGCTTGCTTACTCAACTGACCCACTTGAATCTCTAAGTTCCTAAGTGAAGCTCTAGTTTTTTGCATAAAATTATCAATATTATTGGAGAGTTCTGTAATAATAGATGCCAATTCAGGAGAATTCTGAGACTGAAAAGGTGCTTGTTATGGTTGAGAAGGCTGAAACTGCTGGTTGCTAAAGTTATTCTGCTTGAAATTGCCCTGAGAATTATTGCTAAAATTTTGTTGCCTCCGTGCTTGATTTCCTCAACCAAAATTAGGATGATTTTCCACCCCAGATTATATGTCTTAGAGAAAAGATCATTGTTAGGGGTCTAGAGGAATTACCCATGTAATTAACCTGTTCAAGAGGAAATTGAGCATAACCATAAGTCTCACCTTAAAGGAAGCCATCACTCTTGTCATAAGATGTATCTTGAGTATTAACAGCTGAGATTTGTATTCCACTCAAGTGCTAGGTAATGGCATTGATTTGTTGAGACATGGCCTTGTTCTGAGCAAGAATTGTATCCAAAGCATCCAATTCCATTATTCCTTTCCTCACAGAGGTTCTCTCAGAAGAGTACAAGTATTGGTTGTTAGCAACCATTTCAATCAACTTCATAGCCTCTTCAGTGGTCTTTTTCATGTGGAGGGATCCGCTTGTAGAATTATCCAGAGACATTTTGGCGGTCTCAGTAACTCCATCATAAAAGATCTGTAATTGAATTCAATCTGAAAATATGTTAAGAGGACATTTTCTGAGCATCAATTTGTATCTCTCCCAAGCTTCATAGAGAGATTCACCCTCTCTCTGCCTGAAAGTCTAAACATATGTCCTTAGCTTAGTTAGCTTCTGAGGTGAAAAGAACTTGGTCATAATCTTGTTGACCAACTTATCCCAATTATCCAAGCTCTCCTTAGGCTGTGTATCAAGTCACTGCTTGGCGCTATCCCATACAGCAAAAGAAAAGAGGAGCAACTTATAAACATCAGACTGAACACCATTGGTCTTCACAATATCACAGATCTGCAGGAAATTAGAAATAAATAGGTTTAGATCTTCCTGTAGTCCACGAAATTGACAATTCTGTTGCACCAAAGTGATGAGCTGAAGCTTCAGCTTAAAGTTGTTGGCAGCCACAAAAGGTACAACAATACTATTCCCATAGAAATTGGGACTAGGAGCAGTGTATGAACCAAGTGTCCTTCTGGGTTGCTCAGGATTATTAGGACCATGAAGAGCATTTGGATTAACAAGGTTGTTGTTGTTGGGATCCATAGTGAGCTCTTCAACTTCCTTTTCAAAATTGTCCCTGAGATTTTTACCGGCTTTGTAAGCTCTAGCCTGCTGTAGGTGCCTTCTCAAGATTCTTTCAATCTCAGGATCAAAGTCTAGAAGAGGTTCTTTGTTCCTGTTCCTGCTCATAAATAAACAAAAAACAAGAAAAAGAGGGAATCTCTACGTTAGAGTGAAGAGAATTCCCGATGAGGTAACCTGCGTAAAAGAAATACAACAGAAAAAACCAAATAAATTATGCAAAAATTTCAAAATTAATAAATAGATGAAACCAAAAATTTCGAAACTACTAAAGAATAATAGATAAGAAATTTAAAATAAAGGAACTAAGGGGACACCAAACTTAATTTCAAAAATTAAGGAAAAATTTTAAACAAATTAAAACTAAATTTTCGAAAATTTCAAGAACAAAAATAATTAAAATTAAAGCAAACAACGTCTAATCTAAGCAATCAAACAATGCGTAGTTGTCAAATACAGCAATCCCTAGCAACGGCGCCAAAAACTTGGTGCAGAATTTACAATCCACAACTTACCGGCAAGTGCATCGGGTCGTACCAAGTACTAAACTCAGGTGAGTGAGTATCGATCCCACGAGAATTAAAAGATTAAGCAAACAATAGTCAACTAATTATTCTAGTCAGACAATAAAAAATAAGGGTTTCAATAGTATAGAACATGAAAGCAGAAAATTTAACAAGAGCAAATTAAAATAGGTTAAGGAAATAATATGATAAAGATAATTAAGGTGTCAAGGATATTTAAATTTCCGGATTAATATTCAATGTTAACTACTTTGATCATGCAAAGATTATGTTTATGGCAAATCCTAAGTGATTAAACCCTAATTCCTTAGTAGTTTAATCTCCTCTAACCTAATCAACCGCCAATTTCTTGGTCACTTAATTTAAATTAAAAGATTAAGTCCAATCCTAGTTTATGAGCCACACAAACCCTAAGTACCCAAAAATAAGATGATTATATGTTACGTATCACGTTAAATCCAAATAATTAGAAAGTTGTGAGGAGTTGATTTCAAGCTTTAATTCTAGTGATATAACTTTTCCAAGATTCAACAAGAATTCAAATAGAAAAAGAGTTATCTTCCAATATACTCTAATTCCTAAGATGAAGAACGAAATCAATCCATAAACAATAATTAAAGCTTAATTCAAGAGTAGAAGAACAAATAATTATTAATCCATCAAAGTAAATAGAGCTCCTAACCTTAACAATGGAGGATTAGTTGCCGATAGTGCAGAAAATTCCAAATCCTACTCTAATGTAAAACCTAACTTTAATGAGGAGTATAAGATGGAAGAGAGGGAGAGTGAGTGTGTGTCCTTGAGGAGGAAGGAAGTCCCCTTTTATAGTAATGACCTCTAATACTAAACCTAGAATTCAAATTCAAACTAAATAAAAATCAAATCAAATCTAATCATTCAAATTCAAACTAAATCAAAACAAAATCTAATCAAATTAAATCTTTTCTTAATGACTCTTTGACTAACTAGTGATCTTTCATGTAATTTAAGCTTGGTATCTGATGACAAGTCATCTTAGCCTAGTTTCACTAGCCTTTTTCTTTTGTTTTCAATTGAATTATGCACCTTCTTGAGCCATAAGCAAGCCAATTGGGTAGATTTTCATGTTTCCTTTGATTTAATCAACCATGTATGAATTCATGCTATTTCATGAGGTTTTATGCTATAATTGTCACATATTATGAAAGAATGAATATCTCATGATTTTGAGCATAGCTTTGATGTGTTTGGTTGATTAATGATAGGTGAAGAAAGCTTGGAGAAAGGTTGAAGCAAGAAGGAATGGCTAGGAGGAAGAGAGGACAAAAAGTTTGAGCAAAAGTTTGCCTCAAACTTTAGCTCAAACTTTTGGAATAAGTGAAAATGAACCAGGGAGCAAAATGCTGGACCAAAAGTTTGCCTCAAACTTTTGTGTAAACTTTTGGGCAAAAAGCTGGAGCAAAAGTTAGCCTCAAACTTTTTGGCAAACTTTTGGCATCACAAATCAACACCCTGGAGAGCAAAAGTTTGCGCCAACGTTAGCCCCTAACTTTTTGGCAAACGTTGGCGTATGAACAACACACCCTGGAGAGCAAAAGTTTGCGCCAACGTTAGCCTCTAACTTTTTGGCTAACGTTGGCGCCATGAGTGTGCAAGGGGAGGCCAATGTTGGAGCAAAAGTTTGACCCCAAACTTTTGCCCCAACGTTAGTATCAGCAAAAGAGGGTGGCTGATGTGAAAAGTTGGAGTAAAAGTTTGCCTCAAACTTTTACTCAAACTTTTACTCAAGCTTTCATGATTCCAAACCCGGTTCAATTCGGTTCTTCTCCAAACTCCAAGAGCAATCAACCAAAGCCTCTATCAACCCAATTCCATCAAGAGCAAAGGCCCAATTGAAGGCTTGAAGACCATTTGAAGAAAGTATATAAATAGCATAGGATTTAAGTTTTTAGGGAGCTTCCTTTTTAGAATTTTTCAATACTTGCAGCAGAGAGCTTATTTTACATTCTAGCATTGTTACTTTAATTCAAGAGAATTGGGGAGGAGAATTGATCTCTCTTCTTCCTTGTTCTTGCCCAGCACTCTTTAATTTTCTTGCTTCGGATCTTGGGTGGAGAATTGAAGAACTTCTGTTTCAATCTCACCTTGGGATCTTGTTTAATTCTCTGCTTAATTGAATTTCAGTTTCTGTTACTTGCTCTCTCATCTACTTTCTCTGCAATTTACATTTTCTTTGCAATTACTCTTGTTGAATCTTTTTGCGAAAGTTAAAGACAATATACAAAAGTGTTATTGTACTAGTATTTTTCCAAGAGCTTAACTCAATTGCTAAGCATTTATAAGGAGCTTTTACTTTCCAATAGACACCAACTCAAATAAATTGATCAAGCTTTTCACCAATCGGACTTAAGCTATTCCTTAAGTACTTACGAAGCTACTTTTCGATCACAATTTATTTGCTCAAAGGTAAAAGACAATAATATTGAAGAGATGAGTTTGGAGAGATGCAAACGCTATTTAGAGTGGTTCGGCACAATCCTTGTCCTACGTCCACTTTCTTTCTCAATTGCTATTGAGAAGTTCCACTATTGCCAAGCTTCAAGGTGCTCGCGCAAAACCTTTTACAATCCAAGTCCTTAGTTTCTAACACCTCACGGTAAATGATCACCACTCGTATACTAACCTACTCCACTTAGAGATACCTTCTCTAAGATTTGCCTTGAGTACTTAGTATACTTCTTTGGTATCCTCACCGACTATAGTGTTTATAACTCTTGACTCAACCTTGGAGATCACACTCCAATTTACAAAGTGTACAAGAAAACAATTCTTAAAGAATTGTTGAGACGAAATGAGTACTCTCTAGAAGAGTGTATGATTACAATTTTAGCACTATTGAACCAATTGATATTGCTCTCTCAAATTGTGTATTATAACACCTTAAAAATGTGCAGAATGAAAGAATATGAACAAGATAGTTTGCAAATACTCACGTGTGTGAAATAAGGCTTCAATCCATCTATTTATAGACTCCCCAAACCTTAGAAACGTTGGGGAGTTAATGGGATGGAGCCGTTTTGTCAAAACTAGCCGTTTTTTATGTTTTTGAATCATTTGCATCGATGCATAACACTTTGCATCGATGCAAATGTGTCTTTGAAGCTGAAATTTGAATTTTCAGCTAGGTTGCATCGATGCAAACATCTTTGCATCGATGCAACAAGTCGTCGCATGCTTTGCATCGATGCAAGATGAGTGTGCATCGATGCAAACCTTAAAGAATGGCTTAAAATCACTTCAAAATGCTTAGGATTGATCTCAAACTTGTTGGAGTCAATTCCTATGCTTTTGTACCTTTGAAAACAAGTTTTTAAACCATTTGGCTAGCATCGAATTGCAAGATGTGCATCAAAACATTTTGTGAGTGTGTGTTGAGAGATTTAGCAATTGGTTCTTAACAAGAAGTTACCTAAGTCCTAAGACACTATACTTGTCTTCAAATGTTGTGGACTTGAGTTTCTTGTTGTTGTTGTGTTGCTTTCAACTCTTCATTCCTCAACGTTGAATGTTGGTTGATCTTTCAACATGCTTTTTCATTCAAGTTGTTTGTTGATTTGTTTTTCATGTCGTTTGTTCGTTTGTCATTCATCAAAACCTACGAATACAAACTTCGCATACAAGCAACATGAATAAGTTTGCGAAACAATGATTTCAAAAAGACTTCCGCTAAGCAAAAAAACTTTTGATATCTAAATCGTTTTCTTTGAAAAACGCCCTTTAAGGGAACAAATGCACATATTTAGGGGGAACTCCTGCAAAATTTTTGAAAGAAGTCTTCTCCAAAGTTTTCTATAAAACAAAGTGCATTATTGTTGCTTTCAAAATCATTTATAAATGCAAATCCTCAAAATTGGTTTGTCATTATCAAAAAGGGGGAAATTGTAAATCATGTTGCTTGTATGCGAAGTTTGTATTCGTAGGTTTTGATGAATGACAAACCAACAAACGACATGAAAGACAAACCAACAAACAACTTGAATGAACAAGCATGTTGAAAGATCAACCAACATTCAACGTTGAGGAATGAAGAGTTGAAAGCAACACAACAACAACAAGAACCTCAAGTCCACAACATTTGAAGACAAGTATAGTGTCTTAGGACTTAGGTAACTTCTTGTTAAGAACCAATTGCTAAATCTCTCAACACACACTCACAAAATGTTTTGATGCACATCTTGCAATTCGATGCTAGCCAAATGGTTTAAAAACTTGTTTTCAAAGGTACAAAAGCATAGGAATTGACTCCAACAAGTTTGAGATCAATCCTAAGTATTTTGAAGTGATTTTAAGCCATTCTTTAAGGTTTGCATCGATGCACACTCATCTTGCATCGATGCAAAGCATGCGACGACTTGTTGCATCGATGCAAAGATGTTTGCATCGATGCAACCTAGCTGAAAATTCAAATTTCAGCTTCAAAGACACATTTGCATCGATGCAAAGTGTTATGCATCGATGCAAATGATTCAAAAACATAAAAAACAGCTAGTTTTAACAAAACGGCTCCATCCCATTAACTCCCCAACGTTTCTAAGGTTTGGGGAGTCTATAAATAGATGGATTGAAGCCTTATTTCATACATGTGAGTATTTGCAAACTATCTTGTTCATATTCTTTCATTCTACACATTTTTAAGGTGTTATAATACACAATTTGAGAGAGCAATATCAATTGGTTCAATAGTGCTAAAATTGTAATCATACACTCTTCTAGAGAGTACTCATTTCATCTCAACAATTCTTTGAGAATTGTTTTCTTGTAACACTTTGTAAATTGGAGTGTGATCTCCAAGGTTGAGTCAAGAGTTATAAACACTATAGTCGGTGAGGATACCAAAGAAGTATACTAAGTACTCAAGGCAAATCTTAGAGAAGGTATCTCTAAGTGGAGTGGGTTAGTATACGAGTGGTGATCATATATCGTGAGGTGTTAGAAACTAAGGACTTGGATTGTAAAAGGTTTTGCGCGAGCACCTTGAAGCTTGGCAATAGTGGAACTTCTCAATAGCGATTGAGAAAGAAAGTGGACGTAGCACAAGGATTGTGCCGAACCACTCTAAATAGCGTTTGCATCTCTCCAAACTCATCTCTTCAATATTATTGTCTTTTACCTTTGAGCAAATAAATTGTGATCGAAAAGTAGCTTCGTAAGTACTTAAGGAATAGCTTAAGTCCGATTGGTGAAAAGCTTGATCAATTTATTTGAGTTGGTGTCTATTGGAAAGTAAAAGCTCCTTATAAATGCTTAGCAATTGAGTTAAGCTCTTGGAAAAATACTAGTACAATAACACTTTTGTATATTGTCTTTAACTTTCGCAAAAAGATTCATTGTTGTTGTTGTTAAAGCTTGTGCTTGCCATGATCTTTTCCCTTAAACGATTAAGTCTTTCAAAGGGTTAAGCTCTGATGCCACTTGTAGAACCTATGCACAATTACTCAAGAGGGGGAGTGAATTGAGTATTGCAACAACAATGAATCTTTTTGCGAAAGTTAAAGACAATATACAAAAGTGTTATTGTACTAGTATTTTTCCAAGAGCTTAACTCAATTGCTAAGCATTTATAAGGAGCTTTTACTTTCCAATAGACACCAACTCAAATAAATTGATCAAGCTTTTCACCAATCGGACTTAAGCTATTCCTTAAGTACTTACGAAGCTACTTTTCGATCACAATTTATTTGCTCAAAGGTAAAAGACAATAATATAGAAGAGATGAGTTTGGAGAGATGCAAACGCTATTTAGAGTGGTTCGGCACAATCCTTGTCCTACGTCCACTTTCTTTCTCAATCGCTATTGAGAAGTTCCACTATTGCCAAGCTTCAAGGTGCTTGCGCAAAACCTTTTACAGTCCGAGTCCTTAGTTTCTAACACCTCACGGTATATGATCACCACTCGTATACTAACCCACTCCACTTAGAGATACCTTCTCTAAGATTTTCCTTGAGTACTTAGTATACTTCTTTGGTATCCTCACCGACTATAGTGTTTATAACTCTTGACTCAACCTTGGAGATCACACTCCAATTTACAAAGTGTTACAAGAAAACAATTCTCAAAGAATTGTTGAGATGAAATGAGTACTCTCTAGAAGAGTGTATGATTACAATTTTAGCACTATTGAACCAATTGATATTGCTCTCTCAAATTGTGTATTATAACACCTTAAAAATGTGTAGAATGAAAGAATATGAACAAGATAGTTTGCAAATACTCACATGTATGAAATAAGGCTTCAATCCATCTATTTATAGACTCCCCAAACCTTAGAAACGTTGGGGAGTTAATGGGATGGAGCCGTTTTGTTAAAACTAGCCGTTTTTTATGTTTTTGAATCATTTGCATCGATGCATAACACTTTGCATCGATGCAAATGTGTCTTTGAAGCTGAAATTTGAATTTTCAGCTAGGTTGCATCGATGCAAACATCTTTGCATCGATGCAACAAGTCGTCGCATGCTTTGCATCGATGCAAGATGAGTGTGCATCGATGCAAACCTTAAAGAATGGCTTAAAATCACTTCAAAATACTTAGGATTGATCTCAAACTTGTTGGAGTCAATTCCTATGCTTTTGTACCTTTGAAAACAAGTTTTTAAACCATTTGGCTAGCATCGAATTGCAAGATGTGCATCAAAACATTTTGTGAGTGTGTGTTGAGAGATTTAGCAATTGGTTCTTAACAAGAAGTTACCTAAGTCCTAAGACACTATACTTGTCTTCAAATGTTGTGGACTTGAGTTTCTTGTTGTTGTTGTGTTGCTTTCAACTCTTCATTCCTCAACGTTGAATGTTGGTTGATCTTTCAACATGCTTGTTCATTCAAGTTGTTTGTTGGTTTGTCTTTCATGTCGTTTGTTGGTTTGTCATTCATCAAAACCTACGAATACAAACTTCGCATACAAGCAACATGATTTACAAATGAACCAGGGAGCAAAAAGCTGGACCAAAAGTTTGCCTCAAACTTTTGTGCAAACTTTTGGGCAAAAAGCTGGAGCAAAAGTTAGCCTCAAATTTTTTGGCAAACTTTTGGCATCACAAATCAACACCCTGGAGAGCAAAAGTTTGTGCCAACGTTAGCCCCTAACTTTTTGGCAAACGTTGGCGCATGAACAACACACCCTGGAGAGCAAAAGTTTGCGCCAACATTAGCCTCTAACTTTTTGGCTAACGTTGGCGCCATGAGTGTGCAAGGGGAGGCCAACGTTGGAGCAAAAGTTTGACCCCAAACTTTTGCCCCAACATTGGTATCAGCAAAAGAGGGTGGCTGATGTGAAAAGTTGGAGTAAAAGTTTGCCTCAAACTTTTACTCAAACTTTTACTCAAGCTTTCATGATTCCAAACCCGGTTCGATTCGGTTCTTCTCCAAACTCCAAGAGCAATCAACCAAGGCCTCTATCAACCCAATTCCATCAAGAGCAAAGGCCCAATTGAAGACTTGAAGACCATTTGAAGAAAGTATATAAATAGCATAGGATTTAAGTTTTTAGGGAGCTTCCTTTTTAGAATTTTTCAATACTTGCAGCAGAGAGCTTATTTTACATTCTAGCATTGTTACTTTAATTCAAGAGAATTGGGGAGGAGAATTGATCTCTCTTCTTCCTTGTTCTTGCCCAGCACTCTTTAATTTTCTTGCTTCGGATCTTGGGTGGAGAATTGAAGAACTTCTGTTTCAATCTCACCTTGGGATCTTGTTTAATTCTCTGCTTAATTGAATTTTAGTTTTTGTTACTTGCTCTCTCATCTATTTTCTCTGCAATTTACATTTCCTTTGCAATTACTCTTGTTGGATCTAGGAAGGCATTGAGATCTAGACTTGGTTATCTAGTCTCTTGAGTCCTGAGATCTGAATTCCAATTTTACATCCTCTGTTTAATGTTTTTAAATCTCATTCACATTTCTGTTTTAAGATCCGGTTAGATTCAAGTCATCCTTTACTTCTCTGTTTGTTGCAGTTTACTTTTCCTTGTTTAAATTCTGCAAATCCAATTCCCAATTCCTTTTACAATTCAAGCCATTTACATTTCTTGCACTTTAAGATTCTACAATTTACATTTCTTGCGTTCTAAGTTTCTGCCATTTAATTTCTTGTTCTTTAAGATTCAGCACTTTAAGTTTCAGTTCTCTTTAATTTCATGCCAATTACCCATTCCCTTTACTTTCTATGCAATTTAAATCTGCAAATCACAAATCTCTCACCCAAATCTTGATTCGCTTGACTAAATCAACCACTAAACTAAAATTGCTCAATCCTTCAATCCCTGTGGGATCGACCTCACTCCCGTGAGTTATTATTACTTGATGCGACCCGGTGCACTTGCCGGTTAGTTTTGGGTGTTTTGGAAAAATTCGTTTTTCCACAAAAATATCCCATCAGTATCTTCAAATCTTCATTAATTACAAAGATTTCTTGGGTTTGAGGCTGTTGTAGGCATTTGGCACCACTTTGGTGGCATTTGGCACCGGGACTCCCGCATAGAATGGTGATGCTAGATGCGGTTTGGCGCTAAACGCCAATGCCGCGGCGTTTAGCACCGTGAGGCCAGAGAAAAAGGATAGACTATTATATATTATTGAAAAGATCTGGAAGTTGGCTTTCTAATATTGCTGGAACTGTGTCAATTGGACCTCTATAGCATAAGTGATACTCGTTGGAGTGTAAAGAGGTCAAGGTTGACAATATCCACGAATTCTCCTTGCACTTGTCTTTAATTTTTGGTTACTCGTTGTTATTTTTCTTCTCTTTTTCTAACATTTTCCTACAAGAATCATGAAACCAAAGAAATCAAAGTACTAAAAGAAAAGCCTTGAAAATCATATAATTATTAAGCAAAACTCACAACTTTTCCATAATAAATGCTAATGAAAAGTGTTTAAGATGGTCATACATCAAGAACCTGCACCACTTTATAGGGTCCTTTCTAGTTAGTTGTGATCTTCCTTTCCCTAGGAGTTGGTGTCCTGATGTCGTTTCAAATCATAATGAGACCATTCTTATTGAATCTTCTCTTAATAACTTTCTTACTGTATCTGGTTACCATTCTTTGATTGATGTCTTCCTCTTTTATCCGAGTTGCTCTCTTTCCTCATGTAATAGCCCAAGCTATTTTCTGTAAGCTTTGATATCCCCGACCTTATTGTAAAATCATATACATGAGCTTTCTTCATTTATTTCTACCGAGATCATGGCTTTTATTCCATATGTAAGTCAAAAAGGAGATTTTCTAGTAGTGGATTAAGGTATTGTACGATATGTCCACAGAACATGTGGTAGCTATTTGGCCCAGACTCCCTTTGTTGTCTTTAACCTTCTTTCCAATCCTAGCAATATGACTTTGTTTGTTTCTTTAGCCTACCTCTTAGCCTGAGGGTGTTCAACAGACATGATTTGGTGTTTGATTTTAAGGTCAGATACCAATTTTCTAAAGGTTGCATAAGTGAGTTGAATTTCATTGTCCACCATGATAGAAGTCAGAACACCAAACCTAGTAATTATGTTTCTGAGCAAGAATCTTTTGCATTGTAGCATTGTGATGGAAGCTAAAGGCTCTGCCTCTATTCACTCTGTGAAGTAATCGATTGCCACAATCAAATACATCACTTAGCCAGGAGCTTGTGGAAATGGTCTGAATAGATCCATCTCACATTTCCCAAAGGGTCAAGTTGAAGTGACACTGATGAGCCCTCAGGTGGTGCTACATGGAAGTTGGCATTGAGTTGACAAGCCAAACACGTTTACACATAGTTGGTGGTATCCTTTTGTAGTATAGGGCAATAAAACACAGCTTGAATTACCTTTTTGGCCAATGATCGAGCTCCCAGATGGTTTCCACAGATTCTTGCATGGATTTCTTCTGACACTTCTTCAGTTTTGGATGTGGGGACACACTTAACTAATGAAGCTAAGATCCCCTTCTATACAAGGTTCCTTGTACCAGTTGTAATACTATACTTCTCAGACAAGTTTCTTGGCTTTTTTTATTGGAAGGGAAGATGTCAAACTTTATGTACTCCAAAATAGGATTCATCTAACCCATGTCTGGCCCTATTATTATGAGTACTTCTGCATTCGACTAGTTAGTGATCGAAGGGTGTTGGAGGTTTTCCTGTATCAAACTTTTGTTGTTCCCTCCTGGCTTCGTGCTTGCAAGCTTCGATAAGGCATCAACTCCGCCATTTTCCTCTTGCTGTGTGTCGGACCTTAGATTCTTGGAATTCGTAAAGCAGACTTAAGGTCTTCTGTAGATACTACTTCATGTTAAGTTCTTTTGCTTGATAACCTCCATTGATCTGCAATGTAAGGACTTGTAAATCACTGAGAAAGAATACCTTTTTTGCTCCTGGTTCTCGAGCAAGTAATAATCTTGCTAACACTTCCTTATATTCTACTTCATTATTAGAAGCTTTGAAGTTGAATCTCAAAGACAACTCTAATGTGGTGCCTTTTTCATTTTCCAAGATTACTTTGTCCTGCTACCGACTTTGTTAGACGTCCATCAGAATAGATCTTCCAAGTTACTGGCTGTTCTTTAGGTTCTTGACCTGCATATTCTGCTACAAAGTTAGCAACATACTGGGACTTGATGGCTGACCTAGGCTCATACTTGAGATCAAACTCGGACAACTACATTATCCACCGTAACATTCACCCTACTATGTCAATCTTTTGTAATATATTTTTTATGAGTTGTGATAAACCCCAATTTTAGGGTTTATCTTGTATTGAATTTAGTAGATTTTATCAACTTATCTCATATTTATTCAATGAAATAGCATAGTTTTGTAAATTCTCCCTAAATTGTGCTTAAGAATAAAAACATGCTTTATAGGTTCTTAAATTGCTAAATTAATTTATTTTAATTCCATTCGATGCCTTAATGTGTTTGTTAAGTGATTTCAGGCTTAGAAGGCAAAGATTGGATTGTAGAAATGAAGAAAAAGCATGCAAAAATGAAGGATCATAAAGAAATGAGGTTTTGGTAATCTGCCTAGTTTCGTATACGTATGACCAGAGTTTTCGTCAAGCGACGTGTACGTGTGACCTCCGCGTATGTGTGACACTTGTCATGTGACTAACATAAAGAAATCGTGGCTGGCAATTTCTGAGCTCATCCAGGCCCAAATTCAACTCATTTCTGAAGTATTTGAAGCCAAATTTAAGAAGGAACAAGGGGGAGCAATTAGGGCAGTGTAGAAACATGTCTTAGGGTAGTTTTCTTGAGAGAGAAGCTCCCTCTTCTCTCTAGAATTAGGGTAGATTCAGGTTAATCTCTCTTAGATTTAGGTTTTAATTCTTGTTTTGATTTAGTTTTCTTTACTTTTTCTTGTTCAATTTCTTTGATTCTCTTAGTTCTTCTTGTCAATTTCTCATTTATGCCTTGATGAGCGGATAATTTATACCCTTTTTGGCATTGTTTTTACATAGTTTTTAGTATGATTTAATTACTTTATATTATATTTTTATTAGTTTTTATTCAAAAATCATATTTCTAGATTTTACTATGAGTTTGTGTGTTTTTCTGTGATTTTAGGTATTTCTGGCTGAAATTGAGGGACCTGAGCAAAAATCTGATTTAGAGGCTGAAAAATGACTGCAGATGCTGTTGGATTCTGACCTCCCTATACTCGAAGTAGATGTTCTGGAGCTACAGAAGCCCAATTGGTGCGCTCTTAGTTGCGTTGGAAAGTAGATATCCAGGGCTTTCCAGAAATATATAATAGTGCATACTTTGCCTGAGATTTGATGGCCCAAACCGGCGTTCAAAGTCAGCCCAAGGAATTCTAGCGTAAAACGCCCAAACTGACACCAAAATTGGAGTTAAACGCCCAAACTGGCACCAAAACTAGAGTTTAACTCCAGGAACAGCCTAAGCCCGAAAAAGCTTCAATGCTCAGCCCAAGCACACACCAAGTGGGCCCCAGAAGTAGATTTCTGCACTATCTGCACTTAGTTACTCATTTTCTGTAAACCCTAGCTACTAGTTTAGTATAAAAACTACTTTTAGAGATTTATTTTACGTTCGAAAATTTTATCTTGAGACCCTGATCATTGTACACGTTTGGAGGCTGGCCTCACAGACATGCCTAAACCTTTTTCACTTATGTATTTTCTACGGTGGAGTTTCTACACCCCATAGATTAAGGTATGGAGCTCTGCTGTTCTTCATGAATTAATGCAAGTACTGTTATTTTTTTATTCAATTCACGCCTACTTCTTCTCCAAGATATACTCTCGTACTTAATTCAGTTAAGTCAGAATGAAGGGGTGACCCGTGACAATCACCCAATCTTCGTTACTCGCTTAGCCAAGGTCGCGTGCCTGACAACCACAAAGCGATCTACATGATGTTCAATGTAGTCATTGGACGACAGCTGGAGTATATTCTCTTGGGTTTCTAATCTAAGATTAGAACCTTCGTGGTATAGGCTAGAATTATTGGCAGCCATTCCTGGGATCCGGAAAGTCTAAACCTTGTCTGTGGTATTCTGAGTAGGATCCAGGATCCGGAAAGTCTAAACCCTGTCTGTGGTATTCTGAGTAGGATCTGGGAGGGGATGACTGTGAAGAGCTTCAAATCTACGAATGTGGGGCACAAGTGACAGTATGCAAAAGGACAATGGTTCTATTCCGACGCTAGCGGGAACCGACAGATGATTAGCCATGCGGTGACAGCGCAGATGGATTTATTTTCATTCGAGAGGATCATACAGCTTGCCATGGAAGGAGGTAACGCATGGTTGGAAGAAGGCAATAGGAAAGCAGAAGTTCAGAAGCAACAAAGCATCTCCAGATGCTTACCTGAAATTCCCACCAATGAATTACATAAGTATCTCTATTTTATTTTATATTTTATTTATATTTTAATTATCAAAACCTCATAACCATTTGAATCTGCGTGATTGAGATTTACAAGGATGACCATAGCTTGCTTCAAGCCGACAATCTCCGTGGGATCGACCCTTATTCACGTAAGGTTTATTACTTGGACGACCCAGTGCACTTGCTGGTTAGTTGTGCAGAGTTGTGAAAAAAGAGTTGAGATTAAGATTGTGCGTACCAAGTTTTTGGCGCCATTGTTAAAGATCACAATTTCGTGCACCAAGTTTTTGGCGCTGTTGCCGGGGATTGTTCGAGTTTGGACAATTGACGGTTCATCTTGTTGATCAGATTAGGTAATTTTACTTTAATTTTAAGCTTTTTGTTTTTATTCTTTTTATTTTCAAAAAAAAATTTCAAAATTTTTTTTAATAATAATAAAAATATATGTTCTTCAGAATTTTTAAGAATGAATTCTAGAGTTTCATGAGATATGTTGAATCCTGGCTGGCTGTTAAGCCATGTCTAAAATTTTGGACTGAGGTTTCACTTATCCTTAGAAG
This sequence comes from Arachis ipaensis, assembly GCF_059453495.1. NCBI lineage: Eukaryota > Viridiplantae > Streptophyta > Magnoliopsida > Fabales > Fabaceae > Arachis > Arachis ipaensis. The sequence goes on along the minus strand of NC_142441.1, from coordinate 108,270,564 downwards.
AGCTTCTTTGTCTTTCTCATCATTTTAGCTATTTTATGTAATGTCCTGCTGAAGCTTGGCTGGCCATTGGCCATGTCTAAATTTTTGGACCGAAGCTTTCACATAAAGCTTGGCTGGCTATTAAGCCATGTCTAAAATTTTGGACCGAAGCTTTAGACTAACATTGCATGATTCCTGGAATTCTTATTAAAAATTTTGAAATCCTTATTTTTCTTTTTCAAAATTATTTTCGAAAAATACAAAAAAAATTATAAAACCATAAAAACCAAAAATTTTATGTTTCTTGTTTAAGTCTTGTGTCAAATTTTAAGTTTGGTGTCAATTGCATCTTTTTAATTTTTCTTTAATTTTCGAAAACTCATGCATTATGTTCTTCATTGATCTTCAAGTTGTTCTTGATGATTTTTCTTATTTGATCTTTAAATTTTTCTTGTTTGGTGTCTTTTCTTGTTTTTCATATGCATTTTTGAATTATTAGTGTCTATAGTTTAAAAATTTTTAAGTTTGGTGTCTTGCATGTCTTTCTTTTCTTAAAAATTCTTTAAAATTATGTTCTTGATGTTCATCATGATCTTCAAAGTGTTCTTGGTATTCATCTTGACATTCAAAGTGTTCTTGCATGCATTTTTAGTTTTGATCTTAAATTTTTATGTTTTGCATCATTTTTATGTTTTTCTCTCTCCTCACCAAACATTCAAAAATTAAAAAAAATATATATATCTTTCCCTTATTTCACTCATAAATTTCGAAAATTTGAATTGATCTAGTCATGAAGTTTTAAAATTTAGTTGTTTCTTGTTAGTCAAGTCAAAATTTCAAATTAAAAATTCTATCTTTTTCAAATCCTTTTCAAAAATCAAATCTTTTTCATTTTTTTAATTATTTTTGAAAATTTTTAAAATTGATTTTCAAAATCTTTTTCTTAATTTTACTTCATAATTTTCAAAATTAATGCTAACATTTAATGTTTAGATTCAAAAATTTTCAAGTTGTTACTTGCCTATTAAGAAAAGATCAATCTTTAAATTCTAAAATCATATCTTTTAGTTTCTTATTAGTCAAGTAACCAACTTTAATTTCAAAAATCAAATCTTTTTAACTTCCTTTTCAAATTTTTTTAAAAACAAAATTTCAATCATATATTTTTCAAAATCAATTTCAAAAATTCTTTTCTAACTTCTTATCTTTTCAAAATTGATTTTCAAATCTTTTTCAATTAAACACTTAACTTTTTGTTTGGTTTTAAAAGTTTTCTATTTCAATCATATCTTTTTCAAAACCACCTAACTATTCTTCTCTCTCCAATTTTCGAAAATCACTAACACTTTTTCAAAAAATCCTTTTTAACTAATCAATTTAATTAGTTTTCAAATTTTATTTTATTTCTTATCTTAAAATTAGAATACTAACCAATAATTAAAATAAAAGTAAAGTATCATTTTTGTCTCCAACGTTTGGAGTAAATCCTATTTGTGTTCCTAACGTTTAAATCGTCCTATTTGTATCCCTAACGTTTGTAAAAGTGATTCAATGTTATCCCGCTGTCAATTACACATCATGAGTGCTTTAGTTTGAGTTTTAAAAATCTCTTCTTGAAGTTAGAATACAAATGTCTGGGATAGAATCGATGATCTACTCCGAAAAATAGCTCATCAAATGTTGAAACTAATTCCTACAATATTTACATAATTCACTTTTCTAGGGACATAATTGAATCTAAAAACAAATAGTGGATATAATATTAAAATTGAACACATCCAAGTGAGACCTAATTGAGAATGAATACATCCAAGTGAGAATAATTGAAAAATATAATCTGGTTTGTTAGTATAACTGTAGTAGGATAACATTGAATCACTTTTATAAACTTTAAGGATACAAATAGGACGATTTAAACGTTAGAGACACAAATAGGACTTACCCCAAACGTTGGGGACAAAAATAATACTTTACTCTTAAAATAAAAACAAAAATAATTTCCTTTTATTTTAATTTAAAATTCGAATTCTCTCTCTCTCATCTCTTTCTATTTATTTATTTATTTACTAACACCTCTCTTCCTCTTATAATTCGAACCCTCTCTCCCTCTCTATGTTCGAATTTTTCTCTTCTCATTCTTCTACTCTTCTCTTCTTCTACTCATATAAATGAATCTCTATACTGTGACATAGAGGATTCCTATTCTTTTCTGTTCTCTTCTTTTCATATGAGTAGGAGCAAGGATAAGAATATTCTTGTTAAAGCTGATCCGGAACCTGAAAGGACTCTAAAGAGGAAGCTAAGAGAAGCTAAAGCACAACACTCTGGAGAGGACCTGACAGAATTTTTCGAAAAAGAAGAAGAGATGGCCGAACCCAACAACAATGGTGGAGATGCAAGGAAGATGCTTGGTGACTTTATTGCACCCTCTTCTGACTTCTGTGGAAGGAGCATCTCAATTCATGCGATTAGAGCAAACAACTTTGAGCTTAAGCCTCAATTAGTTTCTCTAATGCAGCAGAATTGCAAGTTTCATGGACTTCTATTGGAAGATCCTCATTAGTTTTTAGCTAAATTCTTGCAAGTCTGTGACACTGTTAAGAACAATGGGGTTAATCCTGAAGTCTACAGACTTATGCTTTTCCCATTTGCTGTAAGAGACAGAGCTAGGACATGGTTGGACTCACAACCTAAAGACAGCCTGAACTCTTGGGAAAAGTTGGTCAATGCTTTCTTGGCCAAATTCTTTTCACCTCAAAAGTTGAGTAAGCTTAGAGTGGAAGTCCAAACCTTCAGACAGAAGGAAGGTGAAGCCCTCTATGAAGCTTGGGAAAGATACAAGCAATTGATCAGAAGGTGTCCTTCTGACATGTTTTCAGAATGGAGCATCATATGTATATTATATGATGGTCTGTCTGAATTGTCCAAGATGTCATTGGACCACTCTGCTGGAGGATCTCTTCATCTGAAGAAGACGCCTGTAGAAGCCCAGAAACTTATTGAAATGGTTGCAAATAACTCGTTCATGTACACTTCTAAAAGGAATCCTGTGAATAATGGGACAACTCAGAAGAAAAGAGTTCTTGAGATTGATACTCTGAATGCAATATTGGCTCAGAACAAAATATTGACTCAGCAAGTCAATATGATTTCTCAGAGTCTGTCTGGAATGCAAGCTGCATCAGGTAGTACTAAGGAGGCTTCTTCTGAAGAAGAAGCCTATGACCCTGAGAATCCTGCAATGGAAGAGGTGAATTACATGGGAGAATCCTATGGAAACACCTATAATCCTTCATGGAGGAATCATCCAAATTTCTCATGGAAGGATCAACAGAAGCCTAATCAAGGGTTAAATAATAATAATGGTGGGAGAACACGGTTTGGCAATAGCAAACCTTTTCCATCATCTTCTCAGCAACAGACAGAAAATTCTAAGCAAAGCCACTCTGACTTAGCAACTGTAGTCTCTGATCTATCTAAGACCACTCTCAGTTTCATGACTGAAGCAAGGTCCTCCATTAGAAATTTGGAGGCACAAGTGGGTCAGCTGAGTAAAAGAGTTACTGAACTCCCTCCTAGTACTCTCCCAAGCAATACAGAAGAGAATCCAAAAAGAAAGTGCAAGGCCATAAATATAACCAATATGGCCGAATGCAAGGAGGAAGAAAAGGCAAAAATTTTCAGTGAGGAAGACCTCAATGGATGTTCACTGGCCTCCAAGGAGTTTTCTAATGAGGAACCAAAGGAATCTGAGGCTCATATAGAGACCATAGAGATTCCACTAAACTTACTGTTGCCATTCATGAGCTTTGATGAGTATCTTCCTCTGAAGAGAATGAAGATATTGTTGAAGAACAAGTTGCTCAATATCTAGGAGCAATCATGAAGCTGAATGCCAAGTTATTTGGTAATAAGACTTGGGAGGATGAACCCCCATTGCTCATTAATGAACTAAGTGATCTGGTTCAACTGAAATTACCTCAGAAGAAACAGGATCCTGGAAAGTTCTTAATACCTTGTACCATAGGCACCATGACCTTTGAGAAGGCTCTGTATGACCTTGGTTCAAGTATAAACCTCATGCCCCTCTTTGTAATGGAGAAACTAGGGATCTTTGAGGTGCAAGCTGCAAGAATCTCACTAGAGATGACAAACAATTCAAGGAAACAGGCTTACGGACTTGTAGAGGATGTCTTGGTGAAGGTTGAAGGCCTGTACATCCCTGCTGATTTCATAATCCTAGACACTGGGAAGGAAGAGGATGAATCCATCATCCTAGGAAGACCCTTCCTAACCACAGCAAGAGCTGTTATTGATATGGACAGAGGAGAGTTTAGTCCTTCAAGTGAATGAGGACTATCTTGTGTTTAAGGCTCAAGGATCTTCTTCTGTAACCATGGAGAGGAAGCATGAAAAGCTTCTCTCAATACAGAGTCAAACAGAGCCCCCACACTCAAATTTTAAGTTTGGTGTTAGGAGGCTGATAAACCACTATTTTATGGTTTATAATGTGTTTAATTGCATGGTTTTATCATGATTTTTACCCACTTATTCATATGATTAGCATGCATTTATATTTCCTTCATAAAATTATTACATGATTAAAAAACTTGCTCCCTAGAGACTTTTAATTATGTATTTTAATTCTCCTTTATTCCATTCGATGTCGTGATCTGTGTGTTAAGTGTTTCAGGCTTTATAGGGCATTAATGAGTTGGAGATTGGAAAGGAAGCTTGCAAAAATAGAAGGAACACAAGAAATTAAGGAGATGACCAGCGAGAAGTGACGTGGCCGGATGGCTCACGCGACCGCGCGAAAGAGAGGAAATTACAGTGACGCGGCCGCATGGCTCACGCGACCGCGCGGATTGGAACAGCACAAGTGACGCGGAGGCGTAAAAGACGCGCCCGCGTGGCAAAGCAACATGCCGAATGACGCGTCCACATGAATAACGCGATCGCGTGACGTGCGCGATTTGCATAATTTGCAGAATTCGCTGGGGGCGATTTTGGGCCCTGTTTTGACCCAGTTTTTGGCCCAGAAAAGCAGACTAGAGCCAGAGAACATGCAGAAACCAAAACGACATTCATTCTATACAGTTTTTAGTTTTAGATCTAGTTTTACTCCTCTTCTAGGTTTTCTCTCTACACATTCATAGTTCTTAGGATTTTTATTTCAATTGCTCTTTGCATTGGGATATTGAGAAGAGTTATTACCTCATCAAGACTTCGTCATTCTAGTTCATTTTCTTTACTTGGCTTTACTCTTCCATGTCCTTTAATTTACTCAATTTTACTATTGGATTATTTTAGAATTTATTAATACAAGAGTTACTTTTATTTTTAATTGATTCCTTTGAGTTTTATTTATCATGTCTTTCTTTAATTCTCTTTTCTATGTTATGAATTCCATGTTCACAATGAGCGAGTAGTTCCCTAACTTGATGGGGAGTTGATTGAAAGGAACCCTTGAGTTGGAATGCTCAAAGGGGAAATTGTAATTAGGTTTATTGTTGGATTGCTCTCTAGTCACTAACGCCAGTCCTTCCAAGTAAGCGGATTGGAACTTGTGAATAGAAACAGCATTCCAACTTGTTTGACTTTCCTTTACCTAGTAAGGGATAACTAAACAGAACAACCTTCAATTATCAATTAATCTTGAGAGTACTGTAACAAGAATAGGGCTTCCAACTAATCTACTCCCAGTCAAGGCTTTTATTTAAATTACTTAATTTCTCCAATTTAATTTCCTGTTTATTCAATTCAAACTCTTTTTGAAAACATCTGATTAATAAAATAGCACACCTTTCTGCAACTCGTTGGGAGACGACCTGGGATTCATACTCCCAGTATTTTAATTTTAATTTTTGTGACAACCCTTCTAAATTGATAAGCGGATTTCTGGTTGGTTAAGAACTATACTTGCAATGCATATCTTATAACAATTCTTAACTCGCCAATTTCTGCCACGTCAATTTTTGGCGCCGTTGCCGGGGATTTGCAATAGAGTGCTAAAGTTATTAATTAGAATTTTTTTATTTTATCTTGCTACTATGAGCTGCTTGTTTCTTTCACTAGATGATGCGTTCACTTCCTGATCCAAGCTTGCCAGTATTCGATCCTGAGATTGAAAGAACTATTTCACGAATAAGGCAAGGTCGGCATCGGTTAGTCCTCTCAGAGGGCGGATCTGAAACGTCATTTGAGGAAGAAATCAGCCCCCGTTCTACTGATTCGGTTAATTTACGTATAGGTGACATGGCAGCACCTAGGAGAGTTACTATCCAGGGGGCTGGAGCCCCTGATTTTACAATGCAATCGTTTCAAGCGCATCACCCAGCAGTGGCTACAGACTTTGAAATAAAGACTGCACTGCTCAATTTGATGCCTAAGTTTCATGGCTTACCTGCTCAAGAGCCTATCAAGCACCTGAGAGATTTTCAACTGGGATACACTTAGAAGAGAATTTTTGGAAAAATTCTTTCCAACTGAAGTTACTGATAAACTGAGGAAAGACATCTCCATGATTGTTCAGGATGAATCTGAGACTCTCTATGAATACTGGGAGCGCTTCAATAATCTTCTAGAAGCTTGCCCCCACCATATGATTGACAAGATAGTGTTACTCGATTACGTCACACAGGGCATGAGGCCCCAAGATAAGACCACATTGAAAAGTGCTAGCAATAAGTCTATGAAAAAGTACAAGACTACTGATGAGGCATGGCAATTGATCAGCGACTTAGCTGAATCTACTCAGAATCACAGGCAGAAACAAGGCCGTTCAAAAGGCGTTGCAGAAGTATCCTCTAGCAGAGAGACTGCTGCTCTAACTCAGAGTATCTGTGAAATGACCAACTTGCTGAAGTAGATGCAATTAAATCAACAATAAGTTCAGCAAGCCCAACCTTCTCCACCACAGCAAAGCCAACAGTTAGTCCCACAGAGAGTTTACGGAATCTGTGCTGATTATAGCCATTATACTGATGAATGTCCGTAGCTCCAGCAGGAAGACAACACCGTGGCAGCCACTCATAACTTCTATGACCGTCCCAACCAAGGGTACAATCAAGGTGGCAATTACAGCCATGGATGGCAAGACAATTCTAACCAGAATTGGAGGGACAACAACAACAGAGGAGGCAGAGACAATCAGGAAAATCAGAGGTAGAATAATAATAACAACAGGCAGTAGAACCAGAACCAGCCTTACAGAGCACCTCACCTGAGGCAATCTCAAGGACCACAGAATACCCAATAGCAGACCTCTCAAATTACTTATCCTTCCTCATCTTCTAATGATGATTTACTACAATCCATTGATTGGAGACAACAGACCATGGAAAATAACCTTTATGCTACACTAAATGGTCTGAACTCTACCCTGCAAGCTCTTGTCTCACAGATTGGATCAATGAATAACTCCAATAACCAGCCCTTGAGCTCCAGTGGAATCCCCTCTCAACCATTACCCAATCCAAAGGGTGGCATTAATGCCATTATCCTAAGGTCCGGAACCACACTGCAGGAGAGGAATCAGGAGGAGCCAAGCCCACCAGAACACGCCTCAGCTGAAGAGGTAGTGGAAATAGAAGATGTTGAAGAGGAAGAGGACATACAGGACATAGCTGAAAAAGAAGAAGTTCAACCACAGGAGGAAGCACCACAGGGCGCCGATACTATAGAAGACACTACTCTCATTCCATTTCCACAACTTGCAAGGAAGCCCAGGAAGCAGCTGGAACTTGATCCCAAAATGGTAGAGATATTCAAAAAGGTTGAGGTAACTGTTCCTCTTTTTGATGTTATTCAACAGGTACCTAAATATGCAAAGTTTCTAAAAGATTTATGTATACATAAAGACAAAATTAATGAATTAGAAACTATTCCTTTAGGTAGTTCTATATCTGCTTTAATGGGAGGTTTACCTGAAAAGTGTAGTGACCCAGGTCCTTGTATGGTTAATTGTACTATTGGTGGTGTGATAATTTCTGACTGCATGTGTGATTTAGGAGCATGTGTGAGTATAATGCCTTTATATATGATATTTTGAGGCTCCCTCCCTTAAAAAGGCCGGCAGCTCGTTTTGTGTTAGCAGATAAAAGCATTATTACAGTGGTTGGAGTTGCTGAAGATGTACTAGTGGGCATTAAGGGGCTCACATTCCCCACTAATTTTTATATCCTGGAGATGCCCCAAAATGACTCAGAGAAGTCATCATCAATCCTACTTGGAAGACCATTCCTGAAGACATCAAAGTTCAAATTGGATGCTTTTTCAGGAACATATTCTTTTGAAATAGATGGCTGATTAGTAAGTTTCAATATGAATGGAGTTATGAAGCATCCTCCAGAGGACCATTCTGTCCTCCAGTGTGACATTATAGATGAAACTGTGGCTGAAGTTCACCAGGAGGAATTTGAAGAGAAGTAGATAGGACAAGGTCCAAGTGTGGGGACATTTTCAGAGGACAATGATAGTGCTTTACCATTGTTGCCATCTCCAGACAACCCAGAGCCTGACCATGATCAGAAGTTAGAATTAAAACCCCTTCCTCCACACCTCAAATATGCTTACCTTGAAGACGAGCAGAAGTTTCCAATTATCATTGCAAGGGAACTCACTTCTCAACAGGAAGAGCAGTTACTTAGTGTGCTGAGGAGGCACAAGAAGGCAATTGGGTGGAGTTTGGCAGATATAGTAGGCATCAACCCTCAAGTATGTGAGCACAGAATATTTTTAGAAGAGGGAGCAAGGCCCGTTCATCAACCCCAGAGAAGACTGAATCCCACTATCTTAGAGGTTGTCAAGAAGGAAGTGACCAGACTACTAGAGGCAGATATCATCTATCCCATCTCAGACAGTGAATGGGTAAGCCCAGTACAAGTGGTGCCAAAGAAGTCTGGAGTCACTACAGTGAAGAATGAGCATGAAGAGCTCATAGCAACCAGAGTACAGAATGCTTGGAGGGTCTGCATTGACTACAGACACCTCAACCAAGCAACCCGTAAGGATCACTATCCTCTTCCATTCATTGATCAAATGCTGGATCGTCTGTCAGGTAAATCACATTATTACTTTTTAGATGGTTATACAGGATATTTCCAGATTCATATAGCTCCTGAGGATCAGGAAAAGACTACTTTTACATGTCCTTTTGGGACTTATGCTTACAAAAGAATTCCCTTTGGCTTGTGCAATGCACCAGCTACCTTCTAAAGGTGCATGATGAGTCTTTTCTCTGATCTTATTGAGGACTGTATGGAAGTTTTTATGGATGATTTTAGTGTTTATAGCGATTCCTTTAGCCTTTGCTTAGATGGATTATCTAGAGTATTAGATAGATGTGTCAGTACAAACTTTGTATTAAATTTTGAAAAATGTCACTTTATGGTTAAACAAGGGATTGTACTAGGACATGTTGTGCCTAATACTGGCATTTCTGTAGATCCAGCAAAGGTGGATGTTATTTCTAGTTTACCTTACCCCTCTTCTGTGAGGGAAGTTCGTTCGTTCCTTGGCCATGCAGGTTTTTACAGGAGATTCATTAAGGACTTCAGTAAGGTAGCACTTCCCTTATCCAGGCTACTGCAGAAGGATATTGAGTTTGAGTTCAGTGAGGATTGCAAACAAGTATTTGATAAGCTGAAGACCGCCCTGACTCAAGCTCCAATTGTGAGAGGACCAGACTGGAGCCAGCCATTTGAAATAATGTGCGACGCCTCCAATCATGCAGTAGGAGCAGCACTGGCTCAGTGTGAAGGTAAGGACCCTTTTGTTATTGCTTATGCGTCTAAAACTTTAGATGCCGCTCAGTCCAATTACACTACTACTGAGAAAGAGCTTCTTGCTATTGTTTTTGCTCTGGATAAATTCAGAGCCTATTTACTTGGTACGAAGGTAGTAGTGTACTCAGACCACGCAGCTCTAAAGTATCTATTAGCTAAAAAGGAGTCCAAACCAAGGCTTATACGTTGGATACTGCTATTACAAGAATTTGATTTAGAAATTAAGGATATGAGTGGTAACCAGAATTTAGTGGCAGACCACTTGAGTCGCCTTGAGCACATTACAGATGACCCCACTCCTATAGTTGATAATTTCCCATTTGATAACCTGCAAGCAGTATCTGAGGTAGTCCCTTGGTATGCACCTGTAGCTAATTATCTAGTTAGCCGCACCTTTCCTCCAAACTTTTCTAAGCATCAAAGAGACAAGCTGAAAAGTGAGTCTAAATATTATATATGGGATGACCCATATTTATGGAGATGTGGCGCTGACCAGGTAATTAGACGGTGTGTGCCTCAATCATAATTCCAGTCTATCTTAGAGGCATGTCACTCATCTGAGAGTGGAGGACATTTTGGCCCTCAAAGAACAGCTAGAAAAATTTTGGACTGTGGATTCTGGTGGCCTACACTTTTTAGAGACGCTGCTGAGTTTTGTAAATCTTGTTTCCCATGCCAAAAATTTGGTAATATATCCAAGAGGGATGAGATGTCTCAACAAATTATGCTTTTCTGTGAAATTTTTTATGTTTGGGACATTAACTTCATGGGTCCATTTCCAAATTCTAATGGTTATTTTTATATATTGTTAGCTGTAGATTACGTTTCCAAATAGGTGGAAGCAATTCCTACCCGCACTGATGATGCTAACACTGTTGTTTCCTTTGTGAGAAACCACATTATTTGTCGCTTTGGATCACCACGAGCAATCGTGAGCGATCAAGGCACCCATTTTTGTAACAGGAGACTAACAGGATTAATAAAATAGCACACCTTTCTGCAACTTGTTGGGAGACGACCTGGGATTCATACTCCCAGTATTTTAATTTTAATTTTTGTGACGGCCCTTCTAAATTGATAAGCAGATTTCTGGTTGGTTAAGAACTATACTTGAAACGCATATCTTATAACAATTCTTAACTCACCAATTTTCGCCGCGTCAGAGGCCAACATCAAGCTCGGAGTCTCTGTGAAGCTCTCTAAGAGCTTCACTGTCAAGCTATTGACATTAAAGAAGCGCTTATTGGGAGGCAACCCAATGTTATTTAATTATATTTATTTATTTTCCTTTGCTATTTTATGTTTTATTTAGGTTTATGATCATGTGAAGTCACAAAAACAACAAAAAAATCAAAAACAGAATGAAAAACAGCATTAAAAATAGCACACCCTGGAGGACAGACTTACTGGCATTTAAACGCCAGTAAGGATAGCAGAATGGGCGTTTAACGCCCAGCCTGGCAGCATTCTGGGCGTTAAACGCCAAAATGGGCAGCACTCTGGGCGTTTAACGCCAGAAAGGGCTGTCTGGCACAGGCTGGTGTTAAACACCAGAAATGGGCATCTGGCTGGCGTTTAACGCCAGAAATGGGCAGCAGAGTGGCGTTTAATGCCAGGAAAGGTAGCAGAGCTGGCGTTAAATGCCAGAATTGGCACAGAATGGGCGTTTAAATGCCAGATTGGTGCAGGGACCCAAATTCCTTGACACCTCAGGATCTGTGGACCCCACAGGATCCTCACCTACCCCACTTCTTCTTCTCTCCTCTTCACACCTTTCCATAACACTCTTCCCCATACACCCTTGACCAATCACCTCAATACCTCTTCCACAAACACCATTCACCTATCAAATCTTACCCTCTTCTCCATACTCTCTTCACCACTCACATCCATCCATCATAAAACCCCACCTACCTCACCATTCAAATTCAAACCATTTCCCACCCAAACCCTCCCCTTCATGACCGAACCCCCTCTCTCCTTTACCCTATAAATACCCTTCATTACCACATTCAATTTCACACATCATACACAATACACTCCCTTGGCCTAACCTACACCAACCCTCCATCTCCTTCATTTCTTCTTCTTCTACTCCTTTCTTTCTTCTTTTGCTCGAGGACGAGCAACCATTCTAAGTTTGGTGTGGGAAAAGCTAAAGCTTTTTGTTTTCCATAACAACTAATGGCACCTAAGGCCGGAGAAACCTCTAGAAAAAGGAAAGGGAAGACAATTGCTTTCATCTCCGAGTCATGGGAGATGCAAAGATTCATTTCAAAGGTCCACCAAGACCACTTCTATGAAGTTGTGGCCAAGAAAAAGGTGATCCCCGAGGTCCCCTTTAAGCTCAAAAAGAGTGAATATCCGGAGATCCAACATGAAGTTCAAAGAAGAGGTTGGGAAATCCTCACCAACTCCATTCAACAAGTCGGGATCTTAATGGTTCAAGAGTTCTATGCCAATGCATGAATCACTAAGAACCATGATCAAAGTGTGAACCCGAACCCAAAGAATTGGCTCACAATGGTTCGGGGGAACTACTTGGATTTTAGTCCGGAAAATGTGAGGCTAGCATTCAACTTGCCAATGATGCAAGGAGATCCTAATCCTTTCACTAGAAGGGTCAACTTTGATCAAAGGTTGGACCAAGTCCTTAGGGACATTTGTGTGGAAGGCGCTCAATGGAAGAGAGACTCAAGAGGCAAGCCGGTTCAACTAAGAAGGCTTGACCTTAAACCCATGGCTAGGGGATGGTTGGAGTTCATCCAACGCTCTATCATTTCTACTAGCAATCGGTCTGAAGTTACAATAGACCGGGCTATCATGATCCAAAGTATAATGAATGGAGAGGAAGTAGAAGTTCATGAGATCATATCCTTAGAACTCTACAAGGTGGCGGATAAGCCCTCTACTTTGGCAAGGTTAGCCTTCCCTCATCTCATTTGTCACCTATGCAATTCAGCTGGAATTGTCATAGAGGAAGACATCCTCATTGAAGAGGACAAGCCCATCACTAAGAAAAGGATGGAGCAAATAAGAGAGCCCACTCATGGACCTCAACAAGAGCATGAGGAAATTCCTCATCATGAAATCCCTGAGATGCCTCAAGGGATGTACTTTCCTCCACAAAACTATTGGGAGCAAATTAACACCTCCCTAGGAGAATTAAGTTCCAACATGGGACAGCTAAGGATGGAGCACCAAGAACATTCCATCCTCCTCCATAAAATTAGAGAAGACCAAAGAGCCATGAGGGAGGAACAACAAAGGCAAGGAAGAGACATAGAGGAGCTCAAGCACTCCATAAGATCTTCAAGGGGAAGAACTAGCTGCCATCACTAAGGTGGACCCGTTCTTTAATTTTTTTTGTTCTTATTTTTCTGTTTTTCAAAAATTTTGCTTTATGTCTTATCTATGTTTGTGTCTTTATTACATGATCATTAGTATATAGTGTCTATGCCTTAAAGCTATGAATGTCCTATGAATCCATCACCTTTCTTAAATGAAAAATGTTTTTAATTGCAAAAGAACTAGAAATGCATGATTTTGAATTCTATCTTGAAATTAGTTTAATTATTTTGATGTGGTGGCAATACCTTTTGTTTTCTGAATGAATGCTTGAACAGTGCATATTTTTGAATTTGTTGTTTATGAATATTAAAATTGTTGGCTCTTGAAAGAATAAAGAAAAAGGAGAAATGTTATTTGATAATCTGAAAAATCATAAAATTGATTCTTGAAGCAAGAAAAAGCAGTGAACACAAAAGCTTGCAGAAAAAAAATTGGCAAAAAAAAAGAGAGAAAAAGAAAGAAAAAGAAAAAGCAAGCAGAAAAAGCCAATAACCCTTTAAACCAAAAGGCAAGGGTAAAAAGGATCCAAGGCTTTGAGCATTAATGGATAGGAGGGCCCACAGGAATAAAATTCCGGCTTAAGCGGCTAAACCAAGTTGTCCCTAACCATGTGCTTGTGGCGTGAAGGTGTCAAGTGAAAAGCTTGAGACTGAGCGGTTAAAGTTGTGGTCCAAAGAAAAAAGAGTGTGCTTAAGAGCTTTGGACACCTCTAATTGGGGACTTTAGCAAAGTTGAGTCACAATCTGAAAAGGTTCACCCAGTTATGTGTCTGTGGTATTTATGTATCCGGTGGTAATACTGGAAAACAAAATGCTTAGGGTCACGGCCAAGACTCATAAAGTAGCTGTGTTCAAGAATCAACATGCTGAAATAGGAGAATCAATAACACTATCTAAATTCTGAGTTCCTATAGATGCCAATCATTCTGAACTTCAAAGGATAAAGTGAGATACCAAAACTGTTCAGAAGCAAAAAGGCTACAAGTCCCGCTCATCTAATTGAAACTAATTTTCATTGATAAGTTTGGAATTTATTGTATATTCTCTTCTTTTTATCCTATTTTGTTTTCAGTTGCTTGGGGACAAGCAACAATTTAAGTTTGGTGTTGTGATGAGCGGATAATTTATACCCATTTTGGCATTATTTTTACATAGTTTTTAGTATTATTTAATTACTTTTTATTATATTTTTATTAGTTTTTATTCAAAATAATATTTTTGGACTTTACTATGAGTTTGTGTGTTTTTCTATGATTTCAGGTATTTTCTAGCTAAAATTGAGGGACCTGAGCAAAAATCTAATTCAGAGGCTGAAAAAGGACTGCAGATGCTATTGGATTCTGACCTCCCTGCACTCGAAGTGGATTTTCTGGAGCTACAGAAGCCCAATTGGCGTGCTCTTAATTGCGTTGGAAAGTAGACATCCTGGACTTTCCAGCAATATATAATAGTCTATACTTTGCCCGAGATTTGATAGCCCAAACTGGTGTTCAAAGTCAGCCCAAGGAATTCTAGCGTAAAACGCCCAAACTGGCACCAGAATTGGAGTTAAACGCCCAAACTGGCACCAAAGCTAGCGTTTAACTCTAGAAACAGCCTAAGCACGAAAAAGCTTCAATGCTCAGCCCAGGCACACACCAAGTGGGCCCCAGAAGTGGATTTCTGCACTATCTGCACTTAGTTACTCATTTTCTGTAAACCCTAGCTACTAGTTTAGTATAAAAACTACTTTTAGAGATTTATTTTACGTTCGGAAATTTTATCTTGAGACCCTGATCATTGTACACGTTTGGAGGCTGGCCTCACGGCCATGCCTAAACCTTTTTCACTTATGTATTTTCTACGGTGGAGTTTCTACACCCCATAGATTAAGGTGTGGAGCTCTGCTGTTCTTCATGAATTAATGCAAGTACTATTGTTTTTTTATTCAATTCACGCCTACTTCTTCTCCAAGATATACTCTCGTACTTAATTCAGTTAAGTCAGAATGAAGGGGTGACCCGTGATAATCACCCAATCTTCGTTACTCGCTTAGCCAAGGTCGCGTGCCTAACAACCACAAAGCGATCTACATGATGTTCAACGTAGTCGTTGGACGACAGCTGGAATATATTCTCTTGGGTTTCTAATCTAAGATTAGAACCTTCGTGGTATAGGCTAGAATTATTTGCAGCCATTCCTGGGATCCGGAAAGTCTAAACCTTGTTTGTGGTATTCTGAGTAGGATCCAGGATTCGAAAAGTCTAAACCTTGTCTATGGTATTTCGAGTAGGATCTGGGAGGGGATGAATGTGAAGAGCTTCAAACCTGCGAATGTGGGGCACAAGTGACAGTGTGCAAAAGGACAATAGTTCTATTCCGACGCTAGCGGGAACTGACAGATGATTAGCCCTGTGGTAACAGCGCAGATGGATTTGTTTTCAT
Organism: Arachis ipaensis; assembly: GCF_059453495.1. NCBI lineage: Eukaryota > Viridiplantae > Streptophyta > Magnoliopsida > Fabales > Fabaceae > Arachis > Arachis ipaensis. The sequence goes on along the minus strand of NC_142441.1, from coordinate 108,255,023 downwards.
CCGAGAGGATCATATAGCTTGCCATGGAAGGAGGTAACGCATGGTTGGAAGAAGGCAATAGGAAAGCAGAAGTTCAGAAGCAACAAAGCATCTCCTGACGCTTATCTGAAATTCCCACCAATGAATTACATAAGTATCTCTATTTTATTTTATATTTTATTTATATTTTAATTATCAAAACCTCATAACCATTTGAATCTACCTGACTGAGATTTACAAGGATGACCATAGCTTGCTTCAAGCCGACAATCTCCGTGGGATCGACCCTTACTCACGTAAGGTTTATTACTTGGACGACCCAGTGCACTTGCTGGTTAGTTGTGCGGAGTTGTAAAAAAGAGTTGAGATTAAGATTGTGCGTACCAAGTTTTTTGCGCCATTGTTAAAGATCACAATTTCGTGCACCATGCCTCTTTTTAGTTGATGAACTCTTGTTAATTTTCATTTCCTTTAATGTAATTGATGTCATTTATGTTTCTTAATGTTTAATTGAATTATTATTATTTTCTTGCATTTGGTAGCTTTAGATTTTAATATTTTTACAATTTAATATGCTTTTATTTTATGGACACCAAGTATTTGATAAAATGCTTGGCTTAGTCTTAGAGTAGATTTTGAGCATTCTTGGCTTGGAAAGAGAAATTAGGCAATCTTGAGTCATTAATACCCAACTTGGGTTGGTGATCTAGAGTTGTTAGTTAATATTCTTTCCATTAACATTACTTATGGATTGGGGTAGGCATATTTGACTTTCTTCTGTTGCGAAGATAATGTAACAGGCTTAGCTCTTGGTAATTATTGTATTATGATTAATGACTAAGATAGAAAACCTTGATTCTCAATCCTTGTCATGAATGCCTCTTTAGTATTTGTTCTCTTTGGTTGTTTGCTTTATTTTCTTGTTATTTAAATTCTTTCAATTTAATTTCTTTTCTTATCATCAACCCACCCCCGTATACTCATAACCAATAATTTTTCATTCTATTGTAATTCCTAGGGAGAATGACCTAGGAGTAATACTCTCGGTTATTTTTATTGGGTTGAACTTGTGACAACCAAAATTAAACTTTGATGCGGGTCAATTGTTGGTTTGGAACTATACTTTCAAGAAGCGACTCTCTTATTGAGAAGAAAATTCCGAATCGATGATCGCCTTACATCAAGTTTTTCGACGATCCCCGGCAACGGCGCCAAAAACTTGATGTAAGGTGATCGTCGATTCGGAATTTTCTTCTCAATAAGACAGTCGCTTCGTTGCAAGTATAGTTCCAAACCAACAATTGACCTACATCAAAGTTTAATTTGTTTGTCACAAGTGCAAACCAATAAAAATACCGAGAGTATTAGATCTCGGGTCGTCTCTCAAAGGAATTGCAGTGAGGTATGCATGTTATCGGTGGTGGTTTGCGTATGAGAAGACAAGAATTTTAAATGATAATAAAATAAAGAAAACAACTAAAGATAGCAAACACTAAAGAGGCATTCATGGCAAGGATTGAGAATCAAGGTTTTCAATCCTAGTCATTAATCATAATACAATAATTATCAAGAGCTAAGCCTATTATGTTATCTTCGCATCGGAAGAAAGTCAAATATGCCTAGTTAACCTCAATCCATAAGTAATATCAATGGAAACAAGATTAACTAACAACTCTAGATCACCAATATAAATTGGATATCAATTACTCAAGATTGCCTAATTTCTCTTTTCAAGTCAAGAATGCTCAAAATCTACTCTAAGACTAAGCCAAGCATTTTATCAAATACTTGGTGTGCAATAAAAGAAAAGCATATTAAATTGCAATAATAATAAAATCTAAGGCTACCAAATGTAAGATAACAATAATAACAACTCAAACAAACATCAAAGAAACATAAAATATCAAATTGTATTAAATGAAATTGAAATTAACGATAGTGTTCATAAACTAAAAAGTGGCATAAAAGAGAAATTAACAAGAAGAACTAAAAAAATTAAGGCAACAGAACAAGGAAAGGTAAAAAAAAAAACTAGATGAAAACAAGAATTAAGACCTAAATCTATGAAAAATTAACCTAAATCTACCCTAATTCTAGAGAGAAGAGAGAGCTTCTCTCTCTAGAAAACTATCCTAAGCATGATTCCTAAGCTATCCTAATTGCTCCCCCTTGTTCCTTCTTGAATTTGACTTCAAATACTTCAGAAATGAGTTGAATTTGGGCCTTGATGAGCTCAGAAATCACCAGCCACGATTTCTTTAAGTTGGTCACATGACAAGTGTCACGTGTACGCGGAGGTCACGCGTACGCGTCGCTTGACGAAAGCTCTGGTCACGCGTACGCAGAACTGGACAGATTACCAAAACTTCATTTCTTCAATAATTCTCCATTTTTGCATGCTTTTTCTTCATTTCTTCAACCCAATCTTTACCTTCTAAGCCTGAAATCACTTAACAAACACATCAAGGCATCGAATGGAATTAAAAGAAATTAAATTTAGCAATTTAGGAGCTTAAAAAGGATGTTTTTACTCTTAAGCACAATTTAGGGAGAATTTACAAACCATGCTATTTCATTGAGTAAATATGAGATAAGTTGATAAAAGCTACTAAATTCAACAAAAGATGAACCCTAAAATTGGGGTCTATCAAGTTGATTTGTCCGGACTCTAATAGTGTAAGCTTTAAAGTAGAGGCGCAATCTTCTAGATGTCAATACAAGTGCATAGACTACTTTTTCAGTCTTCTGATAATTAAGTTCGGATCCTTATAGTGCTTTGCTTGTAATATAAATAGGTTATCGCTCCCCTTTTCTTCTTCTCAGACAAGGCCTGTTGCCACGGCTTTATTAGTCATTGCTAGGTAGATCACTAGTTCATTCCTAGCTTTTGGCTTTGTCAAAACTGGAGGCCAGAACAAGTATTCTTTGAATTCTTGAAATGCTTTTTCGCATTCTTCTATCCACCTGTAGCAGTACTTTTCTTTTGCAGGGAAAACAAGGGTAATGACTTGAGGGCTAATCCCGCAAAAAATCGAGAGAGAACTGCAAGCCTCTTGTTTAGCTGTTGTTCTTACTTAAGGCAAGTTAGACTTAACATATTCAAAATAGCAGATCATTTGTCTAGGTTAGCCTCGATCCCTTTCTGAGTGAGCATGAATCTCAAAAACTTCATAGCTTCTACGACAAATGCATATTTGGTTGGATTGAATCTCATGTTGTGCCTTCTAATTGTACAGATACCTTTTGAAGGTTGGACACCAAGGTTGCTTCCTCTCTGATCTTAACAAGCATGTCGTCCACGTGCACTTTGATCAAGGATCCGAAATGTTCATGGAAGACCTTTTTCATTAACCTTTGATAAGTGACCCTTGTATTTTTTTTAATCCAAATGGCATTAGCATATTATAATAATTGGCCTTTAGAGTGATGAATAAGGTCATTTCCTAATCTAGGGCATGCATGGGTATTTGGTTATACCTTGAGTAGGCATCTATGAATCATAAGAATCTGTATCCTGATGCCACATTTACCAAAGTGTCAATTCCAGGAAGGGAATATGGATTATTGGAACATGCTTTGTTTAGGTCGATATAGTTGACATACATCTTCACTTGTTGGCCAACCAAAGCGAGTATTCAACATCCCTATTGAATTCGGCCTCCAAGTGCCTCCACTTAATCTTCTGCTACTCAGGCTTTCTCCTCGCTAAGTTTTCTTCTCCTATATTAAATTGGTTTTGAACCAGGATACATTGACAGCCTGTTGACGATCACTTTAAGTCTTGCGACCAAGGGATGTTGTATTAGTAAGATTTTTCTCTTTAATATCACCTCGTTGTGAGTATAGCCTACCAACAACAAGCCTTGGGGTCAAATTTAGAAGAGGGATTTGGTTGTCACAATTTCAACCCCAATAGAAATAACCGAAGTATTCAAACCTCGGGTCGTCTCACGAAGAATGGGCAAACATGCGCTTCGACATTGGTTAGAAATCCGGGGTTGAGAGTTATGAACATAAAAGTAAATGGAAAACTCAACAAGAAAGTAATCTTAAATGGCAACAAACGAATTCAACTACGTAAGCAAAAACCAAGCAATTCCAATGAGCAAGCAATATTCTACTCAATTCTACCTTAAGCTAAACGAATAACTACTACTAAGATACGTGAAATTGGAAATCGGTTTTCAAATATGAATGCTAAAAAAAACTCTTGGCTAGGCATGGGAATTGGGGTCACAATCCTTGTCCAACACTTCATCTTGACAATTATGAGGAACCAAGCTCATTAAGTCTACTCCCAAGTCTTAAGTACGTGATATCTACCCCTAAACTTGAAGTACGTCAAATGGCCCTAGCCACATCAACCCATAAGTCCCAACCTACCTACTAATTAGATTAGTAGTGGGTTGGCGTCAATGAGTATCAAATTGACCACCTAGGGCTCCCAAATCATCAAATCCATTAGACCCAATGACTCAAGTTTACCCAATTCCCTTGACCTAGGCCAAGAGTGTGAAAAACTACTCCATAATTAAAGTAAACAATTCATCAAACACTTGGTAAGCGCTTATGAAAGACATGTTCAAAATAGTAATTAAATTGAATTCTACAAATACCCACTAACAATGATCAACATACAATTAAACAATCAACAAGATTAAACATAGAAATCATCAATGTAACATCAACAAAACAAGATTCACAATATTCATGAAATGGGTAAAATAACAATTAACAAGAATCATAAAACTATCACTAGATGTAAGAGAGGTTATAGCAAGGAAATTAAATTGAACAATTAAAACTGTAATCAACAAAATCCAATTCACAAATCAACAAGGAAAAATCAAAATGGAAACTAGATCTAGAGAGGAACAAGGGTTTCTCTCCCTAGAATCATCCAAGAACCAAGAAAAACTCTCAAAATATGTCTCTCTTTCCAAAATGACTCCCCTCCCCCTTTCCCCTCAGCATTCTTGGGTCTTTTCCATGCAGAAACAGCTTGAAATTGGGCCTTCTTGGCCTCAGAAATCGCCAGGCACGATTTCTCTTAATGAGGTCACGTGCAGCTTCCCACGCGTGCGCGCCATGCGTGCGCGCGCGCCGATGCTTTTGTGATCAACGCGTGCGCGCCAGTTACGCGTGTGCGTCGATGGAAATCTCCCAATCTGCGCGGATGCATCCATCCTTGCGCGCCGCTTCTATCCAGTCCCACCCACGCGAGCGCGTGGAGTGCGCGGACGCGCCGATGCTGCTGCTTCCAATACTTCACTTCTTCATGTTCCTCCCTTTTTGTACATGCTTTCTCCCTCTCTTCTGAGTCAATCCTAACCTATAACTCCTGAAATTACTCAACA